>NW_017729031.1:113853477-113868621 GCF_001723915.1 Gavialis gangeticus | reverse complement strand
TTTTTTTTTTTTTTTTTTTTTAAACACAGCACCCAAATTGCCAAAACTTACAGCAACTGGGAGAGACTGTTCAGGTTAACTGGAGAACAAGCAAATAACCTGAAGTGCACAGAATCGTCATAGCGAGACCAAAATGCCACTTTGTTTCCTCACAAGCTCAATGGGAGATGAACCTCCCCCTCCATCAGCTTGGTTTGCTCCACTGCTAAATGCATCATCGGGGTGATAGTTGTAGCTGTGTTGGTCTAAGGACATTGGCAGACAAGGCTCTTTGGGTAAATCTGATATCTTTTATTAGTTGTGCTAATGTAAGATATCAAAAGTATCATCAGGAACTTACAGGCAAGACATTCAGCAGTCTCCTAACGGAAATTTTTCAGACATTTAATTTTAACAATCTAGAGTAGGGTTTGCCCCAGGGGCAACTGTCTGTGCAGAATTATTCTTCAGAAATTACAATATGCTTCACTTATGCAGTCTTGATCCCTGGAGGGTCCCAGAGCTCAGCAGGCATGGAATGCCCCTTTTTCCTTCAAAGTTACTTGGGACAGACACCACTGATTAACTTTAGGCCAGACTTTATTCTTATGTACACAACTCTAGCAATGTAAACTAACCGTAACAGTGAGCATATTGCAATGGATTCCCTCTTCAAAGTCTTGTCACTGCTAAGGCAGTGTAAAGAAGCCTTAATTTGAGAGCTGGATTCTTGAGTTTATTCCAGTGGCTTCAATCCACTAATGAATTGAGGAGTCTAGATTTTCAGTGAATTAAATCCAAGTGACTGACAGAGCCTGCAAGGAAGCAGAGGTGGCATTTGGGGCTGGCACTACTCTTTATAAACCATTGGCAAATTCTCTTGCAAAACCAGCTGCTTTTTTTTCCTTTTTAAGTTCATAAAGGCGTCAGAAATTGATTCCCACCCCCCAACCCCACCCCACCCCATAACAGTCAAGTCGATATATATAAAAATCATCAAATATGATCTTTTACGATATAAATAAAAAAAGTATGAGGCATCAAAGTTTACACGATGGTAAAAAGAGCTAAAAAAGAGCGATACAAACTACATTCATAAAAGTGCATCTCCAGACAGACAAGTAATGCTTTGGCTTGTTCTTGTGCTGAAGAGGTGGCATTGGGTCAGATACAGAATTGGAATATAGAAATCCAAGCTGGCATACCATGTTCTCAGACAGAACCCTGTCACTGTACAACTGCTACTGACTCATTAATAAAAACTGGAATACAAGCGTATACAGAGTAGGCACATTTCAGTATAGCCAGGGAGAGGGTGGGGGGTGTTTAGCAGGGTAAAGGACCTGGCATATGAGTCCAAGTTACTCTTTGCTCCAGGACAGTCTTCCATAGCTATGCATGAGGTAAAAGCCACAACAGATCCTGAAGATTTAGTTGTATTGAAACAAAAGTTTACACCACTTCCTCATCCCCAAGTCTCCCAAAGAACTATGTGCTTGATAGTGAGTAAAGGCTATGGTGGCAGAGCTGAATCCTTTTTCTGAGGACAAGCCAGGGTTAAAGGTGCCCAGTCAGGTCAGGACACCCATCTTGCCCCTCACTGCTGCCACACCTTCATGTCAAATTGAGGAAAGAAAAGGGCTCTAATCTTTGGTATGTGTCAGGAGTTAAGTGCTGGCTGTAAGTTATAACATCACAAGCCTGGAATATGCTATCAGCCCTGGTGGAAAAACAACTCAGTCTACTTCTACTAAGATTATGCATGTGAGTAAGTCTTCATTGCTCTGCACCTTGGGAAGTCAACGTGTAGCAGAGCAAAACTGGCATAAGCACTTCCCGCAAAAGACCAATAGTGTTCCCTCTTCATTTTGCCCTGGTATAAATGACGACAAGGTGCAAGGCAACTAAGCGACCTGGCTTATGTTTTTTAAAGAGATATTGGCTCAAAAATCCAGGATTTTAGAGGCTTACTAGGAGTGTTTCCATTGGAATTAAATAGGGTATGGAAAGGCCTTTCCATAACAAATTGCCCTGAAGTGCTTGTAACCCAAACAAGCGCGTTCTTGTATTCAAGCAGGAAAGCCTGAAGGCAAATCTGGCAAAATACAAACCTGCTTTCATCACTTACACATTGCTCTGAGTCTGGTCCAGGAAAACCACTTCAGATTGTTCAGCCTTCTCAGCTGTATTATCCTGAGGGGTAATTTATCACATGGGGAGGGGGGGAAGCTTTGCTTTTATTAAAACATGACTGAACCTGCCATGAGTGTCCTTTTAAAGAAAGTCTTCATAACTTCAGTGCTCTATCACTACAACCAGAATTTCTAGTGTACCAGTCAAAATGCAGCAGGTGAGAGTGGCAAGCCACCAGAGACTTAGACATCAGAGGCTTTGTACATATTTAAAGCAAGAGGACTGCAGTATGCAATGCCTGTATCTCTGGGGGACCAATACCATTTTTCAAGTTAATTTCAGAAACACGGGCAAAAAAAAAAAGGGCTCTTTCCTTTAGCCTCATTGACAGACATGGCTCAGCTTTCTCAAATGTGGGGGAAATTTTTTTTTTGGAAAGACCGTGGAAGCCTTAAATGAATATTTACATGTTCACAAAACACCCCCACGCATGGACGGATTGTTTTTGGTTTCACCCAGGAAACTAGTGTCCAGCAATTTCTTCCCATGTAAAAAAAAAAAAAAAAAGGGCAACCCACTTTCCTCGTCTATGAGTCTGACCTAATGTAAGTAGGTAACCCCTCCCTGAAGTAAGGTTTGGGCACTGATTAAAGCATCTTTGGTTTAAGGGCTTGGTAAAACTAATTTAAAATAAGATCGGTGCAGCAGAAAGCTGTTCTACAGAAATCCCTTCCACGAGACTTTTGTTGAGCCGCAAGGAAGTACAACAGGAGCACAGGTTTGCTGGTTTGGAGGACACAAGCTAATCCTGCTCTTTGGCAGTCAAGTACTGGACTTGCCACCTCAGCAGCAGAGTCCTCTACTCTTGGCTCTGTAGAGACCATGCTCTGCTGGAACCTCTTGACAATGATCCTGATATTTGGATAGAAGCCCCCCACCCCCGCAAATCCCTTGGGTTCATTATAAAATAATACTATTCACATATTCTTAAATCAATATTTTCTGAACACCTTCAGATGCTGAATACTTAAGAAGAAAAATATATATAATTATATAGAGAATGTGTGCTCAGTGACACATGGCTTGGATGGATCCTACTAGAGAAGCCTGGAAAAACTTAGGAATCTAGAAAACAGGGTTGCCCACACTGTACAGCCCTTGTGGGGAGAGCCGGCTGGAATGGCTGTCCACGTGTCTGCTCTGAAAAGCGTAGCTTCTTCAGTCCAGATTTCTGCTGCCCATGTACATTCAATGGGACCTTTCCTGGATCCCTCTGCTTGTGCCTGAAGAAAACATGCAGCCAACTGCAACTTCACATCAAGAGAACAAAGACAAAAACACAGCTCTGTGTTGCATAGCCATTGGTAGAACATCAGTCCAACAAAGACTTCAGGACACAAGAGCAGATTGCAGGTTCCTTGGCACTGACCTACCCAAAGGAACAGGATAGCAGGAGTTGGCGTTTTGAAGATGCAGCACCACATTGGCCAGTTGTGGTTATACCAGACAGGAACACAAACTCCGCACCTTAAAAGGGAAGTAATTTAGTACAGGAGCTGTGCAAAGTGATGTCTGAGCAGCTCTTCAGCTGAGGGTCTGTGCCTGGCATCCACAAAGATTCGCTTTAGGAAGTCTCGGCAATGTTCTGATATGTGAGAGGGGAGCTGAGGGTTGGTGGGCTGGGTGGCAATCTTGAAAATGGCTGCCATGGCTTCGTACTCCGCCCAGGGTGGTTTCTCCGTCAGCATTTCCACGACAGTGCAGCCAAGGCTCCTGGAGAGGCAGACAGGGGAAAACACATGAGACTGGGTTTCACGCAGTAAAGCTTAGTGCATAGAGTGTGGCTTTGAAGTATGGATAGGGCTCTGCTCTGAAAGGAAACTATAGAAATGGTCTCATCCTTGCAAGTCCATTAACTGCATGAATTCTGTGCCAGACCTGCTGGGGAGAGACATAGTTACTTTTTACTGCTGCCAGCCCAGCACAGACAACAAAGCTCCAGATGGAGAGAACTAGGCTTCAGTGTGGCTCTTACAGCATGGTAAAGCATCATCCCTGCAACAATGCTGTGTCCGAACTGTGCCTGTAGGTAATGCCCATGCTACCCATCAAGGAAAGCAGGTGACAGAGATGCTGTTGAAGGTGTCATTATTTGACCTTCTGAACTAATATTACAGATGGTGTGCAAGTGGGACAGCACCTAGCTTATTCATCAGATCTCAGAGGGGAAACTTTGCTAAGCCACAAGCTAGAAGAGATGTTTTGTACTGATGAGGAATTCCACTGGGCCATTTTGACAAACGTTACTCTTCAGATCACAAAAAGTTGATAGCTTCAACATCCCCATGTGGAAGGAAAGCTCCCCCCTTTTCTGACAGCCGAATTCCCAAGTGCTCAATAAGCTATACCTGAGCTCTTATACTCTGTTTGCCATCAGTAAATTTCAAAATGCAGCAGAAGAGTGATTGGTATCATTACTTCTATTTTACAGATGGAAAAACAGAAGCAGACAGGAAGCAACTTTCTTAGGTTTTATTCAAGCTGGCCAATGACTGAACAAGCTTTTGAAAGCAAGGGCAGCTTTAATGCCTTTAGGAAAATGAGCAAAATCCACTGCTGCCACACAAAGGCATAAGGATGTTTAAAGTAACCTGCTGATGACCACAGAGGAATCCAGGGGCAGGGCAGAGCAGCTCTGCCCTTCCCAATTCACTATCCTCTGTTAAATGGGCAAGATTTCCCCATCTGCCTGTGAACTGAAACCTCATCTGAACAGCACTGCAAAGAACAGACATGGTGTATACCAATCACCCAGGCAGGGGAGGGAAGAAATTAAATCCAACTAGTATGAAAGAAACAATTTCTTGACAAACCTTAAAATCCAACAAGAAAATTTCATACTGGTTTCCAGCCATCTTTCTAAGACTTACTCAAAAAGAGTACAGAAAATGCAAACCATGTGTGCTGAGGTGCTGGGGTTTGCTTGAGACCAGGCAAGGATATATTATTGTTTAGACTGATTTATACCATTTAGACAGATCCGGTTTCTTTAAGAAATTCAGCAAACAGCAGGAATGTTTTTCATGTCAAGTTATTCCAGCAATAACAAATAGCTCACATTTTTTGCTATTTAGGAAAAAAGAAAATTGGAGAGAGGCCTGCCTGTAGCAATGGCTGAAAGCCAGATGGCTTAGATTCATTACGTTTCTGCGTCTCTTGTCCATGCACAGCTTTTCTGGAACTAAGATCGGGTTGGAAAATTATGACCCCAAAATAATGATCAGGACTGTAGAAGCTGGAGCCCAGCCAATGCAGTGCCTCTTTGATGGGAATGGACCCATGTCTGCAGCTAGAGGAAATCCACAACTGCATCCATCCAGGGGGATGTACATGTGCTCCATACTCCCAGAGATTGTAAATTGGGAGAGACCACAATGCTTAACCCTCTGTGTACTGGACAAAATTCAGTTACATTTTTACTAATTAGTTGCATGAAAAATACTGTAGTCCTCTCTTTAGAAAAGGAATACAAAGAACAGCTTTTGGTGGTGATGTTTACTTTAGTTTGTATAGTCCCAGCCAGCAAAAAAACCCCCAGTCCAATATTTTGGCATCCAAGATGGTTAGTTCCTATATTTAATAAGCATTGTTTTCAGGCTCCTACTAATCATAGCATGGCCACAATTTCCAACGGTGCGTGCCAAATCACTTCAATTCTGACCTGCGTCTCCCATGGTATTCCACTCCTAGACATCCCCTCTCTACACCTCCATTAAAACACCCAAATCTCTCCCCGCCTTACCTCTACAGTGCGCTAATCACATATACCATTGTACAGACAAATTGCAGACATGTACCTAACCTACGGAGATTTCAGTCTAATCAAGATGTGGCACAGCAAGAGACGTGGGAAGGATGGAGGTTTAACAGTAAAGATCATGAGATGTGGTATTAGACATGTAGGTCTTTCCCTCCTGCCCCAAGCTCTGATGCAATAGCTTGAAGGAGCAGTCTGCAGTAGGATAGGGCACAGAAGCTGGTGTTCCAAGGTCTACAGTCTTGTAGGAGGATTTCTTAAGGTGATACCATATTTTCTTGCATGACACCCCTCCCCCCTCAGTAAAAAAAAAACCAAGCACACACCTTGGGTTTTTTTTGAAGGCAGAATGTAGAAGTTTTTTTTCCCCCAGCATCATGGACAACCATATGACCTGACCGTAAGTCCTTGTGGGGATACAAAGTGTTCAGCAAGTTCCTAGTGCCAACTGCCTCACCCAGACTGTTCACTGAGGTACCACATTTCCTGGACACGCTATGCTTCCAAGGGGACTTACTCAATGTCAAAAGAATAGGCCCAAAATTGCTGCAAAATTCCTCCAAATAAGATGTTGTTTCCACATCACAACCTTCCTTAGGATGGTACCAGCAACTCATTTGCTGCCTCAGGCACAAGCTACAGTGCTCAGATAATAGCTATGACTGAACATGGTAACATAGGACTCTGCCACCTCAGCAGCAATCTTAGCAGCTGCAGGGCATGCACAGTGTCTGCAGGCTTGCTGCTTTTCCAAAGAAGAAAACAACTTCCCTGCTTAAAACAAGCACCCCCCCAATTCTAAGGGGCTGATTTTTGGGGAAAAGGTACATATTGTATGTGAGAAAATACTGTATTTGCTTTGCACTCTGCCACAGCACCATGTCTCTGGAGATGAGAAACTGGCCAAATATTTTCAAATTTATTTTTTTCCTGATCCAGGCTAAATCTGCATTCAGTTCTAGAGGCAGAGCGGATGCATTAACACAGTGGGGGCCCATCTTTTTGGTAGGTGTGCCACAAATTAAGCTCTGTTCCCTCCTGGAGTGTCACTCCAATCCCTTTCCCTGCCCAATTTGCTGCTCCATTTTCTGCTTCCTGCCTGACCTGCTGATTTGCTTTCTGCTCCCTGTGCCATCTGCCACTGTGCTGCCTGTTCCATCCCCGATCTGTTATGTGCTACACACACAGCTCACTTGCATCTCTTGTGGCACTCATGCCACAATTAGCCACTCTTCTATTAACAGACCACTCACAGCACCCCAGAAGAGCTGCAGGTAAAGCCATCAGCAACTGCTTACCATACATCTGCTTTCCTTCCATAACCCTCTCCACTGATCACCTCCGGACTCATCCAGTATGGCGTGCCCGTGACTGATCGGATGCCTGTTCCAGACATACAGATGGTCTGCAACCGTTTGCTGGCCCCAAAGTCCCCAAGCTTCACATTCCCAGCAGAGTCACGGAGAATATTGGCTCCTAAAGGGAGAAGAATAGAGGCAACTGTTATCACACAATCCAGCTGCCGGACAATCTGTGAAGCTCACATCCGACCCAGAAATGCCCAAATCCCTTGACAGGACCTTTCCCCCATTAAGCGCTTGGTGACCTGCTAAGCCACCATCTCTTCACTGCAAGCTGCAAACAAGCCATTTACTAACGGCTGCCACTTTAGGGAAAAAACACAAGGAAATGAGGAGGTGGGGGGGGAAAAGTGATGAGTCGGCATTCTCATTGTTACAGCTTCTGTAAATAGCTTGAGCAGCATATAAAGGGCCCGCTGGTCAATGGTGACAGTACACAGACAAGGGTCTTGCTTGGGTGCTAGCTTGGCAAACACCTAACTGGCCAGAAAGCAGTAAATTAGGAGATGGAACTAATTAGGCCACTCTGAACTCTTGCAATGAACAAATGAGACTCGCCTAACTCAGCTGAGGGTCCTACCTATTTCAGCCACAGGGAAATGGCAGAAATAGTCAGTCTTAGTGGATGGCTTACTATAAAGATGTACACTCATGTGTACAGAGCAAGAAGTGCTTCTTCCTTTCGGTTCATAACAGGATCCATGCTACCCTGCCTGAGGCACCTCACAAGGATGGGCCAACCCCATCCTGTAAGGGAATCTAAGGCAGATCAGCTCTGGGGTCCACCCACTTTCCTGGAGGCAGATTACAGATATGGCACTAAGGATAGGGAAGCCATTAACTAACCTGCTAGCATGGATGACACTCTGAACATGTTCATATGAGCAAGCAGACAAGACCCCAGAGGGTACTCATCTCTACTAGCCTGGGAGTGATGCGAGAAATATATTTCAAAGACCTGCCCAGGAGGTTACACTCTCCTCCCTGAATGTGCCCCATTGCTGTTCAGGATCACAGACAACTGTGTTTTGACAGCCTGGTGTTCCAAAGAAGATATTGGGGCACCGACAGCTTACAAACTGTGACTAACCTAGGGATCTACGTGCAGGACGCTGAAGGATAATGGGGAAGGTAGAGCAGGTAAGGACAACAAATAGGGAATAAACACAACTGTCAGATGCTGTAACTGGCTTCAGGTTTAGTGTTAGGTAACCATCAGCTGGGAGGTGGCAATTTGGCCAGGCAGAGGGGAATCTAGGAAGGAACTAATAAGGAAGCAAAACAGGCAACTGTGTGCAGGTAGCAAAGGAAGGAGGAACAGAGCCTCATTTTATTGGGGTGTGAGAGAAACTGATCCAGAGCCATGGATAGGGGCTTTTAAGGATTACAACTCTCAAAAAAATCATCCTTACTGTGCCATCTTCTCAGCTCCTCTACAGAAAAGCATGGAGAGTTCTCCTCTTTCTATACCTGGCCCCTACACAACACTTCACAGAAAAGCTATGCATCAGCTGGGGGCTCTGTAGAAGGTTTTGGGGGTTTTTTTGAATAACCCAAACCATGCCATTCAGTTGCTTATAAGGAACTCTTGGCCTCCATCTTCACAATTCCATGCACATGGTGTACACGCAAACCGCATGCTGCTCTTACCCTTTATGTCCCTATGCACAATCATGTTGCTATGAAGGTATGAGACTCCCTCGAGAATCTGGCGGGTATACTTTCGAGTCACGTTTTCCGTCAGTGCACCATAGGCCTTTAGCTGGTCTTTCACTGAACCCTACACCAAAAACATACACACAAAGGATTTGCAGATAGATGCAACAAACGATGGGTCCCATGGCATCCACCTGCTATCCAACTGTGTTCACAGCATAATTAGAAGCCACACAAGAGCACTCTCTCTGAGGATCTCAGTGTTTTACCATACTGATTAATTCTTAGTACCCCTATGAGGAAGGTAAGCAACTTTCTACTGTACAATGGGGAAAATAATAGATTAAATGGTATGCCCAAGATCACCAGGATCCAGTACTGCAACCCATTCTCTCCAGATGGTGCTGAGTAGCAGAATAAGGCACACCAGCCCTCAAACTGTACTCTTAGACCATCTTTGCTTAGCGACATTAGAGGACGTTGAGGAAGACTGCCCCCCACCCTTTTCCAGGTACATCTCGAGTCAGGGGCCATTGGCAACTTCATGTTATTTAAGGTAAGAAAAGAAACTATCTAGCCACACGGACAAATGCACGTAAGGGAAATGCATCAAGTTCCTCTTGAAGCAAAACACATACCAGCATGAGCCAGGGAATTTACCATGAGTCAGCACAGACCTTGGACTTGAGGGACATGGCATCAGGCACCTGAATTCACTATTCCACAATAATCTATTAGGGCTGTACGAGTCTTCGGACAGAGCTTTGGATGCAGAGAAGCTTTGGACACTTCGGGGTCTGAAGCAGCACATGTGGGTTGAAGTGCTGGCCCCGTTAGGCTTCCCAAAGCAGTTTGGAGCTTCCAAAGAGCTTCGGAGCTGCCTCGGAGATCTGGCCATAGGGTATAATGGGGAAACAATAAAATATCTATAACGTTGTTGTTTTTTGTCCAAGTTGGATGAAATTTTCAGGGATGGTAGTCTCAGCAGAGAGGATGAAGCCTGCCAAGTTTCAAGAAGATGGGTGCAGGGGTTTGGGGGGAACACCACCCCAAATTCTTGAAAGCAAAACTCATATCACATCTAGGCGTTACAACATAGCAGAGTGAAAACTGCAGGGCTGGTAGCTCTTATTGAGGTCACAAAGCCTGCCAAGTTTCAAAAAGATCGGTGCAGGGTTTGGGGGCAACTTCCCCTCAAGCTGCGGACAAGCAAAACTCATGCCACGGGTACTTGTGGGACTGATGGTCTCTGGCTTGAGGCCAGGAGGGGAGACACTACTGCAGGCCTGGCTGCTAAGCTACTGTGTTCCCAGTTACCAATCAATCATGATTCACTCAGGGACCAGCTCAATACACAGGACCTAGCTACTACATAAACACTTAACAAGCATCAATTAGCACCTACAAAACCAGGCTAGGGAAAGGAAGGAATCAATACAGACAAATCAACTGCCCAAAGACAGACACAGTCTTGGCATGAATTTTGTCTGTCAGCAGCTAGGGGTGCAGGGCCACAGACTCCCCCTGTGCCGATCTCCTCCACAGCTGACAGGCATCCCTGCAGCTGTCACCCTGCTGCACCTCAACACACGCAGTGTCACCCACGGCACAAGTTTGGCTTGTCTGCAGCTTGAGAGGCAGTTCCCCCCAAACCCCTACACCAATTTTCTTGAAACTTGGCAGGCTTTGTGGCCTCAGTAAGGCCACAAAGCTTGCCTATCACCCCTGCAGTTTTCACCCCCTGGCGTGACACAGCCGTGACATGAGTTTGGCTTGCAAGAATTTGGGGTACAGTTCCCCCCAAACCCCTGCACTGATATTCTTGAAACTTGGCAGGCTTCATGCTCTCAGGAGAGGCTACCATCCATGCACATTTCATCCATATCGGACAAGAAACAACCAAGTTATAGATATTTCACTGATTCCCCATTATACCCTATGGTCAGATCTCCGAGGCAACTCCAAAGCTACTTCGGCTGGATCGAGGCGGAAACTCGGTCTGGAGCTCTGGATCGGATCACGGCCATCCGAAGCAGCCGGATCTGAAGCCAAATCAGATTGCTGCTGACTAGCACAGACCTAGAATCTATCCCACGTTTCACTCCTTACCACCCCCACATTCTCAATCTGATCTCTCACAGATACATTATCAAAGCACATGAAACTGGGTCCAGGTTTTGACAGTCACCAAACATTTCCCAGATTCTCCAAAACCATTTCATTCAGTCACCCCCATAATGTGAGTTTGTGCCTGGCTTCAGTAGCTGAAGTAACTGGTCTCAACACTAACAAACAGCAAGGACCACCCAAATGCATGGCATTGCTGTGCTTCCTAACCTGAAAACTTATCTGTATTCCTGCAGCACTTAGCTTTTTAGGTGCCCTCCAGACACTGAGGAAAAAATGCCACTGTCCTGAAGAGCTTCCAATCCAAGAGTACAAATAATAGATGTAGCAAAGGAAGGCAGTCAGTGAGGGGGTTAAAATATAAAAATCATACTTTTGGTGTACAATAGATCCATAGTTCTCTCTGTAGACTATCTGGCTGATTTCTTGGGGACAATGCAGTAAGAGGGATTTAACTGGGGAGGGAGAAAAGGGAGTCATGGCTTTAGAGCTTAGCTAAGGTAGGGTGTACCATGCACAGCATGGCAGGGGAGCTAGGGACCATGAAGACAGGTGTGCGATTAAGACTAGGGTGATACAGAAAATAAAACAAAGAGGAGCACAGCTGTGACAGTACATCAAGGCTGAACCAGACATATTCAAAAAAGGAAGACAGCTGAGAGGGCTTAAAGTGGGGTAGGGTGGGGTGGGATGGTCAGAGTAACCAGCGAGGAGTCTTTGTTCTTACTGCAGTCTCTTACCCCAGGCATGTATTCCATGAAGATGGTCAAGGTCTTTTCTGCTCGGTCCCGCAGGCAGCCATAATACTGAACAATGCGTTCATGCTGGAGGTTCTTCAAGAGCTGGATCTCACACTCCAGAGCGCTCACTTCCTGCAGAAGTTGATATAGTGGATAAGGAGCTGTGCCTATGGAACATCCGGTTTCAACAACCTCACTCATGGCACCAATCTGACCTAGTGTTTGCACCTCAATGTAAATCAATCCTCAGATCACCTTAGCTCTGACAGATCCCATGAGAGACGCATGTTCCAGATGATACTTGGTTAATGCTTGTTCTGTATTAAGCTGGCTCCACGTAACTACATATATAAGTGGGGCTTTACCCAGGGGCAGTGCTGCATAATAGGTTGAATACCAGGAACTCCTGGCCTTGACCTCAACATTGACTTCCTGGAGGGATTTGGCCAAAGAACGTGGAGAAAAGTTGTTTCTCCTTCAGGAACATGGGAATAATCCTCACCGGAGCGTTGAGATATTTATAAAACAGCTCTTGCAGTAACTTTACTACAGAAATGCCTTTAGAGACCAAGGTTATGGAGTCTAAGGAATATCTACGTTTCTGTCACTAACTTCCTGCCCAGATTTATGCTAGTGAGCTTTACTTGAGTTCAGGCTTAGGAAAGGAAGCTGTTCTTATCAGACCCAAAGCATCTGCAATCATTCACATGAAGCTATCACAAGACAAAGCAGAACGACTAACCAAAAAAGTCTAGGCCTAGAGTTGTTTAGTACACAGGAAAGGTCTCAGGTTCTTTTCAAATGCACAGAATGAACAGAAACAGCACTAGGGCACCACTGGGTCGCTGGAGAAGCTGAATGCCCATTCTCTGAGAACCATCTCCGCTACTTCAGACCCATTCAGTCTTTTCTACCCCACACAGCTGCTTTTACCACAGGAATCTACCAGATTCATATTTTTCCATCCTGGAGAGGATACAACTTTGCAAGAGCAAGAAACTGGCGACTGCACAGATAAATGCAACCAGAAAGAAGCCTCTTAATGGACAGCTACTCATGGTTTAGGGTTGGAGGTTGTGGCACCTCCGAAATACCATGCATTTACCCAAAGCCAAGACAACTCCAAATTTACGATGACCCTAGAATAATTAGAATTTATACATGGGAAATTTATAAATTTGTTATAGTTTTATATGTATAGAATCTAAATATTGGAGGGTTTTCTTATAATTCCACCCCACCCCCCCAAACCAATTGCTGCAGCAGGGAAAGCAATGGCAGGGGGCCAGGTGGTAGGGGGAGTCAAGTGGTGTAGGCCCTGCCCGTTGGCCCCCCCCCACCTGTCTCCCCTACCACTTGCACCTGCCCCCTCTGACCCTTGCACCCCCACCCAAACCTGCACCCACTGGTACCTGCCCCCCCATCCTTTGGCTTCAGCTCTGGCCCCACTCCATGTAGTTCTTCTGGCTCCATCCCAGCCCCGCAGCAGCTGTTGAAGCAGAGGTAGCTCCAGCTGGGCCTTGGAGCCAGAGCCCAGGCTAAAGCTGTTGTCAGGCCAAGTTGGGGGCAGAGAAGCCATGTTGCCCATGCACCCTGGGCTGGAGCAGGGCCAAGCCCTGCTGGAGGGGGCAGAGGCAGCAGCAGATAAAGGGAAAGATGGGAGATGGCAGTGGGGTGGCCAGTCGCAGCAGCTGCAGCTCCAACTTTGACTCTGAGCCCAGGTTGGAGCTGGAGTTGGAGTCACAGCAGCTGCTTCTACTCAAATCAAAACTGAGGGGCTCCACCCCCTCCCCACCATGTTAAATAACGGAAAACTTCATCTTGGATTTGAGTAAATATGGTACATTCTACCCTGTTCTCCCTACTCTCTGCATTACTTGGTGATTTACAGAGGAGACCTGGTATAAAAGCAGGGCTCACGAACGTCAGGATTTAGCTTGGTGCAATAATCCGCAACCTTTCATTATAGCAATTCAATCTTTATGGATCAATCCTCCTAACTCAAAATGCCCTTGCTGTAAGTTGGGAAAGTGGTACGTTAACAAGAGACTGGCAAAAAATCCTCAGTAGTAATTCAAGCTCAGCTTCCAGGGCAGAAGGCAGCAAGTTATTTATTCTTTTGCAAACTTAGAGACTCCATAACCTCTACTTGCTCCTTCCTACAGTTCCCAGATCCAAATGGACTGTCAGTTAACATTAGCAAGAGTGCCATGTTTTCAGCATGGGCTGGTCATCTTTTTTTGATAAGTTCATTATCCTTTGAACAAGCTGAACTGGAGTAAGAAACCTTTAGAAACTTCCTGCAATGGACACCTGCTATGGTAGACAAACCCAACACAGTATCTACCAGGCCAGCCCATGGCCAGGACTTTGTAAAAAGCTTTGAATGGCAAAAAACCCCACTACTTCCACATTTTGTTTTTTCTCACATACTTGTCTAACAAGCGCCATGGTAGTAACTCAGGATTCACAAGAACCAAGACTGTAACTTGGCTACAACAAACCAATTAGGGCTAAAGAGCCAAAAAGGAGAAAGAAAACTGATTTTAGTTTCAAGCTAAAGTTAATTTAAACAACTCCCTGGAGCCTGAAGCCATAGCAGAGGCAGCAAAAGTGTTAGCTTTCAGACAGACACAGGTACATTCCAAGGTGTCAAAGTGTGCATGGTTAGATTCAGTAGCTCTGAAGAGAGTTATCTTTCAGGTACCTTGCTTGTTTCAGGACTGTCTGGGTCAAACTGGACCTGCTTAGCTGCAAGCTCTCTGCCCGTGTCCACATCGTAGCACAAGTACACACGACCAAAGGCACCCTGTCCCAGGAGTTTCCCTCGTCGCCAGTTTATTGGGGCACTTGGAGCTACAAATACAATAATAATTTGCCTGTTTACAGTGCTGTTTGAGGACCACAGGGTGCTGTACAAACACTAAGACCTACTACTGAGAAGTAAAAATACTAAGCTGTTTCAATGAACTTTTAGTGTAGCTTCACTCCACCATCAGGGAATATACCCCTTGGAATGCACCAGTTGTTTTTCACCCAGAGCTCGATTGCCTTAGCATGCAGTGTTCCTCCACTTGGCTTTTGTTCAGGAAGAGAAATCGCCACAACTCCCAGAGGGGGTATATGTATGTGTTGGGGGCAGATATTAAACAGGTCAGACTCCTAATTTTGCTGCAGTGGCTACCAGCAGAGTAGAGTGATGGGTAACTCTTGCTATGCCTCTCCCTCTATGCTTGGAGTAGAAAAGCTTTGAAGAGGTTTTGCTGCTCTTACAAGTCTTTTATCAGAACTCTACTTAATAGACAGGCTTTTTTTTGGGGGGGGGGGGGGG
>NW_017729031.1:113835348-113853201 GCF_001723915.1 Gavialis gangeticus | reverse complement strand
AAGGCCTGCCTACAATAGTGAAATTAGGAATTATAAATTCCCATTGGCTGCTGAAAAGCAGGAGGCTATTGTATAACCAGAGAGCAGGCCCCTTAATCAACTGCTGCTATAGTGTTAGATAACACCAATAAAAGCACTTGCATGCTCCAGATAAAAACTCCACCATTGCTACCATAGGTAGGATTGTACCAGTGGGCATTTATCAGTCCTAATTATTCTAGAGTAGATGAGGCCACTGTATTGCATAAAGAAGTTCTGCATCTGAGTTTCTAATAATAAAGCACAATTTCCTGCTGAACTACACATTTTAGTCATTTACACTAGAGCTGCACCAATATATCAGTGGCATATCGGATCGGCACCGATAAAAGGAAAATTAACTATTGGCAATCGGCTTTTTTTGGCCAGTGTAGCTGATAATGTCACCAATAAATGCTGCGTGCAGCTGCAGCGTGCGTGTGGCCAGGAATGCAGCCCAGCAGCTTGGAGAGCAGCATCTGGCCAATAAGCAGTGGGGAGGGAAGGGACGTGCATGGGGGAGAGCCAGCAGATTGAGGCCCCCATGGTGAAGGGGGGAGTGGGGCATGGACAGGGGCAGGCCATCCATGGTGCTGAATGTGACCCTGGGACCCTGCTGTATGCACCCCTGGCAGAGGCATGGGGGGCATGTGCCCCCCTGCATTTGTGCACGGGGTAAGCATGGGCTTCCTGCTGTGGGCTCGGAGCCAGGGGCTGTGCCAGACTTCCTAGTGAGCAGGCTGGGCTGGGCCTAAACATTTCCTCCCCCCATCCTTTTCCCCCACAGACTTACCGGCAGGAGGCTGCTTTCCAAGCTGCCGGGCTACATTCCTGTAAAATTGGCTATCAGATCGGCATCCGCTGACACGGCTGGTTAATAATTGGCTATTGGTATTGGCCCAAAAAATCTTTATCTGTGCACCCCTAATTTACACCAATGCAGAGTGCAAAGTAGGAATAACCCATTACTAAATTGGGCATGCAGTGTTTTTCTTCCACTATGCATTGTTTCAAATAAAAATGCAGAGTGCATGCAGACAGTGGAACATCAGGACCCCTGTACTTAACAGAGTCCATATGAAAGCACTTTTGTTATAAAACCATAAACAAACGTGGTACAACCACCTGGACAACAGAAGAATGCAGGGGGGCCGAAAAAAGTTGGCTTTGCTACTGTGAGTCTATGTTTTAAAGAGACAAGTCTGATCAAATGACTTTATATTGGTTGACTGGTTGGCTTGACGACTTAATTATGGCATTAAGTTTCAGAATATCAACTCTCTGAAGCTCTCACATTTAATACTTTGCTCTCACATTTTAATACTAAATCCTTTTAAAAGGGATAGACTTTAGTATTTTTTTTAACAAACTGAAAAACATTCCCATACAAAATACGTAGCTTTCACATAAAAATAAGCCTTCCTATTTTGGAACTGTAAGAGCAAAAATAATTCTTAGCTGGTAACAAATTAATCAGTCTAAAAGCTTCATTCTAAACATGATAGATAAACCTATTAAAAAGCAGCTCTTCAATGACTGCTTGAAATTCCTGGGCATCACCTGGAGTCAGCTGACTTCAGATATTATCTTGTGGCAGAATTTTTAATGCTTAAAAAAAAACAAAAAACAAAAAACAAAAAAACCCAAAAAAACAGGAAAAGGCAACTCTCAGTAGGAACCTGAAGATAGACCCTTGTTGTGATGGATCACCAACAGTGAAATAGCACAGGGCATTTTAGAGACTTGTCAAATATTTTTATATACATGTTTTTATTTAGTGACTACTTGGCTATTTTAGTCATAGCCAGGCACTTAATTTGCTCTTCTGCAGTCAATCACAGACTGACATGGAATTTGCTAAACAGCATGACTAGAACATTAGGAAGCAGAAGACAACCCTGGTATTCCAAGGATGGAAATGCCTTTTTACCTGTACTCTCACTGACTTTTCCTACCACAAGTGAGAAGCAGAGGGTACACAGCAGGAGGGGCACCAGTCTCTGATGGTACTTAGAAATGGTCTACTGGAGGAAAAGGTAGAAAACTATTGCCCATACAAAACCTATAGCTGCACAGTTTTGGAGTTATTTGTTCTAGCAAAGCTCTTGGGTAGTCACATGATAGATCTGGAACTGATTTCCAACAGTCCTCCCTCTCCTGCTCATCTGGGTCTACTGCCTCCTCCAACAAATCACAGCCCTGGATTGGCTGCTTTGGCACAAGGATGCTTACATTTAGTTGGGATGTTCCTTTCCTGCACCGAGAGGGCATTCTCGCTGTCAGCGCTCCGCAGACGCCCACGTGGGTCCAAGTACTGCACTGCCAAGCCCAGATTCTCCCCATTGGTGCTCAGGGAGCGACTTGATGGCACCAATGTGAACAAGTTCCCTTGGTGACGACGTATCCGGGGAAATGTCCTCCGGCCTTAAGAGATTAAACAGGGCAGGAAGGGAGGGGGAGGAGAAGAAAGTTAGGTTTTTCCAAATGATTTATGCATAAGTAGGAAAGCATCACCAAAGCCTGAGACCTAGGTAAAAAGAGAGGTAGCTGAACATGTTATGTGAAACCCACCAACATACTGAAGACACTCAGAAACACCAATCCAGGGTTACTGCTTAGGGAGAAGGGAGGTGCAGTCATTTTACTGTTGTCCCTCTTGGGTGCTGCTCTCCAGCAGTCTCACCAAGCTTTTTACTCTCTAAAGCAAAGAGGAAGATCTACAGTGCACAAGCTGCCATGTAAGCTCCAAGGTTTGTTAATACCCAGATTGCAGTAAGACAAACAAGAAAATGACTTGCTAGGTAACAGCCTCACTTATTAAAAGGTAGTTCCACAGGATACACAGGCAAGACCAAGTTAATCGCTGTAAAATTTGCCAGATATCCAGCAGGCCACCTGACTAGCAGACACCCATTTCTTTAAATCATTACTGTTGCACTGAATCAAGCAAACTTTAAAAGAGCTTAGTGGTTCAGACCAGGTTTGGTCTACAGATCAGCCCAGCAGGGGAGATGCACAGGGCAGAAGTCTCTTCAGGTTATAGTGCCCCAGCCTGTGGGTAATGTGGTTATTCAGCAATAACTGTTCAGCATGGATATCCCTGGAGAGGAAGGAAAGAGTAAGCAAGGATCATATATAGCAGGGTACATACCAAACCTGCACTGGTAGGAAAACCTGATACAACAAATTATGCACTTGAGGAAGCAGTGTGCAATGAGGATCTCCAAATAGATGGGTTATTTTAACCCTCTAGTGGTTCACCCAAAGGCTTTGACCCATCTCCAATACAGTTACTACCTCACCAACCTTTTCAATTTGGGAACTAAAGGGCTGCAAAACACTTACCATCATTGTAGTCTTTGTGCTGCATGGAGACATTGTAACGTCGAGGGTATGTTCCACCTTTCCCTGCTTTATCATAGATTTGATTTTCACGATCTGGGAGCAGACATGAAGAGGCAGAAAGTAAGACTCCTTACGCAATGTACACAAGTTACAATGGCAGGGCATTCCACTACAAACAGGCTTCAGGGGAAAAGGCAGCAAATTCTGAAGTTGATGGGAAAACTATCTTATAAACTACCCAGCATACAAGAGTAAACAGCAAAAGAGGAAAGACACCTGTACAGTTAGCAGCTTTGATTAAAATGCTAAGAGTTAGAACCTCTCAATGGCTATAACTAAATGCTTTTTATACTTTTTGAACATACCTGAAAACTCCTGTCTGTTGTCAGGGAAGCTTTGCGCTCTTGACATCCGTGACTTTCGAAATGAAGGGCTATTTCAATAAAGAACAAGACAGTTTAGACAGTGATTTACAGGAATTGAAAATAAACTGAGTTCAAAAGGAAGTTAATGAAGATGCAGGTGGGCATATGCAGTTCTCAAACCTTTCTCCTACCACCCGCTGTAGAACTGCTTCTTCAGCTCTACAGCTTGTGCAACGGCAACTTATTTCATGGTTCAGCACTTGGAAAGCTAAGATCAGGCTGAGGCCTTGTTAGCCAGGTTGTCTCCAAGTGTGGCCAGTTGTCCAGCTTGTACCCCCAGATTTGCCTTCGTACTGGGATAAGAAGCATTTCCTTGCTTGGCACAGATGCTCTGTCACGCAGTACTGCACACTGCTGCAGCAGCAAGCTTCAAAATGTCATCCCAGAAGGTTGGAAAGGGAGGTTAGACAAATGTTGTCCAGGCAACAAAACTAGGCTTCTTGCATTCATGTGTTAAATAGGTTTTGCTGGAGTAAGGATAACCAACCTTTCACATTCCCCAAAAGATTTCTCTTACTGTAGGGCTTAGAACCTCAGCTTCCCCAGATCCTACCAAGCCCCACAGGGAGTTGTTGGGTAGGCTATTTTGGAACAATCAAAACTCTACAAACACAGGGTATTTTGGTGCAAAGAAACTGAAGTCTGAACTCCTTTAATGCCCCAAAACCATTGGCAGGAACCTGAATGACTACAGAAGTAGATCTTGTGTTCATCATAGCACACACTGCTTAGTGCTACTGAAAAATCAGTTTTGGAGATCTCAAATGGAGGCATGCTGAGCCCAATATTATGAGGTGCTAGTGCCCACAGTTCCAGCCAACATCAAAGAAAGCACCAGCTGCTCAGCAATTCTGAAAGTTAGGCCTTTAAATGCCTCAAGTTCAGCTCTCCAAAATCAGAAGAGGTCTGCTTCAGGACTTGATTATTTGGGACGTTCCAAGCAGTAACAACCCCTATGATTATTTAGCTCTTTCAGTGGCCCATGTATGGTTCTCTTCTACAAGCTGTGCACCTCAACTTAGAAGTTTAGCATAACAGCTATCCAGAAATTCATACCCTCTTCCCCACTCTAATATGAGATGGTATTTGATATATAGGCAGCAGACACCTTTAGAAACTGTCTTCAGAAGGGGGGTGTGGAGTGAAGCAGAACAAAAGATCTGGTTAAGGGAGAGGAGTTTTTTCTTTTCCCTAGGAAAATCCAAGCATTTAGTGCATTCAACAGGTGGGTACACAGAGAACATTCTTCTCTGTATCTGTTCAAGCACAGGGTGAGAATCACTGCCACTACACGGGATTCAGCAGTGGGTAGGAAGAGAGAGAGAGTCCTCCATCTTCCTTCGGAACAAATGCTACATTTGACAAAAGAGATATAGTGTAATGATATGCTCTTGCAACTTTTTTTTTTTTAAATGAACAAGCAAGCGTTGTTTCTTGGAGATCTCAGTGCCCAGAAGCCAGATGTTATAAAGTCTAGACTGGGAAACTGCCCGCATTGAAAGCTTGAATTTTTAAAACATAGGCTCTACTTTGTTGGTGTATGGTTTTGCTAAGAAAAATAACACAGCTTTGCAGTGCAGTTAATTCTACGAAATGCGTTGGGAAATTATGTAGGAATAGAACCCTATAATTTCAAGGAAAATGGTCTGAAAAGAAAAACAAACTGACTTTTGCACAAGCTCAAATGGCATCAGAATGTGATCACACAGGGTGTCTATACATGTGCTTCAGGGTGGCGCTTAATTAAAGCGGCCTTGAGAGCGCTTTAATTAAAGCGCCTGCAATATCACATGGATTCAGCATCCCACACCTCAGAATGGTGGCAGGGGCATTTTAACTAATGTTTGTTGGACAAGTTTTAGTTAAAGCACCCCTGCCACTATTTTGAAACACTGAAATGCTGAAGACTTGTGATGTGGAGGCTGCTGGAGTGCGTTAATTAGCAAGCTCTAGCAGACACCCAGTATTCTCGATTAATCGAGTATGCTCTGATGTGTGCCAATTAGAACGTGTTGGAGCACAGCTTTGTCACTCCAGGGGGTGTACAGATGCCCATTGGGCCTCTGGTCAGTTTGTATTTGTACCTGTCTGCAGATCTGTCCAAGGACTGACAGCTTCCTGATATCGAGTTTTCAGCACTGCTTAGGGGATCCAATATCTGTAAGACAAGGTCATGAAAATTTAGGTACTTGGGCTGGGCTGATTTTGCTACCAAAGATGTTGCATAGCAAAATGCAGGGTTCACTTTTGCTTCCCCAGAGTCGGTCCAGATTGGATAGGAGACTCTTTAGAAAGCATAACTATGCTCATCTCCCCAAGAATTTGTTGCAACAGCAGTTCAAAACTACAAGGCCATTTCAGATACCATAAATCACCTGATTGTAAGATAATCCTGAATTTAAGATGACCCCCCCCAAAAATTAGATTCTATACACGGAAAATCTATAAATTTGTTATAATTTTCCATGTACAGAATCTAATTATTGGAGGGTCATCTTAAATTTGTGCCTCCCACTGCTTCAGGGGGGCAGGTAGTGGGAGAAAGCAGATGGTTTGGGGAGGTCAAGCAGCATGCCCCCACTGCCTGTCCGGCACTCCCACTTGCCATCCTTCCCTCTTCCCCCCACAGCCTCAGCCCCCTACCCCACCAACAGCCTCTACTCCTCCAGCATGCTCCTCCCTCATCTCCCCCAGCATCCTGCCCTTCATCTGGCAGGTGCCACCCCCACTGCAGCTTGGAGTGCAGAGCATGGCCCCAGCCTGGCCCTGTGCTGGCTCAGTGCTGCTGCCAGGGGGCCGGGCTGGGGCATGCTCTGTGCCTCAGGCTAGACTGGGGATACAGCCTCCCAGGGCCAGAACAAGGGGCAGGGAAGGGGAGAGGGGACAGACAGGGAGCACAGACTGCAGGGGGCAGGCAACAGCTCCAATCCTGGGGCAGCTGCCTGCCCCCACACCACCTTGTCCTTGGACTCCAAGATGAGGGGCTTCCTTCCCATGTTAAACAGGGAAAAAAAACAACAACTTTGTCTTGGAATCAAGTAAATTCAGTAGTATAAAAGCCTGACATGGTTAAATTCAGTCTACTTGCATCTGTACACATGGAAATTAAGGAAATACACATCATACTGGAGGCTAGTGGTAGCTTTAAACTTTTACAGCTATCTAGGCCTGCATGCACTAGACTAGCCAGTGTGCCATCTTGAGTTCCCTGGCTGTGGCCCATTGCACTTCAGCCCAGCAGCAGTGATTCTGTTCCCAAATTGCCTTCTCCACTTGCAAGTTATGCTTGGCACCAACTTCCTGCTTGCGTGAGCAGATCACAAGAACCAGATGGTGGCAACCCCGGGCACACCTTTTCCATGTCCACAGAGCTAGAGGGGCCTGTTCGTAGATGGGCAAGCTATCCACAGTGACTGCTGCTTGTGGCCCAGCCAAAGTCTTGAAAAAGATGCATTGTAGTGATATTTACTATCAGCATTTGTAGAGACAAGCTTAAGTGAAGAATGGCAGCTCA
This sequence comes from Gavialis gangeticus, assembly GCF_001723915.1. NCBI lineage: Eukaryota > Metazoa > Chordata > Crocodylia > Gavialidae > Gavialis > Gavialis gangeticus. The sequence goes on along the minus strand of NW_017729031.1, from coordinate 113,845,899 downwards.
TATGAAAGAACAAAAACAGTGGTAGATTTAATGAGGACTGGGGCTTTTTCCTCACACTTCAACATGCTCATACTCACACACTGCTCATTGGTCTCTGGGATGAATTCGCCTTCACTATTAATGCTAGTATAGGAACCCTGTCGAGCAATTCGCTGTTGCCTCTCTGGAACATACCCGGGGGGAGGAGAACTTCGGCCTGTGTTCTGAGAACCTGAACCAGACAAAGAAGTAGGTTTATTATGCAGACACTTATGTAGAGACTGCATGTACATGCACATAAGGTAAAGAACTCTGAAAAGGGGGCAAGGCACAGCCTTAATCTCTGAAGTTCTTGAGCCTTTGCAATAATAGGAGCAATTCTGGAACTAACATTACAGTTGTATTCAATGGTAACTCTGTGTCTACTTACAATAGCTTACAGTGCTGTTAAGTGATTACTTCAGTGAGTCAAGTACTGGTGTTTGGAGCACCATGAAAAGGTCACCTGTGAAACATTTAAAACAGTGGTAGGCTAGGCGGAGCATCCTCCACGCAACCCTGCTCATCTAACAGCAGCAAAACCTCTGGTGTAAAATCAGCTTCATGCTCTTATCAGGACAACCGTTTTCCTGCCTCAAGTAACATGTGTTGAACTAACACTATTCTGTTTGAGTAGCAGGAATAGCCCTGCCCATCTGTCAATAACTTAACTAACTACCTCAGTGTATGCCATTATGAATACCAGGGGAGATCTGCAGCAGCACTGAGTTGCATTCATAAGAACACCCAACAATCACTTGTCCAAGGTCATGTGAAGAGTCACCGGTGGAACTTCATGATCAGTTCCCAGGTGTGTACATTCATACCTACTGAATTAGTTACAGTATGCCCAAGTACTGTGACAGGCATGTAGAGACTGGCAGGTGATTTCCTGTGGACAATATTTCACACACCTGTCACTACCTCCCTCTCCTACATGTTATATTTGTGCCAATTAACTGAAAGCAGGTGCAAGTTTTCTTTGGAAAGCTCTGGAATGGAACGTGTGGGCTGCAGCATGACTTCGAACACCTGGGGTACCAAGTATGGACAATAAGCAGTTTGCCTTCTTTAAAATTACTGCCTGATTTTCCCAACAACTTGTGGGGGGGGGTGTCACATGAGACTGTCAGCCAATGAGAACAGAGATAAACAAGAGCGTGTGCTTTGTAGCTGGATCCAGTCACGAGAGTACACTTTCACTTTTTCCGATACAATGCAATGGCTCACTGAAGGGAGCCCAAGTCCTGCTGGCTTCAGCCCAGCTGCTATTGTGGAAAGGCCCCCATCACTTGGCAGGAAAAGGAAGTCAGCACTAAATCAATGCATATCAAAGGAAATGAGTGGAAAAAACACAAGCACTGCCAGACAGTGCTTAGCAACATTTTCAGTTTTTGCTTTTTTTTCCTTTTTATAAGTCTTATCTTTACCCTAAACACCTCTGAACCCAGGGCACAACAAGCTGCTGAAAGCAGGCAACCACACAGGTCTAATCTGTATAGTCAAACCACCACTCACAGCACTGGTCTGAATTAGCTGCCCATTTTCCACATATGACATTAAAGAAGAGCCTGAAATCCTCCAGGAAACTAGAGGGCATTACTCTTTCCAAATTAAAGGGGGCAGGAAGTGGAAAAGGAAGAGAAATCACCTTTGAGATCTACATACTACAACACCAGTGGCAGGAACGGAGGCCCCTCTCTGGGTTTTATTTTTGGGCTCAAAATGATGTGCTTGCCTGCCAGCCAGATGAGGATAGAAAATGAAATAGTATAGAGTTTTCATGATTAGTGACCCAAAAATCTCATATGTATGTAGCATTACTGTGATGGGAAGGCAGGGCAGGTTTGTGCTGGGGAATATTATACAGAAGGGGCCCTTTGTTACTATCCTGTTTGCCCTAGATAGATACCAAGTTAACAGAGCACATTGAGTATCATTTGAATGGCTCGTCATGTTAATAAAGGAGAGAAGGGTTCCCCCCCCCCTTTGTTTTCTATGATTTTTTGGCACTTGAATTGGTCTGTGAAAAAAGAAACCATATTAGGCTCAGAAAAGCATGGATACTACACTTTCTTTATGAGACAGAGGAATGCTGCCCTAGTTTGAAGTTAACATGTATATAAAAGAAGTCCCTTCTGTTCCCATTTCAGCTGCCTGTACTTCACAAGCGCCCTCCATAAATTTCCATAATAAACTTAAGTGACTCATACACCACACAGATATGATATCACAAAACACCTTAGCAATTAACCAAGCATTTTACCTCCACCCTCAGATAGGTTTCAAGTCAATCTAGCAAGTTGTTCTCAACTTTTTCTATCTTGGAATTCTTCCCTGTCCCCTTTCCCAATCAAGCCTTAAGAAGGACTGCTGTGAACCCCTAACACCTGTTTGCACCCCCTTATTAAAAAACCCATTTAAGTGGAATCAGATTCAATATTTAGCAGGCAAGTGTTTTACAAGCTTTCATTTGCAGAACCCACTGAATTCTCCTCCAAGTTTGCAGATGGTGAAAACTGAGACATGAGTTGAAGTAGTAAGTAGTCTCTCCAAACCAACATGCGTAGTTGCTTTTGGAGCTGGAGGAAGAATTCCAGAGTTCCCAGGTCTGGCAGAGACAACAACTCATGTATCTATCATCTGAAGCACCTTAAACATGCACTAAACACAAAACTTCTGTAGCGTGCTGCTGCTGCTTGACTCAGAAGACTTGGCTTTTCTTAGGCTTAATGCCAAGTAGTTTGTGGAGAATGAGTGCAGAGGCTCTAACTTGCACATTACCATTCTCACTGCAGTTTTCATCACAAACGAGCTAGTTTAAGCCACATTGGAACAAAAATCCTATTAAAAAAAGTCAAAAACTTTTAAGTGTTCACAAATTATCTGCTACTACTCACTCAGAGGTAAGAATCTGAACACGTGGAGTACTAGTCTCATCTAATTTAGTTATTCATGTATTCCCATTAAAGCTTTGACGACCTTATGGTGACCTGATATAGATTCTAAAGTCCTAGATTTATGTCATGAGCTGCATCTGATAATCTAAATAGAAATTTAATGGACTCAAATAGCCTTTACAATGTCCAAACTCAAAGAAGCTGGTTCTGGGACACCCCACTCAGCAACTGCTCACCTACTCTGACTAGTAAAGAATCATTGTAACCCATGGATACAAATTTTTGAGAGAAAGATGATGACCAGGAAGGGCTGAGAAATACTCACTGACAGACAGGTGTCTACTTCTCGGCTCCGGAGGCTGGTAGGTTGTGTTCACATCCCCAACAGATTGGGAAGTTTTGATCCTGACTTGTTTGGGCAGCCCAGAATGGGGCGAAGGACTGATCTGCTGAGCAGAGACAGAAAGCAAAAAGAGGTTGAAGAAGAAACTGAGCAGAAGTATAAAGTTTTACCACTGGCCAAAAGGTACCTGAATAAAAGCCTGGAAACAGAAGTATTTTATTTATCCACAGAACAGAAACAGAGGCAGCAGCATGGAAACCGACCCAGTTATGGAGGTGAAAAGTAGTCTGACCACTTGTGCCCAGTCCCTCGTGATCTTGAACGGACCCCAAGATTCCCAAGTTTCATCATACCTTTGCCATCACCAAAAATCTGTGAAACCTACTAGTAAAGGTTCCAAAAAAGATGATGATAGCCTTATACTGCTACCAGTCAGCTCAAGAACTAGAACTAGTCTAAGCTGAGGATTTAAATGATTTAGGTATGTTTGATTCCACATCTGAAATTGTTACATCAAAAACAAAATCTAAGAACTTTAAGATATAGTACGAGTACAAGGGGATCAATTAAGGTGATACTGTACAGTCTAAATTATATTCTGTTTATTTTACATGACCTTTGTCTCATGCAGTGTAGAAGAAGAGTCAGGGCTGGGTACTGAAGGATGCTGTTTGTAGGACTTTGGCATTATTTACTTAGGAAGATAAATGGTGTGAATGAGTCAGAAGACTGTAGCAAGAGATAGGACAGTTCATGTTTAAGACAGGAGAACAGTGCCCTGAAGAACTGGATTCTACCCGATTCTGCCACATTTTCTAAATGTCCAAATTTAAACCCTGGGTCTGATTAGCAAAAGTACCAAACAGTCGTAGTGGCAACCAAAATCAAAGAAGTTCTGCTTTGAGCCCGCTGCATGTTCTGAAAAATTAGGTCCTAGGCACTTTATACACAAGTGAACACTTTTGACCTTGACTGCTAGGCCTCGGCTCCCCATTTGTAAAATGGGGATAAAACTCTCTTCCTCCTTTCACAGGGATGTTGTGAAAGTAAGTTCATATTTATGAAGCACTCATAATTTAATAATGAGTGCCACAAAAAAGACCATGAGGAAATTTGTAATTGTCTTTTGTGCATGGTTTGAATAGTGTGCAACAAATAAGGCCTAAGCAATGAAGATAAAAAAAAATACAGAGCAGCTGCTCATTTAGTGAGAGCCATCTATCCTGTGCATTTAATTAGGCAGGGATCCAGTAGAAAAATAGCATATGATCATATAATCAGAGACTATCATAACACATATACACAAGGGGGCTGAATCATGGTTGCACAGCCAATCTTAATTCTGGAATTTCCTAACTTGAACGTTTGACTTTGTTTCATTAGTGTTCTTTTAATATAGCATGTAATTGGTACATAAAGGCTGAACAAGCTATTATACACAGGATGCACGATGTTAAAAAGTAACAGCTTGAGCTTAAAGTTAAAAAATGTAGAGGGAACAAAGTTTACCTGCAGACAGTGCTGCCATGTCAAGGTTTATTTTTTGAGAAGGGGTAAGGGGAAGGAGGGATTTGGGGTGAGTAACATTATCTATCTATAGGGAGTGGCTCAGCCTGAACAGATGCCTCTGAGTCAGGAGGAGATCAGGTGGGAACAGTCAGGTGATCCTGGGCTCTGCCAACACAGCAAGCATGGCTAGCATTTTGAGAAGTACTCAGCATTGATTTAATTCTGACTGTAATGGTAAAACTGCCCACAGGACAGGAGCAAGGCCAACTCCAAGTGCTTTCAAAAACACCACCACCTACCTACAGAACTAACAGACACAGCAACAGGTCTCAGACTGGAGGGCATTCTTTAGGGAGAGGAGCCAGCAAGAGTAAAGGATATGGATGTGTTTTCAGTTGGCAGCACTCTCAGTAGGGCCAAAGCACCCAACCGATCAGACAGACGCACAAAATCAGTCATCCCAGATACTGTGTTGGCATTTTCCCTGTAAGGGAGACCAACAAGGTAAATTAGTCTGCTCTCTCTACAAATTGGGGAAATAACCCGGGTAAAACTTTGAGCAGCACTTTTCACTCAGATCTTGTCTGTAACTGACCAGAGACCTCAAATTACATGTAGCTGGAAATAAATCAGATATGATCACAGACAATCTCCTTACATACACTCAGAAATCTGTAGGCCAACACTGAATGGTGAATTATTCTAGCTCCCTCCTACCATTAGGTCTCCCAGGCAGGGTATAAACAGACATTGTCAAATGAAGCAGATCAGCTGTGCTGGAATAGGTCCTGGCAGACACAGCCTAATCACTTTGTTGGGCAAAACAGATAATCACCCATTGTTCTGCAGGGTTGGGCCCCTGCTGCTTGCAGGAGTGGCTGGGGCCTGGTCCTGTGTACATGACACATGGGGCATGCCTCTGCAAACAGGAGAACCCTGGGTTTCCCATTTGAAGAGATGTGTGCCTGGGGGTTTCCCAGGATGCACAGCATTAGGCCTCTGAAGCCCTGGGAGAGCCTGCCTGGGGCAGCTAGGAAGTACAGACAGCTCCGGGCTATTCACACTCTCCCAAAAAGCAAACAGACATCTATGCAAAATAACAGGGCAAATTTATACCACCTGTCTTGTAGCTACACATTTTGCTAGGCAGGAACGGGCATGGGCATGTTTGCTTGCCCTTTGTGATGCCTTTGTGCTGCCATAAAAACATTTATAGCAAGATCTGTTTCCAGCCTTAATGACCAACTCATTCAGAAATACATAAACTTTCATAGGCAATGGTCTACTTCGTCAGATGCTTCATCGTCACATTTGATGAAGTAGGCTGTTGTCTACACAAGTTTATGCATTTCTGAACAAATTACTTTCTAAGGTGCCACCCTGCTCTGCTTTCTGCCTGACTTCAGACAAAGCCATCTCTCTCTAGGTCTTTTAATGTTATACCAGAGCTAGAGCTGGCCAAGATGAAGAGTATGACAAAAGTTTAATTTCTTTTACTTTTTTTGCCAAGGAATGTACATTTGAGATGAGAGATTGCATTGGGATAGCTATTGCAGTGACACAGGAAGTAGCTATCTTGACAGACCAGATCCTCAGCTAATACATCATCTATACTGGCTGATGATTTTGACTGGCCCTACCAGTTGATTTTCTTTACCAGTCCAGGCACATGACTACAGCAGTTCATCCCATTTGTATCTAGGCTGGTAGAAAGGATCAGAGTTTCTTTTTTAAACGCCAGAGCAAGAGCCACTATAAAATAAACATAAATAGCACTTGCTAATGTAGACTCTCGAAATAAAGTAGCACAGTTACTGGAGCAGATTTAAACAGCGTACTTTTATTTACACACACACACACACACACACACACACTTTAATTTTGTTAGTATATATTTGTGCCAAGTCATTGCATCACCTTTCCATCTCCAAAAAATAAGAGCCCAATCAAAACAAAATCTGTATCCTGTACTTTAGGGGGGGAAAAATGCTTCCTACTGTCAATGGGACAAGATCATTCAGGCAAGAAGCTTCCTCTAGGCTCCTGGGCTTCTGTTTTATCACATGCAGGGGTGTCTTGTCAACCAGCTCAGAGATGAAGAGGAAGTCAAAGGAGAAGGGGAAATAGTGGCTCCTACTAAAGACTTCACTGTGGAAGAGTTTGCTTCTGCTTCAAGCAGAAGAGGAAAAACACCTAATAAAAGACATCACAGGACTAACTAATGGTTGGTGAGAGAAGGCATTTCATTAAGTGTTTACTCTAGGACATTACCTAGGGTGTGTGTAAAGTTTGGATAATATTACTTACATCTAGGTTATAGCCTGAAAGTATTCAAGCTAATAGAAGGCTGTAAAAAAAGAGGATTGTCTAAAGTTTTTACCTTCATGCCAAGAAAACTGAGGCTACATTTCCAAGGCCATTTTCTTGAGAGCACAAAAGTATTGTTAAACTGCATCCAGGAGTCACTGTATTTGTTAACAGGGGTTATGAAGTCTGAAATATCATAAAGAAACTTTATGTCCTTGAATCTGGCCACACCAGGAATTTTCAGGGATCCTAAGTACTGACATTTGGGGAGATTCTAAAAGAGTTTAATAGAAATGAGCTTTAAAGATTTGACAGAAATTACTCAAAACAAAGCTGTCTTGTTTTGGGTAGTTCCATGTACCATTCAATGGAAATTAATTAGGTTATTTGCAAATAATCTGTGTTCAAATGTGAAATTTAAAATCCACAGAGTTTTAGAAGCTAACACTGGTAAGAGACACTGAATTAAAACCCTGGTGAACAAGATCCTTTGACACCACTGCCATGCCAGCACGGCTCAACCACGATGTGGGGAGTTTAGTGGAATGCTCACTCTCAAATTAACAGGACCTTTCAGTCTTATGGGTCCTCTCTTCCAAGTTGGCCAATTAGTGCAAATCATGGTGTGTTTGCGGTAAGAAAGCTGGAACCAAAACCCCTGAAGTTCATCTCAGGTGCCAACAAACAGTAATTAGATGAGCACACCACCATTCCTACCAGGAGGGATTCAAACTGAAAGGCTCTGTAGCTCTGGAGGGCAATGCCCTAAGGAATGCTGACCCATAGGAAGAGCCAATAGCATGCCTTTAAGAATGAGGCCTGCTTTCAGAAAGGTACGTTATTAAATAAAGTTTGGACATTGCCAGAGTTTACACAGGCAGGACCTTTTGCTCTCTAGACACACAGCCAAAGTCCTCCACACACTGCACTTAGTCTCCAGTAAGTGCCCCCCCCCTTCATCTTCTCAAATATTGTCAATAAAAATGTAACCACCGAATGCTAAATTATTAAAACTTGTGTAGCATGTGCCATCTTAATCAAAACCATAAACGACCTTCCTGTGAACCAGATCCATCGAATGTTATCTGAATCTACTTATGAGGGGATATTGGCAATAAATGTCCTTTATAATTATAGCTTTGATCCTCTGTTTAGTATTTTAATACTCAAGTGTGCTGAATCAGGGGAAACATATAAAAACTCAGGCAAAGAGAGTATGTATGTGAAGCACAGCAGCCTTACTACTACATATTATCCCTGTTACCAGGGTACCATTATAACGCAAGGACCTTTAACTAGAGGTCATAAAGAAAACCTCAAGTATCACTTAGTTGTAATGCTACAAAGCAGGTTACCTACATGGTTTCTGTCTTGAGACAGTAGTAATATTCTAAGGCTTTTCACATTAGAGCTTCGGTCCAAGAGATCTATTGCTTTATCCAGGTCATCTTGATTTTTCAAGGGAATAGATAACTGCAAAATATAGAACATAAATTCAAAGTTAGCAGAGATATTAACACCACATACAGGCAATAAGGGGTTTAAACAAAACTGGAAGATTCAGTAGATGAGACTGGACAACTGAGAACTCTGCATCCTTTCTTTGTGAGGAGAATTTATCTTTTTGCTCAGGATCTCTCTTGCCCCCATTTCTCAAGCTAATTGCCCCCCACAAAGGTTTTCCTTTGCCAGAGATCAGCAAAACAAACAATCCTGGATTTCTTCTTGAACTTGTTCTGAGTGTCAGTGAATAAGGTCAGAACCATATTCCTTATCTGACAAGAAAGCAGTTTCACAAGGAATATGGTAAACTGGGGACAAGAGGAATAGGTAGGAAGTGGATCTCAGATAAGAGGCTAATGTAGAGACAAAGGATAGTAGTTAGATTAGACAGAATGGAGTCCCTCTGGAAGAGTCAAAGGAAAATCTTGAACTTGCTAAAAAGCTATGAGATTTCAGAGGCCCTCTAGGATAGAGCTTATATTTGCACTGTTTAGCTCTAGACAGCCATAATGGGGGGGAAGGAGAGCAGAATTCATACGCAGTAAGATGAAGAACATATTCTACCATCTCAGAACAACACACACTTCCTTTAAAATGTATACAACCATCAACACATTGCAATTGTCCTCTTTCCAGCAATCTGAATGCCATCACATCAACCAAACCCAGCTGATAAATTATATTAATTCGATTAGATCTCCACCCTTTGACCCCTCCACTGATTTTTCAGTGCCCGGGATAACAAGCTCAAACTTCTTGTCCTCATCTCCAATCCCAGACTGGGAAATCTCTCTCACCTCTACTGTTAATTCTAAGATACCAGTGTCCTTGCAAAAGTTTTATTCGCTTCCTCCTCCCACTTCTGTCTGTCTTACCACAATGCTCTCCCAGCATGCTCCCTCCACTCAAGTTTTCCTCAAAGGTATACACATCAGGGGAACAGAAGAATTTGGGGCAAGATGCTAACTACTCTTTGGTTAACTTCTGGTGCCTCAAGTATAACAAAAAATCTTCTTTCCTCTCTATCACATCCTGTTGTCAGCTTCTATCAGACTGTAAGTGTTTGTGGCAAGGACTGCCTTTAAGCATAGCACAGCACCAAGTAGAACACTGTGCTAATAAGCATTCACTATGCCTTAAATAGACAGTAAATGCTGAGTTTCTAGCACTCCATAATTATCCTATGCACCACCTTTTCTGAACAATTAGCTTTGATTTTAAAAACACTAATTCATGCACCAACATTGAGGATTCACTTGCATATTTTTTTCAACAGTTATGCTGGTAAGAAACAGGCTGTTTTTTATATTTAAAAAAATTCCCTCCCCAGGAGGATGTAGTATGAAAATGGTTACAGCCAGGTGGAAGGCTGTGACATGGTCAGATAGGTCAGAGACAATATGGCATTTCAGCAGTGCCAGCATTTGAGATGGATAGTACAATGGCCACATTACTACAGATTCCCTTCATTTCCCTTAGAGTCTCCAAAAAAAAGGAGGAAATGAAATGTTAATGTTCCCACTGCAGAGAGAAATCAGTGCAATGATTTGTCAGTAATTGACATTTGTCCTCTAGAGAGGAATTGTGCAGTAACCATTCATGTCACAGGGAAACTTGCAAAGTAACACTCAAGAAGGGATTGAACATGGGAAATTCTTTGAAGAAACCACTGCACATTGTCTGGCAAGTGCCTCTGTACCTCATTGTTCATGTAGTGGAGATCCAGTGGCTGACCAAAGGCTGTTTTCACCTTCTGCTGAACATCTTCATATCGCACAGGACGGACAAATGGGATAATTCTGGAGAGGCGGAGGAAAAAAAGTCACTAAGGACATCTTTACACATGCTCTGGGGTGGTTGGGGGGGGGTGCTTTAATTAGAGTGGCTCTAAGGAGCCACTCTAATTAAAGTGCCTGCTGCATCTCATATATTCATCATCCCACACTCCAAAATGTTGGGGGGGGGGGGGGG
>NW_017729031.1:113827345-113835150 GCF_001723915.1 Gavialis gangeticus | reverse complement strand
CTATAAAAAGCCTCTCCTCTTTCATATATTTTCCCCCCCCCCCCCCCAAAATTTGGGGGGGGGGGGGGGGAAACGACATGTTAACTAAAGTTTGTTCAATGATTAACTGATTCTGCTTCAATGCTTGCTAATTAGCACATGTCAAAGCTGGTGTCTGGCATATGTGTAGAAGCTCTAATTGTCCAAAGCCAAAAGATGTACTGGGAAAGTGATGTGATCAAACCAGCTGGGTGAACAATTACAAAAGAAAACCAACACATTCATTCACTACTATTTTTTACATGCAAATTATGCTTGAGCAGAGAATGATTTTCTCTAATTTTTTAGTTAAAATTAACTGAATTGTTCTTACAAGGGATTCCTGGCTGATAGTCTGTTTACAAGCACTTTATTCAGAGTATAATATTGCAAGTCAGAGATGTGTGACAGTATACAGATGTTACACACAGTGTTGATTTCCTGAGCAGGTATGTCTGTAACCTACGCTGGTTAATTATTATCACTGTAGAAAGATTCTAGCCTACTATAGCTACTGTCTAATGAGAGGTTTCCCATACATTTAAAATTATACAGATACTCATAGAAATGAGTGTGAAGTTCTGAAGGTTGCAAATTTAAAAGCTAATGAAATGCCAGACAACACTGTGTTACACTTGGAATCAAAAGCTTTTGTACTCAAATTTATGAATTCAATATTTACTTTTTGATATTTTCCAGTTTGCTTAAAAGTCATCATCTCCACAAACATTCCCACAAATAAGCTTGTTTTACAAGGTCTGAAAGAAGGAAACAACAGGCGTGCACACATTCCTGAAGCCAATTAAAAATCTAGTTTCACAGAAATTGCTTTCCGACATCCACTCTGTTTTAGCCATTACTTTGACCACTACTCTGCATGCACGATTCCGAGACTTTGAACTAGAGCAAGAGCAAATTGCTGCACCTTGTGGCTGCCATTCAAATGCATGCAATTCTCAAAGAGGCTTTTTGTCAAGAACCTAGAGCTGGATTTAATGGGGCTGGACAAATGTTAATAACTAATGTTTGTGGTTTCATGCTAAAGCAGCCAGATATTCCAGAGCCTTTAATCTGACAGGAAGGACACCTCTCACCCCACTATCAAATAGTATACAACTGACCAGGTCCAAAGGGTGATTTTGTTCCTCGACTTCTGAACCAGCATGGTATAATAAATACAGTTTCATAGTTTCTAGGGTCGGAAGGGACCTGAGCAGATCATCTAGTCCGACCCCCTGCCATGGCAGGAAGAGCACTGGGGTCAAATGACCCCAGTAAGGTGGTCATCCAACCTCCTCTTAAAAACCCCCAGGGTGGGAGCCTGCACCACCTCACTTGGAAGCTGGTTCCAGACCCTAGCCGCCCTGACCGTGAAGTAGCGCCTCCTGATGTCCAACTTAAACCTTCCCTCCGCCAGCTTGTGACCATTGTTCCTGGTCACTCCTTGCGGCGCTCGGGGGAACAGGGACTCCCCCAGCGCCTGCTGATCCCCCCTAACCAGTTTATAACAGGCCACAAGATCCCCCCTCAGCCTTCTCTTTTGAAGGCTGAACAGGTTCAGGTCCCGCAACCTTTCCTCATAGGACCTACCCTGCTATCCCTTGATCATACGAGTGGCCCTCCTCTGGACCCTCTCCATGCTGTCCACATCCCTCTTAAAGTGCGGCGCCCAGAACTGGATGCAGTACTCCAGCTGCGGCCTGACTAGTGCTGCATAGAGGGGGAGGATCACCTTCTTGGACAACACAAAAATCTTAATATCCTCATGTTCCAAATATAACACTGTACAAGATGTGTCAGGGCCCATACCCCATACATTAAAGGCACCCTCCTATGACTCCCTAAGCCACCAAAATGTTAGAAACATTTAAAAAAAAAAAAATCACAAGTACTTTTGTTGTGCAGCTCCAGGTAATGTTCCTCTGAACATTTCCAGCACTAGTCTGGATGTTAAATATCTGGTGACAAATGAGCTGTTTGTCAGTAAGTAATTTGTATAAATGATATAAACACACATTAAGCTTCTTGCTTACCTTGAACACAACCATTTTACACACAACACAAAAATCTTCAGTCTTAAATCAAATGAAATTTTAGAACCCAAAGTGTACACAAACAGCCATAGCAAATTCAAAATGACAGATAGCATTGGACATTTGTGAGGGGCCTACAAAATCCTACGGCACAGGCAGGCTTTCCAGCAGTGTGGTTTTCCTTGTTCAGTATTTATTATAGTTATGCCTGCCTCAGAATAAGAACTAGAAAGGGATTAGGCAGCAAGGTAATATCATTTCAGCTCTGATTCAGTAACTGTTTATTTTGCTGAAATGTTTTTGCTGCAGAAAGTAGCCAAGTACTCAGCAAGTCACATATTCCACCAGTGCTACAGGAAGGAGCTATTTTTCCTTTCTTTAGTGGAAGGATCAGTGTATAAAGCTTGTTACTACCTCAAGACCCTTGCCCTAATGACAAGGAGTGCTACTATCACTTTAAAATGGATGCATGCATCTTACCTATATTAAGCTATTAACCCCTTACTGTTCTCAGAATATGCACTTATCTTGACAGAAAATCCACATATCTGAATGCAAATTAGATCACATGAGAAAAAGATGTTTTGTGGATAACTCTGAAGGCCACTCAGCTCCGGAAGGGTTAAAAATAGACCATGTGGAGAAGGGCAGTGGAGGGCTCAGCTGGAAGGCAGGCAGCCCTCTCCCTATGTTCCACTAATTTCCCAAATTGGGGTACACAAACCCCTGGGCGTATGCAAGACATCTCTGGGAGATATACGGGAGAAACTGTGTAATGGCGGATTTAATTTTCATTTAAGGGGCATTTAAGGGATTAAATAATGGGCATTTAAGGGGTTAAAATATAAAATGTATGCTGGTAGGGGTACACGGGCTGCTGGTAAATCTGGAAGGGGATATGCAATAAGAAAAAATTGGGGAACCTCAGCACTAGACCACTTGGGATCTACAAGGAATGCTGGGTCCCCCAACACCCTGTGCTCTCAACTGCACAAAGATCACACTGGAGAGACAGGAGCAGTTAACCAGCTATCCAGTCACATTGGCTTCTAGGTCTCAGTCTCCTTATTCCTTTGTTCTCCCAAACTAACTCCTTCCCTTCCATTGTCCTTGTTAACACTCCTGCCCCATTAGTTACATTTTTGTTTATCAGGAACATAGTAATGCCATAAACCAGTATTTCCCAACTTTTTCCAGTCCAAGGCACACTTACATTAATAAAATTTTTTCACACCTGTTAAGGCATTCCCCATCCTCATACTTATTGTAGCTCATTGCCATGGCAAAATTCTGTGGCACACCTGTTCATTTCTGATGGCACACTTTTGTGCCGTGGCGCACTGGTTGGGAAACACTGCCATAAACCCCCAGTCCCTGGTCATCTGGCTTACATACCCCTTTTCCAGCACTTGCTATGGGACAGACTCGTATGTGAATCTGGACAGCACCCAGCACATTTTGAGACTGCACAGCATGCTGTAAAGCAAGTTGGTCTCATAAATGTCCTTTGTAATGAAGTCTCCATCACAGAAGCCATGACTATTAGGACTAATGGGCAACTGTGCTGCCAGACTTTTAACAATAATGGCCAAATAGGCCAAAGAAACTCAACTCCTATTTCATTCTTAGAAAAGGCGACCCCTTCAGATGAGTGCCGAGGCAAATCGCTGGAGTTTATGCAGCATAGACTGCATCTATCCTGTGGACAGATGGCAGTGTGCAACACTGTCAATCCAACATCTTTCATCAATACTAAGTACTCTTTAGCTTCAGTTTACTTCCCCTGCTCCTTCCCATGGAAAGTTAGTCTTACTAGCAGACCTACAACATTCAACTATTTTGAAATAATTGTCCTTGTTAAAAAGGCAGCCTACAATAACATTTTCTACATATTACTAAGAAGCCAATCCATGAAATTACAGTACTATGGCACTGGGCAAATGAACACTGCTTTCAGCTGCACTGAAGCTCCTTATAAAGGCTTCCATTCTACATGCAGTGCACTAAAACCAGATTTGTGGCACCAAAAACAGCTCTATTAGAAGAGCGCACAGAGTTTTAAACTAACAAAAATCATGGAGTTCAGGGTTTAAGGAGGCCATTCCTGCCTGACCACCTTAAATATTTGTGGTTAGATCTGGCAGCTTCTTTGAAACCAAACACACACACACTTACATTCTCAGGGCAAGCCTGCTGTCTGTAACTGCATACCACTTTGGGAATGGGGAAATCAGGCAAGCGTAACTGCATAATTAGTCTAACATACAATCAACCTTTTCATTTCAATGTTTCTGCTGAAAACCCCTGCTACTCCCCTGAGCTCTGTGCCATCTTAAACATGTCCACTCGGGAAGGAGACGTGAAAGATGATAGCACTGTGTTGACGAGATTTCACTTCCGAGTTACTTTGTCATGGCACTATATCACAAGATATTGCGGCATGTCGCACAGAGGCTCTGTTGTACTCCGTACCATCCCTGTGCAACACTGGAAGCCAGATTGTGTCAGTGCTCTATTAGGATTTGCAGGAGACTTCAACTACAACTACTTCTGAATTTCCTCTTGGTACAAAATTTTGGGTCTATATGCTTGAATCCTACACAGAACTCTGCAAGTGCTAGAGTACAACGTCTGTTTTTTGTAAAAAGCAGGCTTATACAAATCACTGACTCTTCTTCTAGCACCTCTGTTTTCAAGACACTGTCATCTATACTCCTAGGAAAAGAAAACTGAAATAATTCCAAGATTTATCAACATCTTAAGAATGCAAGGAAGGTGCTCTTAAACTACAAGAACGTTCCTCTGTCTACATGGAATCACAAAGACTTTAAAATGTTAGTTGGTTGTGTACAAGATATTTTATTCATTATTCATATTTATTTCAACAAAATATCCTCGTGTCCCCAAAAGGATGGGGAATGCAGGACTTTTCTAACTTAACTGCTGGAAGTAAAGCTGCATGCGTGAAAATGATTTACAGGGTTAGGGTGATTTACAGGGTGATTTACGGTTCCTTTTAATGCCTTGTAAAACTCAGTATTATAAAAAATACAAATGAGCAAAAACTAGGATCAGTGAGCAGTCTTTCCTTTCCATGTCTGCTACCATCAAAGTGCAGGCCAGTGCTATGGACAGGGTATCAGGAAAAGAAGGCCCCGGAGGGGGGGGGGGGGGTTGGGAATCAAACTGTCCTGAGCTCATAGTCCTGAGCCAAGTGAAACTAGCAGTAACAAGTGGCTAATCAAGCTGTAAGTCATTTAATGTTAGATTAAAAAAAAAAATTACATTAATCAATCATTTACCAATTAATATACAAAATGACAAACAGAAGATTTCAAATTTATTTTTGGATTGTGTGCACTGATCCATAGATTGTAAGGCTGGAAGGGACCTTGGAAGATCATCGGGTCCAGGCCCCCGCACCAAGCAGGAAAGATAACTGGGGGTCAGGTGCCCCCAGTGAGGTGACTGTCCAGTCTCCTTTTGAAGATTTCCAAGGTAGGTGATTGCACCACCTCTAGAGAGGGAACTTATTCACAGTCAGGGTGTCCAGACTGTGGAAGAAGTTTTTCCTAATATTAAGAGTGAAATCGATCGTCCAGGAGTTTATGGCAATGCGTAGACAAGAAGAATGCTAGACAGGTGCTAGAGGAAGAGTCAATGATTGCGTAGATAGGAAGAATTTTTAATAGAAAAATTACTGTAAAAAACCCCCTCAAAGTTTAGTAGAGAAACTCAGTAAACACTACCAGAAGGCACACCACCTCTAAAATTGATTATCTATTAGTTTGATTTCATCCGTTAATTATTTTTAATAAGCTGCACTAACCTAACTTGACATGACATGAAAATGATTTTCCAGAGAAAGGAAGAGGTCTATAAAGCAAATAATGACACCCCCAAGAAACCCAACTTTCCCTTAGTCAAAATACTGGGGTAGGCTTGGGAGTTCATAAAGTATTACAGATCACAAGTGCTTTCCTATAACCTTTTACTTAAAACATCTACAGTGGCTTAAACGACTCCTACTGAAGTTAATGAGCCTTACACGTGTTAGTAATGGTAGCCAGATGACCACATAATAAAGCCAATTATGTGTATTGTCTTTGTATGACCATTTTCAAAAAGACTGGCCACTTCAGCAAAATAAAACTGTTGGGGACAGAGGAAATATATGGAGCCTTTTTTTCTCTAACAATGGTTAGAGAATCCCAAGGCCTTGGTTCAGTAAAGCACTCAAATGCATGTATTACTGTATACAACCAAGATGCCCTATTGATTTCAAGAAGCCTATGCATTTAAGTATTTTACTGAATTAGGACCTAGGAAAAGAAATTCCCTTTCCACTTACAGCTGAGGCACTCTAAACTGTCCTAAACATGCTCATTCAACTTCAGTGACACCCTGAAGTACCTCAGTGTTGCTTTACATTAAAGTTCTCTTTACCTCAAAGATTTTAAGAGGTTTTTCTGCAAAGTTTATACTGCAAAAAAAACCAACTCTCTCTAAAATGTATTTTCCAAGTATAAGCAAAACAAACTAGGATAGGGGAAATCTGGGACATACATGGGAAGAATCCATCAGGACTACCCAAGTCCTCAGTTTTCTTCTACTTTGTATACCATTATGATTTATACCACTGGGTATATCAAGGGGTCCCATCATCCATTCAGCGATGCAAACACAAGGAAACCCCACAAATATTACAGCTGTTCTTCCCACACATGGGACCTCTAAATTACTCTGCTTTGACATGTGTGCAGAGGTTTAGAGACGATTGCTAAATCAACTGACTGATATATAATGGACAGATTTCTTCTAGCTCAGGGAATGAAGAGGAGAGCATGTTTGTGCTGAAAAAGAGGGAAAGATTTCTCTTGTGCTGAAAAAGAGGGAAAGATCATCTGACCAAATTACACCAAAACGGATTCTAGTCCATGAATTCAAGTAGCACTGAGGCACTACCTTGGGGAGGCAGAGGTATGGAAAAGAGGAGCAAAATTACTGGGGCCACTGACAGAAAGCATGAGCTCATCAAGATTTCCAGCAGACACTATCCCATAATCTACCCTAGATACAGTACCTCATATAATCCATAGGAAACCATTTCAGAAAATCATATTAATTTGTAAGAGTCAAAGCAGTAGATTCCATTCAACCCCAGCTTAGTCCGAGTAGTATACTTCAGCAGAGATTTTGTACATGCGAGAACAATGAAGGCACACTTACCGTCTTTCCCCGTTATATTCAAACTTTATCCTTACATCGTTCTGCCAAGAGAGAAGAAAAAGACGGTTAGCTTCTCAAACTCTTTGGCATGTTTCATACATGTTATAACAATGCACACAATGCAGATCTTTGAGACCTGAATGTGGAACATGCCAAATTACAAGAGTAATATACTATATTTTCCCACATACAACACATACTGGAATATAATACATACCTTGTTTTTGAAAGGCAGAACGAAGAAAGATCTTTCCTTGTAGTAAATACCTGAGTGACAACAGCTAGAGAGCAATGTTCCCTCTAAGGTTTAGTGATCTGTGAGCAACCCTGACTGGGAGTGCATGGGTACCTCAGTGTGCTCACCGCTCCCCCCAGCCATGCAGCAACCTGTGGCCAGATTGAGGTGGGTGGCGAGCGGCTGGATGTCAAGCCGGCAGCGGCAGCACGGGGAGTGTCAGTGGGCCCTTGCTATGGCACTGGGCAACCCCCACCCCAAGCCGGCACCCGGGGGACCATGGCCCCCTA
>NW_017729031.1:113821528-113827164 GCF_001723915.1 Gavialis gangeticus | reverse complement strand
TACTGTGTGCACGGCATTATTTTTTATTGTGTACAGCCGTGCACACGCATAGCTTAGAAGGCACGCTACTAGACAGCAGTAGCCTACTCATTGTTCTGGTCCCAGTGAATCCTGGCAGATTTTACTTTCATTTCTGCCTATAACGAGCAGAAGCTGTTCTTACCATATTTCTTGTGTATAATGAACACTGCAATTTCCAACAGCTGTTTTTTGGGAGGAAACTGTTGTAAGAAAATATGGTATTCATTTCTGGCTAAGAATGCTTTATGTTGTACTTATGTCTCCTCTATTACTTCGTGTCACTATGACACTAGTTAAGAATGAGCTGAGCTATTCATTGACTGTCTAGTTTATTAGATATGGGCACCATGAAAACTTACAAAAAAAGTCTCATCTCGATTGTTTCTTATGCCATAAGGAAGTCCCAACCATCTGCCTTCAAAAATGAATCCACACTTCTGACAACTTCCATCCTGAAGCACCAAGTTGTTAGTCTATTCTGCCCTTCTAGCAGATGTAGCAAGACATTGGCTTGTCCTTTCCTACTATCTCTTTCCATTTACACAGCAAGAGGATTCTGCACATAATATTTTTCTCCTAATGTTCCAGGTACATGGGTAATGTATGAGCAGAATCAATTTTGTAACATCTGAAGTTTGCCTTCTGGTGGATTTGCAACAATATATCCAAAACAGTATGCATATTTGAAGCCATCAGGCCAGTTAAGGTGGATTTGAAGCTGTTTTGCATCAAGAAAGCAATACAAAGCAGCCAGAAATATTTGACTCTTAACATTCAATTGATACGCCAGATTAGTTGTTGTGACACAGATTCCTCTTTATAATCTTTTAAAATATATAGGTAAATTTACCAGAGTAGATAAAATAGGGTTATCTTTCTTCTTTATCAAAGCTCCCACTGACTAGGCAAAATAGGGAATGAGGCATGTAAAAGGTCTTTGCAAAGGGAAGGTAAGCAGACAAATTGTAGCCGACAGACCAAGGGATGACACAAGCACATAATATTACAAGGAACAGTTAGGGAAGCAGCTACATCTGGGATGAGCAGGAGGAGGTGACAAAGAACTGGAGAGGTGCAGAGGGGCTGCGAGGAACAGAGGGGCTGGAGTGAGCATAAGAGACTATCTACTACCAGAGAAGGAGAATTTTTTGATCCCATCCAATTTCCCTCTGATGAAAACTAAAAACTAGTATATGGCTACGGAGTTTTTGAATTGCAGCAATAGCTGTAAGGAGCAAGTAATCCAAGTATGAGAATTCTTGACATGCATCCACTATCTCTCCCCTTCAATTCATTTCAATGAACAGAACTGCAACAAGCAAATCAATAGGAAGAGAAGATCAAATTGGCTGAATTACCTGCATCACCATGACACTAAGAATAAACTAAGCTATTAACTGATCCTGTCTAGTCTATTAGATAGTCACCATGAAACCTGACAAAAATCAGAACATAATTTCTTTGCATGCAGTTTAACTACATCAAAAGTTTGAACAGTCTGTTACAGATTGCTCAAGAGATCCAACAATGAATGTCAAATTTCTTAAAAAGTCAATTTAAAGTTAATTTCAGCTCCGACTAGACAATGGATTTACCTCAAGTAACTCTTCCTGTACAAAGTAAACACTGTAAACATAAGAAACATTTTCTTTTTGCATAACAAATACATCTCTGCTTTAAGGTAAAAATATACTCTGTACTATGGGTTTACATCCAGTGCTTGCATAATGCAATTTAATTTTTAAGCCACTTTTCAAGTGTATAAAAAAAATCACCATTCATGTGATCCATGGTGTTAATGGAGTGCCACTTACCATATAGACTGTGTATTAACTTACATATTCAGAGGGTGACAGACCGTACACAAAGTTCATTGGGCTAAACTTTCATCTCTTGAGACCAAAACTGAAATCCCAATTTAGATCACAAAGATAAAAAATAAAAGGAAAATACTCTGTTCTGATAAGGCTTCATAATTTCTGATGCACAATTTATGTGACTGGAGTAGACTGAGCCATCTGTGAAAGCCTTAGACAATAGGCAATCATACATCTAGGAACTTCAAAAAAATATGGCCAGGAAATGCTCTTTAAGCTAGAGGAAATATCTGGCAGACCCAGTGGTCAAGAATGCAGTTCAAAGGGACCATGCGTTCACTGTTCACTACACAGTATTCCTGCAGATGGGTTGTAGGTACATAACTGACCATGACAAATGGGTTTCCTGACCAGAGGAACAATAATCTAGTCAAGGTAATTTACATACTGGCTTTCCTAAAGATGTTTGCTCAGGTGTGAGGGAAGGAAGAATTTTATGCAAAAGGATGCTGAAACTGAAGCTCTACATATCTGATCTGCTTCAGCTGTAGTCAAGAGTAAAAGAAACAGTAGGGACATAATGGGCTGCAAAATATCATATTTTTTCCACATACAGCATCCACCCCTCTACCCCAAGCAAATACACACCTTGTTTTTAGAAAGCAGGACATAGAAAAAAATATTATTCCAGTCATGGCTGATTATGTAACAGAGTAAGTCCTCCTGGGAAACAGAATATCTAGGAAGTGTGGTATCAAGAATCTGCTGGTGCCTACTACTTTACCCAGACTGTTTCTTGGGATGCCACACTTCCTGGACATTGTGTTTTCAGGAGGATTTACTTCATGTCACACAAAGTTAGGCCCAAGATGACCCTTGCAAGGGCAGCAGCAAAAACATTAGTTCTTTACAGTAAGTAGTTCTTTATATAAGTTCCTGCAAATAAGATATTGTTTCCATGTCACAAGCCTCATCAAGATACTACCAGCAGCTCACTTATGGCTTCAGGCACAAACTACAATGAGCAGCCAATAACCACAGCTGAGAGGATTAACATTTTGGTGGCTGTATGCAGAAATGACCCTAGCAGGGTGCGGGGCCCAGATACAAAGTCGTCGGCAACTTTGGCAGGTGGGCAGGGTGAATGGCCAGACGCAAAGCTGGCGGTGGTGGCAGCAATGCAGTTACCAGCACTAGGTGGACCCTGCAGGAGGGGCTGTGGCCGCTATGCTCAGCTCTGTGGGGCTCCCCCAAGCATGGGGTTCGGGGTGGTCACCCCGATTCATTCCCCCCAGCCCCAGGGACAGCCCTGACTGCATGCCATGCACAATGTCTTCAGGTTTGCTTCTTTTCTAGCCAACCCCCTCCCCACACCAGCTTTCCCACTTAAAACATGTCCCAACATTTTTTTGGAGTGGAGGGGTACATGTTGGAAGGGAAAGGTGGATGTTGAATGCGAGAAAGTATGGTATATCTTCAAACTAACTGGGTGAAAAAACCTCTCTCTTACGTGAATCTATTAAGGGCATAATGCAGGGAGAGATACCTGTGCACCAGATGAGGTTGCTTCTGTGTTGAGACTTCGACAGCTCAAAAATTATTTTAGCCTTTTTTTTTGGATATACATACAGAAGTTCTCAGACCAGGAAGACTGAAAGTGCCTCTCAGTATTGCTCTAGTATGCACCTGGGGAGGAAGAACCAGCAGCATAGCTACAGGCTGGGGAACGCCCTTCTTGTCACTGCAGAGGCAGAAAAGGATCTTGGAGTCATTATTGATGCCAAAATGAACACGGGCTGACAGTGTGGGGACTCGGTTAGGAAGACCAACTGTACCTTGTCATGCATCCACAGATGCATCTCAAGCAGGTCCAAGGAGGTGATCCTCCACCTCTATGCGACACTGGTCAAGCCACAGTTGGAGTACTGTGTCCAGTTCTGGAGGGATGTGGACAACATGGAGAGGGTCCAGAGGAGGGCCACCCACATGATCGGGGTCAGCAGGGCAGGCCCTACTAGGAGAGGCTACGGGACCTGAACCTGTTCAGCCTCCACAGGAGAAGGCTGAGGTGGGATCTAGTGGCCTGTTACAAACTGGTCAGGGGGGACCAGCAGGCATTGGGGGAGTCCTTGTTCCCCCAAGCGCTACCAGGAGTGACTAGAAATAACAGTCACAAGCTGGCAGAGGGTAGATTAAAGCTAGATATCAGGAGGTGCTACTTCACTGTTAGGGAGGCTAGGATCTGGAACCAACTTCCAAGCGAAGTAGTGCTGGCTCCTACCCTGGGGGTCTTTAAGAGGAGCTAGATGAACACCTTGCTGGGGTCGTTTGACTCCAGTACTCTTTCCTGCCATGGCAGGGGGCCGGACTTGAGGATCTGCTCAGGTCCCTTCCCACCTTACCAACTACGAAACTATGTCTGCATCTGAAATCATACTCGACTCTTCAAGCCTCAATACCAGAAGACAGTCAACTTGGAGGAAATTCAGAGAATAGCTACAAACCTTACAATGGAACAGTTGGATATATGGATTGATCTATAAGAAAAGGTTAAAAAATTTAAACATGGAGAAGAGAACATGTCATCGAAGGATGTTGCTATTTTCGTAAAAATAGCAAAGAAAGAGAAGGAATTACTTAGACTTGCCAAATGGGTATTAAGATGAAATTAAGGAAGGTAATATTTAGAGTGCCTGTTTATAAAAGTGTCCTTGCTGCAAGATGTACGAAACCATGGAACAGTCTTTTAAAAGAAGTTGCAGAAGCTCTGTCACTTGGAATATTTCAAAATAAACTAATAAACCCTGAAGAAGCCCCATTAGGGAAAAATGCTCTCTGTTTCCTCGGGTGTCCTAAGACAAGACAACTGGGAAAGAAGAATCAAAGTTGGGTGTTAGTATTTCTATGTCCTTTTAAACTGTTGACCTGTAACTCATTGAGTAATTTTTAAATTAAAAAATGCAGTTAGCCCTTAGTGCACTGAGGTCCTGTTGCCTTATCTGAAAATTGATTTAAAGATAATATAAGATATAAAATATATATATGTGAATACATAGTATTGTTTCTCTAGCTCCAGCATCAGCAAGAAAAACAAAGCTTTAAATTCTGTGCTTTACTGTTCCAGTTTTGAGCTGGACACTATCGTGGCAGATTACAAATAAAAATTGTTGATTTTTTTTTTTACATTAATTAGCCTCTACCTCAGACTAAAGAGATAAACTTTTGGATAACTATCTTTAGATTTATCTAGTAGTCAAGGAAATTTTAACTGAAAAACTGTCAGGTCCCAGGGAAGAGCATGAATTGCTGTATTAATTTCAAAGTCTTCCCTTTGACACTGTCACTTGAATAAATGTTACTAAGTTCAACAGATGCAGGACCTTAGGATTTTAAGGATACCAAAAAGTATACTTAGTAAAGGGAATTTTAAAGAGTTTTTGATAAATGGTAAAATTTCCAAGTACACTTAAGAAATACTGGAGCCTAAGTTCCATTCTCAAAAGTGGGTTAGGCACTTACATCATTTTTACAAGTGGGGCTTAGATAGAGATGCCTGTTTTTCTGGTTGGTTATTCACTGCTGTTGCACAAATGTGCCACACTGTACCTGCATATTATATCCTTCTTAACAGTAACAATTGTGCTCATCAGCATGCCAAAATTTAGGCAATTTGTTGACAGAAAGGACGTAATTACTGATCCAATACATGCAAAGAATAGGCACACACACACAAAAAAAATCAAGTGAGGACTGATTGTAAAAAAAAAAAAAAAAAAAAAAAGGAAAAAAAAAAATTTT
>NW_017729031.1:113803306-113821470 GCF_001723915.1 Gavialis gangeticus | reverse complement strand
TAAAA
Organism: Gavialis gangeticus; assembly: GCF_001723915.1. Taxonomy (NCBI): domain Eukaryota; kingdom Metazoa; phylum Chordata; order Crocodylia; family Gavialidae; genus Gavialis; species Gavialis gangeticus. The sequence goes on along the minus strand of NW_017729031.1, from coordinate 113,821,465 downwards.
AAAAAAAAAAAAAAAAAAAGGAGAAAAAATACTTGTATGCATCACATAAATAGCAATGAAAATGATGCAATGTAAGAAGACAAGGGATCTTAAGATCTGCACTCTAATGCAGGGACTGTTTTAGTGAACAAATTTAAAGGCCCCCTGAATGTCATAACCACACTGTATAATACCTTTCACTCTGAGTTCCCAAACTCTTTACAAATTATTCTATATACCAATTAGGTTCAGGTATGATGACCTCTTTAAACACTATATATACCCTTCTTTAAACATTACCGGTCCTACTGCTCACTCTGCTCTCCGAGTTATTCCTTTAGTTCCAAAAAAGACAGGCCATTATATTCAGATACCTTCTTTCCTTCCAGAATAGGTATGTTGGTGATTGGAAGTCTGATAAGTGTTTAAACAACCAATACCAACATTGGAAAAAATTGCAGGACAGAAGTAAAACATACCTCAGAAGGCAATTTAAAAATTGGATCTCTTTACTTACTTCCCCTTTAAAGGCTCTCCAATATACAAATACTAAATTGCTTTTTAAAACATTTGGTCATACTTTCTATTACTTTGAGTGCTCTGGGTGATACAAGAGCTTTGACTGAAGCACCAGGCTTCTTATGAGGTTTGGGATGAGGGACTAGGAATTACAGCCCGTGGGTCGAGTCTGAAACTCACATACACATGCTGTGTCCCTCCCTGCAGTTATACAACACGACTGCCTGATAGATAGGCAACTGGTGAGGGGCGGGCATGCTGCCCCCCACCCCCGGACAGGGCTGTTCCTGCTGCTGTCAGCTTCTGCAGGTGCTCACCAGCCCCAGCCCCGCCACCAACACTGCTGGCAGCTTCTGCAGGTACTCACCAGCTCCATCCCTGCCACTGCTGGCTTCTGCAGGTACCCCCCCAGACTCAGGAGGCACCAGTTGCCCATGGCCTGATAGAGCAAGGCATGGAATTTAATGGCCCAGGAGGATGCTTCTCGTCTCATGTTTCTATGAAACAGATCCATGTATGATCAACGTCTGTGAGAAAAAGTAGATTCCAGGCAAGTTTATGCTATCTTTGGCAATTCATCCCTAAGGGCAGTACATGTCTGGACACTGCACAAGATCGGGCAATGTTTCTCAGCTTGGAGTGCAGGCCGCCAGAGAGATGACCAATTTAACTGTGTGCTGGGGGGAGGTTAACGATCAGAGAAGGGAGAGGTGGAATAACCTCAAATTCCATCTGGTTACTCACTGTAAATCCGCTACTGTGGGTGAATGGGTAGTTTCTTGAAACTCAATCTCCATTTTCCTGTGGCTGTTCCACAAGAACTGCAGGCTCAGAAAGCAGCCCACTGGCTCAAGCCACCTCTGTTCCCACAATATACAGCTCAGCTGCATGAACCTATATACTGGACCATGTAGCCCCAAGGGCTGCTCACAGACTTCTCCACTCCAGGCAGCAGGAAGCCTTCTGGTGAGCAAAGGAATGGGGAGGACAGAAAAAACAGGAAGAGATATGAACAAAGAGACACACTGGAGACAAAAGAAGTGAAGAAAGAATAAAAAGAAACAGGCATGGACATTATGACATGAAACAGCACAATGGGTTTCTGGGAAAAAGCACCCCCTCATAAAACAGACTAACATAGAAAGGTTGCATACCACAGAAATATGTACTGGCTTGAGAAAGGCACATTAAGACACTGTACAGATTTAATCCTTATTCCCCCACCCCCAATAACCTTTGTCTCAAGCCTCTCCCAAGCAACTTGGTTGTACAAACTGGGATTTGCAACACATGCAAATGAATTATAGGTCAACAACAGGCTCGTTTCAACTTACGGCACAAACCACAATTTGATCATTGGCCTTACTACCTCCAATTGAAGAACCCTACTCAGCAACCTTTCTTGAATAGACCCAAGTATGACAGCCTAGTAGACCACACCCATGTAAGAAATAATTGGTATTGAGCAAGACTCTTCAACCTAATAAGCACCAAATCTTTGTCTCTGCTGGTAGAGAAGTTTAGTGTTTAACCTGTAATTACCAAATGTGGGACATCTTTGATAGCAGCAAAGTATAACTGATTACACATTGCCAGGATGAGTAAAATTTTTTAAAAATCACACTTCTAAAACCCCTTTATCCATGCATATAGGGCAACATACAGGCACGCTATGGAACCTGGGACATACAAGCATTTTGTTAAGTGTATGCAACACCTCCAAAGCCTTCTGGTCTTTTGCTTTTAATCACCAATAACTTAAATTGATTCTTAAAAGACAGCAATGGACAAATATCTGTGCATTAAAAAGTGTTGCTTTTACATTACAGTATTTTACTCAAACAACATAGTGCATGAATAGAATTTCCAAAGTAGCCTGATCCTTGAGCATTCAGCCCCTTCAGAGACAATAAGTTACTTTTTTTAAAAAAAAACTATTTTTTGCCCTCTTTCTCTGCAAAAAGCTAATACAGGATTCTTCTTTACAGAAGTGTCCAAAGGTTCATGTAGATTACTTTTAAGAAACTGAAGTAATGAGGCTTCCGCCACTTTCTGTGGGGCACTTTTCCAGTCTCCTGAACTTCACTTGTAGGGCTTACTCCACTTGCCCCCAAAAATGTAGTTTTTCTTTGTTCAGTTTCAACCCGTTATTCTTAGTGATGAAATACAACTGGGTCACCCAAACAGCTTCCCTCCTTCATACAAACTCTGAAATGAGTCTTGTGGGCCACTGGGTCCAGATGTCTGCATTGTTAGGCACTGGTGCTCACTCAACTCAGACACTTATAAATAACTGTTTTGAAGAAAGGCTGTTGCAGTTGCACTTAAGTCAAGCTCCTAGACAACTTATTTTGCTGTTCTTTTTGAATTTCCTTCTATATTATGGGCACCTAACTCTTCTCTTTGTAGTTTTAAGTGTAACCTAATCAAACCCATAAGGAGACAGGGTTGTGTCATCAAGGATGACAGTTTGTGACCTATTTTTCATCTCTGTGTGTAGCCTAGAACCAGTGTCTTCAATTTAACATTGCAAGCTGAAGCCTTATTTGCTATAGCTCTCACCCAAGTCCCTTTCAGCATTGCTATTATCCAGGTTTCCCCTTCGCACAGAAATATTACTACAAAAGTCTATCCCTGTGCCTCAAAGTAGAGCCAACAAAGGAAAAATGCTTCCTTAACCTCCCACACCTGCTTAAATGTGGTCTTTAAAGGTCACACTGCATAGTTTAAAACATGCTCTTAACTTACACTTGCTAGTAGTGACATGGAAGCCAGTATCCTTACCGGAATTTTTTTTTCTTCTACCGCAGAGGCACATTGGTTTGTTATTGCAGGGCTGCTCAGGAGGGCTGGGTTGCTGGCATTGTGTTTTTTCTTAAAAGAAAAAAAAGAAGTTTTAATAAATGCTGGTTTATAAAGAAATGTGAACTGTGCAACAAGAATACCATTTGGTATAATTTTCAGCAGATCTATCTAGATAACATCCCCTCATTAACACATCTAAGGTGGCAAAATGCTGAGCTGCTCTGCCTTTCTTAGTCTACAGTAATAAAGTAAAATGATAGAAGCAGATACACACCAGGGACCTAACCTGAATGAAGGTAGCATAAGGCCCACAAAGTAGGCACATGCTTTTAAACTGCTTCAGCTGAAACAAGGCACTGGCATTTCAAGCAGACAGACCTGCTGCTGACCTATTCTCTCCCCTGCCACAAGGCCACAATGTTATTGCTTTCAGCAGTCCATTACCTGCTTGTTCGAGTGAGTGGTGTCCTTATTCTTCATGGTTTCAAGGCCAGGTAGCCTGTGACGTCGGCCCATCTGGAGGGCAACCAGGTCTTTCATGATGGAGTTCAAAGCCTCCTGTTCATCTGAAAGCAGTAAGAGTTTAAGAGGCAAGTTGACCTGGTGAGTATCAGCTGGAAAATTCTTGTTTGCATCTGGTTTTTAAATACATGATCCAGTTTAGAGATCTTTTCAGATATATAAACTACATCTTCACCAATAATTATGAAGTTCCACAACTCCATACAGGAGTTCTGTACAGGAATGGAAGACAGGGATTGAAATTTTAGTTTAATAGAAATCATAGGCAAAATTCCCATCAACTTTAATGAAGCCAGAATTTTACCCTGACATATTTCACATTTTCTGATCTTGAATTTTTTGTCATTTCTTTGCTTCTTTCAAGAAACTGCCTTAAGATATTATGGACCAAGTAAACAGAGGAACTTTTGTTCACCAATTCCCAGAATACAAGAACTAAGAGGCATCAGCTGAAATTACAGAACTATAGACTCATAGATAAATGGGACTGGAATGGTCCTTCAGAAGTCATCTAGTCCAGCCTCCTTCCTGAGGCAGTATCATCCCTATCCAAGCCATCCTATACAACCCAGAATTGAAACTCTACATAAGACTACCATGAACCCTGACACAACTTAGGCCTAACACCTTGACTTGCCACAGGTAAAGAAAGGGAACCACAGCAACCAATGTCTTGCTTCTGTGAAAGGCTATCAATATATGCTCAAGAGATCCCTGGTAGAGGGCCATGCCCCCTGCTACAGAGGAAGGCAACTCCTCCCACCCCCAGTCTGTACCAATATGCCCACGGGGTAAAATTCCTTCCTAACCCCAAGTATGGCGATTGGTCTGACCATGAACAGAGGGGCAAGACTTTCTAGACAGGAACCTCCAGCTTCAGTCCCAGCAGGAGCATTGGCACACCCCAGTCAAAATCCCCATCTCTACCTGAAGCCAACACCAATCCCTAAGGGAGACTTAAAAACACCTGATACATGTAGCAGAAAGGGGAAGAGGGCAATCAACAAAGCCCAGAATCATTGGAAATGCCCACAGTGGAACATAAGCATAACTATGCCTAAACTATCTCTGACCAGTGGCTGTCCAACTTCTTAAACACCTTCAGTAATGGAGAGTCCACAGTTTCCCCAGGCAGTCTACTCCACTGCCTCACTATTCTCATAGTGAAGTTTTTCCTGACATCCATTCTAAGACTTACTTTGCTGCCATTTCAAGCCATTGGCCCACATCCTCCTCTTGGCAGCCAGAGAGAAAAGATGCTTTCCTTCTTTATGGCAGCTCTTCAAGTATGTGAAGACAGTTATGTTCCCTCTTAAGTGCCTTTTCCACAAGCTGAACGTGCCTAGCTCCTTTAGCCTCTCCTCATATGACTTGCTTCCCAAGCTTTGTATCACCCTTTATTGCTTGCCTCTGGATGCCCTAAATTCTCCACCTCCTTTTTAAAATGTGGAGCCCAAAACTGCACACAATACTCTAGATGAGGTCTAACCAATGCTGAGTATAGAGGCATTATCACCTGTCATGTCTTGCACCTAATGCTTCTATTGATGCATCTCAAAACCACATTTGCCTTTGGTGTAGCTGCATCATGGTGCAGATTCATATTGAGTCTGTGATCTACCAAGGCTCCCAGATCTTTCTCTGTAGTGCTGCCATCCAGCCAGGTGTTATGCATTGTGTATTTGTATTTTTGATTATTCTACCCAAAGTATTACACCTTGCATTTGTCAGCATTGAATTTCATCCTGTTAACTTCAGCCCAGCTTTGCAATCTGTCAAGATCCTTCTGAATTGAGCTCCCATCTTCCAATGTGTTCGCAATCCTTCCCAGTTTCTTGTCATCTGCAGACTTGCTCAAGCAGCACTGAAAACAGCACTGAGCCCAGGACAGACCCCTGGGGGGCTCCATTCAAAACCTCCTGCCATTCTGAAATGGAGCTGTTAAAAATTACCCTTTGCTTGCAGCTATTGAACCAGTTATCCATCCACCTTATAGTAGTTTTGTTCAGCCCACACGTTTCCAATTTTTTTATGAGAAGGTTGTATGGAACCCTGTCAAAAGCCTTACTGAAATCCAGATATACTATATCCATAACATTCCCTTCATTCACCCAAGCAATTACTTTCTCAAAGAAGGAGATCAATTTTGTTCGACAGGCTTGTAATCAGCCTTTCCTCCTCCAGATTCTTGCAAATGGCCTTCCTTAGGATAAACTCCAGTAATTTCCCAGGTATTGCAGTAAGGTTAACTAATTAATTAAAGTCTGTAATTCCCCAGGTCCTCCTTTTTGCCTTTTTTAAAGAGAGGCACTACATTGGCCCTTGTCCCGTTCTCTGGTACCTGGCCCACCTCCCATGACTTTTTGAAGATCATTGACAACAGCTCCGAGATCTCCTCTGCTAGTTCCTTCAGTACCCTTGAATGAAGCTCATTCGGCCCTGCTGATCTGAATTCATTCAAGCCCATCAAAAGCTCTTTGACCATTTATTTTGTTATCTCATCCCTCAGTTTGCCCCCTTCCTTATCCAGATAATTCTTATTAGGTGTCTGGCTGCAGCTCATTTTTTTTGTGAAGACTGAGGCAAAGTAGCTTTTGAGTAGCTCTGCCTTCTTTGCATCTTCTGCTAGAAGATGTCAGCAAATTAATAGGTGACAGGTTTAAAACTAACTAGAAAAAGTACTTTTTACTCAGTGCATAGTTAAGTTGTGGAATTCATTGCCACAGGAGGTGGTGAAGGCAGACAGCACAGCCAGGCTCAAAAAATAGACTGGATAAATTCATGGAAGACAAATCTATTAACAGTTATTGAATGGAATGGTTGGATAGGCTTCCTTTGGCATCTCTAAACCAATAAACAGTAGATACCAGTGACAATACTGAACAGGGGATAGGTCGCTCTAGAGATATCTGGTTCAGTGCTCTCCCTGTATAGCATAGCATCTACCTCTATCACTGCCGGAGACATGATACCGTGCTAGACAGACCACTGGTCTGACCCAGTATGGCACTTATGTTCCACAGGCAAGTCAGCCTTAGGTGAGAGTTTAAAATTTCTTGCCCAATGTCATTAATAAAAAAAAATCAGCTCAAAGCCAGGCTTTAAACTTAAGAATTCCTGAGGGTCAAGCCCATATTTTGCCTAATTGGGCACATTCACTCAAAAAATAAAGTAATGTGACCCAGGAAGATTTGCTAGACAGTGAATCAGACTGCATACAGAGGACGATTCAAAATATTCTGTTGCCACAGGAAACTTGACAACCACCTTTCCCCTTTCACCTCTAAAGTCTGCACCCCTCAGGAACCATCCTCTGCTTGATGATTCAGCCAGCCCTGCATAATAGCAAGGAAGCTGTCAACAAGTTATTTTGGAGTAGTTCTAGGGTCTCCAACATTTGTTCTGACCTCTAAGGGCTTGTCCCTCCTTATTCCCCAAAAGATAAGAACTCACAGAACACAGGCTGAGACAACTAGTGAGACTTGAAAACATCTTCAAGATACAAGTCAAAATGAGGCAGAAGCAGGAGCGCTAATGGCAACTGCCAGTCAAGGCCTTCAGAGCAGAGATCAGACTCACAACTGGGAGGCCAGTCACTTATTACAACAGCAGCCTGCCAAGGCTCTGATCATAACCGTGGCTCAGAGTTCGGAGCATCTTGCGAAGGGGAACCAGACACGTTTTCTGCCTCACAGTTAATGGGAAATCAGAGGCCAATGGAATCTCTCTCTAAAGCTGAGCTTTGGAGATTGAGTAAAAGATGAAGCTGCTTCCTCCTTAAGAGCACTGTTATTCAGTTGCACACTGCATGGAGTCTTAGGAAAATTTTAGGCTCTGCAGCGCTCTCTTTCAAAGAACAAGGGGCCCTGCTCTCCAGTGAAACCGAGATGGCAAGATTTCTATTGTCTTTCCTCCTTGACCAGCCAAGATATACATTGACTTTGCCTGCTTATTTCAGTTTCAATTTGTTTTCCTGAAAACAGGGTGTAGGAACTTGGAGCCATCAGCTGCTCCTCCAGAAAAAACCCAAAACCAAGATAGGCAGTAACAATGAATTTCAGTAACGTGCCGAGTTCAGACACTACTGAGACCTGCTAGTCCCAAACTTAGCAGGCCCTTTGGTCTGCAGAGTCCACACACTTCAAATGTTTCATCACCCCACTGTGCTAAGGTGCTTCAGACCAGCTATTGTGATAGTAAAAGCCAAATCAAGTGACCTCACATTTTGCTACAACTATGAAAGGGGTCAAGTAACCACAAGTCATAGGCTGTAGTGCAAACAGGACTAACTCAAAAGTCCTGGTTTTCCTCTACTCCATGGGGTGTAAACTTAGTATGCACAGGACTTTACTGGATCCCTTAAACAAGATTAACGTGTGGACATATGAACACTTGGGACCTCTTTCAAAAGGGAAATCAAGAGGGCAGAAGTTGGTACATGATAATGCTGCGTGTGAATGAATGAAGGAGGATTTGAATGCAGCAAATCAGCTCCAACTGTAAGCCTAGACAAAAGGGTGTTAAAGTTGGAGCTGGTTTGCTGCAGCTGAATCCTCCTTTGTTTTTTCACACAACAATTAGAATGTACTAGCTTCTACCCTTCTGAAATGTTCCCCTCTTGAAAAGGTCTCCAAGTGCTGTGCGTGTACTCCCTCAGAGTCTCAGATCAAATCGAGGCTTTAATCCAGTTATGTGAACAGAAATTTTTGCCATTACAAACCTGAACTGTGTCATTTGTAACCAGTTACCCAATATGGTCATCTCTGTATAAGCAGACTCAGAAGTGTAATGCAGGAGAAGAGTCATGGTGAAGGTTTATTTGTAATTATTCAATCAAATCCATATTACTGAGTTTGTTAACCTTTACCAACTACACCACCATTTTAACTTGATTACAACTGATTTGATACAATTATGACTGTAAGTACCCAATACACTGCATCACCTCAGAGCCTGCCTGAGTTCAGGAGACAAACCACTATGCATCCTAAAACTGAAATAACAGGAGGTACTGCAGGACTTGACAGAAGTGTAGTAGTTGAGCTGTTCCATAAATGTGTTCTAGGTAAAGCATTACATATTAAGTTTTTGCTTTCACAAGCATAGTGATTCAGCTAAATTGCCCAGTACAGAGAAGAGAAAATTGGCACATGGCACACACACCTCTGCTCAAACTGGCTCATTTCTAAGGTACTATCCCATCTCTATAAGAAAGCAGGCCAGATCATGATAATTTGACCATCCTACAGAGGTTTAAAAAACTAGGGACTGGATGCTCTCAGTCATGTAACTTATCCCTATATGTACAGCTGAAGCAATTACACTACTTTAAAAGGAAGCCCTTAGCCTTTATTACTCATGAGTATGTCTGCTCCTCTGTTGTAACTGTTTCATCTGTTCACTGCTATCCCACGCTACGTGAAGTTAAACTCCAATAACTTGCCAGCAAATGAAACAGATGATAAGTTACTGCAATTTAGCAAATTTAATTGCAAATTCCCTTCCCTTTTAAGCAGTAAATTTTGTGTTTTTGCTGTCCATACTTGTGTGTGAATTATATTATTGAACTACTACATTCTGCACTTATCAAAACTTTTTTCCTCTCCCTCAGTGCACTTGTTTCTTTGGCAAATACTTTATTCGGCTGAATCTCCTCTAGTGGTAAGAAGGTAATCTGGTCACGTGTCTGAACCAACAAGTAGCAAGCTCAAAGAAAAAAAAATTGTTGTTCTCTATGGCATTTTTCATGAATATGTGGAAAGCTGGCTTTTTTGAATTGTGAAAGCCACTGATGCTTTATCAGTGATATAAGCAGAAGTAACGCCACAAATAAGATTGTAAAAATTTCTCTACTTAAATTTAGGCCGCAATATTTAAAATCTAATTACTACTGGGATTAATGCATGATTCCGCTTTGTCCTAACATATTTAAAGCTAGCAGTTCATAAAGGTCTTAAATTGAAACTTAGATCTATTTCTGGGGCTCCTGTTTAAACAACTTTATAGGCTTAATTTAAAGACTCAAAACCCATTTCAAGAAAGATCAGCATTTTTTAATCCAGTCTGGTTGCAGGACAGATTAGTAAGGGACCCTTCATATTTGGTGTAGCAAAAGTACATTTATTTCTCTCCTTGCATACTGCATGCTTCACATAACCATTCCTAAAGTTAGCTCAGTACATTTATTATTGGCCCACTCTTTTTATTAAGAAGTCTGGGCCAGTAACACATTTATTAATTAAGACACAATGAAAAAATTTGATTATTAAAGTCTCTAAAGGAGGTGTGTGTGGGGGAAAACTTGCCAACATTTCCACAAAGGATGGCAAGCCATTAAAGCTTAAAAACAAGAGTGGAAAACTGTAACGTAGCACCCAAAAGCCCTAGTCAAAATGAGTCCCACTGTGCTATATTTGGACAAATATACAGTTCCTGTTTGGAAGTGTGCATGGGATTTTTGAAAGCACTGACCTCACTCTGGTCTAACTGAAGTTACTGGTAAAGTTTTTACTGACTTGAATAAGAGCAGTTAGACCAATGCTGAGAATGCTTGCACCCACTTTAGCTTGGACAGACAGACAAAGGGATTGCCCCCCTTTTGAAGCAACAGCTGCTGTCTATAAAATATGGTCCTGCAGAGTTCTCTATTTAGTTTAAGTCCTGGGCTTATCACAGCACTACAGTGCAGTTCAGTTTTTGCAGAGATCAGATCCTGTGCAAATGGTGGCAATACAGAACTGAGTATCGGATCATCATTCTCAACAAATAATCAGCAATTCCTTAATGCATAGTTGGAAGGAGGTACTAAGAGGGTCCTTCTCAGGGGTCTCTCCTGTATTGTTTAACATCTTCATTAATGATCTACATGATGGGACTGAGTGCACACTTGGTAAATTTGTGGATGACATCAAGCTGGGTAGAGTTGCAGATGCTCAAGGGGGTAGGGTTCAGATCTAGTGATCTGAATAAACTGGAGAAATGGTCCAACATCAACCAGATTAAATTCAAGAAGTCCTACACCTGGAACAAATACAGACTGGGGAATGATTGGCTAGGCTGCCATACTGGAAAGAAGGACTTACAGATTACAGCAGACCAGGAGTTCCCAAACCGTGGTACACATACCCCTGGAGGTACACACAGCATCTTGGGGGGGAGGGGGGGGGCCCAGGAGAATTTGTGTAACAGCAGATTTAATTTTCATTATAAAAATTGACATTTAAGGGGTTAAAATATAAACCGTATGCTGGTAGGGGTATGCGAGCAGCTGGTACATCTGGAAGGCAGTATGCAATACAAGTTTAGGAACTTCAGCAGTAGACCATAAGATGAATACAAGCAAAAAAAGCCAAAAGCATACCAGGTTGCATTAATAGGAGTGTCTCATGCAAATGAAGCAAAAACTATTCTTCTGCTCTATTCAGCATTGGTAAGGCCTCACCTGGAGTACTTTGTCCAGCTTTGGGCACTGCACTTCAAGAAAGATGTGGACAGATTGGGAAGAGGCCAGCAGAGAGTGACAAAAATTATTAGGAGCCTGGGAAGCATGACTTATAAGGAGTTATTTAGCCTGAAGAAGAGAAGACTGAGGAGGGATTTGATAACAATCTTCAAATACCTAAAAGCAATTAAAAAGAAGATGGAAATAGCCTGTCTCTGTGGCTGTAGGGAACAGGACTGGGAGCAATGGCCTCAAACCACAGCAACAAAGGAAATTTAGCTTGGAGATTAGGAGGAACTTTCTCACTATGGGGTGTGGAGGAAGGGTGTCAGGCATTGGAACAGGCTACCTAGAGAAGTTGTGGCATCTCCATCCTTAGAAGTTTTCAAGAGCTGGTTAGACAGATACTTGGCTGGGATGGTTTAACCAGGGATGATCCTGTCTTAGGCAGGGAGCTGGATCAGGTGACTTTGTAAGGTCCCTTCTAGTCCTACTTTCCTATGGTCCCAGAAGCTGATGCATCTCAGCTGATGTAACCCCCTGTCCCCCCTATGTGTGGGAGAAGTTCATTCATTAAGGTTCATTCAGGTCTTGATTCCTCCATTGAAAACTATAAAGTTCTTTCTAATAATGATTTTGTGATACTCTGATGGATTTAGTTCCTCTTTTGCTGTTCGTAAGGCAGATTCATTTAGCACCTGGCAATCTCCTCGGTCCTTTGCAAGTTTTATGCACCTGAAGGTTGTCATGCAAGATGAAAATTCAAAAAGCCTCATTAAAGCCTCATTTACATGGGAAAGGAGATCCACTTGAATTTTAGCACACTAATTTGACCAGCCAGGTCTGTCTCAGCACAGAGTAAAGGCCTCTCTACAGAAGGAAGTCAGTATGCACTAAGTTAGGATATGAATTTACAGCATAGTAGCTTCTCATGCTGGTATTCTTGGAAGGCACTAAGGCCAGTTCCTAGGAAGTCAGTATGCACCTGCAGTTAGTACACTGTAAATTCACAAGCTAGCTTAATACATATCAACTTCTCTGCATAGACAAACCCTCAGATTGAAACCTTACATCCCAAGGCCACACTAGGATGGAGAGGGCGTTGGAATGAGGAACAGAAGGTGTGGATTCTATTCTGATTTCCACCACTGGCCTGAAGACCACCTTAGACAAGGCACAGAGGTAAAGTGTCTCAGTGCCATCTTAGTTTCATAGTTTGTAGGGTTGGAAGGGACCTGAGCAGATCATCGAGTCTGACTCCCTGCCATGGCAGGAAAGAGTACTGGGGTCAAACGACCCCAGCAAGGTGCTCATCTAGCCTCCTCTTAAAGACCCCCACGGTAGGAGCCAGCACCACTGCTCTTGGAAGTTGGTTCCAGATCCTAGCCGCCCTGACTGTGAAGTAGCGCCTCCTGATATCTAGCCTAAATCTACCCTCTGCCAGCTTGTGACCGTTATTCCTGGTCACTCCTGGTAGTGCTCAGGGGAACAGGGACTTCCCCAATGCCTGCTGATCCCCCCTGACTAGTTTGTAACAGGCCACTAGATCCCCCCTCAGCCTTCTCTTCTGGAGGCTGAACAGGTTCAGGTCCCGTAGTCTCTCCTCATAGGGCCTGCCCTGCTGCCCCCTGATCATGCGAGTGGCCCTCCTCTGGACCCTCTCCATGTTGTCTACATCCCTCCTGAAGTGCGGCGCCCACAACTGGACGGGGGAGTATCACCTCCTTGGACCTGCTTGAGATGCATCTGTGGATGCATGACAAGGTGTGGTTGGCCTTCCTGACTGCATCCCCACACTGCCGGACCATGTTCAGCTTGGAGTCAATGATGACTCCAAGATCCTTTTCTGCCTCTGTACTGACAAGAAGGGAGTTCCCCAACCTGTAGGTATAGTGCCGGTTGTTTCTCCCCAGGTGCATCACTTTGCACTTGTTGGTGTTGAATCCCATCCTATTCTCATCTGCCCACTCCTGTAACCTGTCTAGGTCCGATTGCAGCCTATTCCTCCCTTCTAGCGTGCCCACATCCCCCCACATCTTAGTGTCATCAGCAGATTCGAACAGGGTGCTTTTTACCCCTTGTCCAAGTCACTGACAAATATGTTGAACAGTGCGGGCCCAAGGACCGAGCCCTGCAGAACCCCACTGCCCACATCCCTCCAAGTCGAAAATGACCCATCCACCACCACTTAAGTGAAAGAAGATATGACAATGGCCTCCTCTGTAGACAGCTTTCAACCAAACTGATGAAAGGCAGTATTAAAGGCCAGGCATTATTAAAACTGAGACAAGTCAAGAAGTTTAGAGGATGGACACATGAAACATGCTGTTATAAACAGGAGGCGGCTTACCACAACGCTGCTGAAACGAGTGCAACTATTTCATGTGCCTATTCCTACAGTAGGTGATGTTAAACCACAATAATTTCCTTCACTTGAATTAGAGGTAAATTACCATGGTGAAAGTTCACATAATGCAGGTTACGAGTGAGCAGAGAAAACAGAGCAGATTAGTTGATGTGCCTTCCCAAGTGCAAAATCCCACCCCCCAACACACCCTGTATAGTTTCACAGTTGGTAGGGTCGGAAGGGACCTGAGCAGATCACGAAGTCCGATCCCCTGCCATGGCAGGAAAGAGTATTGGGGTCAAACGACCCCAGCAAGGTGTTCATCCAGCCTCCTCTTAAAGACCCCCAGGGTAGGAGCCAGCACCACTGCTCTCGGAAGTTGGTTCCAGATCCTAGCCGCCCTGACCATGAAGTAGCGCCTCCTGATATCTAGCCTAAATCTACCCTCTGCCAGCTTGTGACCGTTATTTCTTGTCACTCCTGGTAGTGCTCAGGGGAACAGGGACTCCCCCAAGGCCTGCTGGTCCCCCCCAGACCAGTTTGTAAACAGCCACTAGGTCCCCCCTCAGCTTTCTCTTGTGGAGGCTGAACAGGTTCAGGTCCCTTAGCCTCTCCTAGTAGGGCCTGCCCTGCTGCCCCCTGATCATGCAAGTGGCCCTCCTCTGGACCCTCTCCATGTTGTCCACATCCCTCCTGAAGTGCGGTGCCCAGAACTGGATGCAGTACTCCAGCTGCGGCCTGACCAGTGTCACATAGAAGGGGAGGATCACCTCCTTGGACCTGCTTGGGATGCATCTGTGGATGCATGACAAGGTACGGTTGGCCTTCTATAACTGTATACAAGGTATACCTCTATAACTGTAGGCCTGTTCATGCCCACAGACCTGAAGTCTTTCGTTAATACTGTTATAAGTAGCATCAAGGAGTAGTAGAACTAAAAAGAGTACTTTTTTTCCCTTTGTCTCATTTGGTTACTTTATGCATCTGACAGCACTTTGTGTATAATTAATTCTATTTCCCCACTGTATAATCCATCACTCCACTCCTATTTGCATAAGTAGCTCACACTTCAGGTGGCAGAAACAGCTTAAAAATAAGAAATTGTGACTGAAGAACTCTGAGAACCCACAGAGCAAGGGGGACATGAAAGTACATCTGCTGGTTCTATCGCAGGATGGAGATGACAACAGCACATCTTGGTGGACCCCCTAAATACAAATACACAATTCTCACTTCATGATTTGTGCATATCTGAACAATAATGCTGTTCAACCAACAGCAACTGCAGGTAACACAGCACTATTAATAAACACAGCATTTATGTTTCATGTCGTCTCTGGCCTCTAATTTGGTCATTGTGCATACTAGAGACTGTTTTGAATATGTTTTTAGATATTTTTGTTCTGAATTTGTTTGTTGTCTATATAAACAATATCTAATATGTGACGTATTGACTATACTGACACATTTGAGTTCCATCTTGCAATTCCAAGGGTCAAAAAACACTAAGCATCTTGCATGCTCAAATTTAAGACTGATCTGCACAGCAGTTTTATCAATAAGCATTTGTAACTGTCATCATTTATAGATATATGCAGATACAAAAAGTTAAAGACTGCTAAAAGCAGACAAAGTTCTTTGGGTGAATCTGAATCTGCCTATGTCCTTAGACCAACACGGCTACAACCTACACCCCTGTAAAGACTGCTAAAAGCATTCACCCAAAAATATTTGATGGGTTCAACCTAACCTACTTCTGTAATATACAATTGATTTTTTTTAAAGGTTATTTTGGGGAGGTAGGAAGTGAAGATCACGCACCATCTTCCATTATCACTACATGCCAAATTTGTAAATACCTGAGCTTTGCTCATTTTAGATCAAAGTGTAACGTTCGTTAGGGTTTGTATTGTAACAGATTTGTATTTGCCTTTTGAAAGATGTCAAAGGGTATGCATTTTAATCTGATCAATACTTTTTATTACAACATTTTAAAAAGTGAAACATTAAGCTGTTAGTGCTGCAAATGGTACAATGGAGAAGTTATTACAAAGTGAAACATTTTTTTAAGACCACTGTGAAACCCCAGTTCTCTAGGGGCCCATTTGGTTTGAAGAATACAGTTTCTACCTTGTACAAGAAAGATGTTGTCCAGGAAATGCTTTTCATGTTTTAAAAACGGTAGTCTAGGATTTTATAATGTTAATACAGAGAAATTGCTACTGCCAGAGAAAGCTACTTTTTTGCAATAAAGAATGTATTTCACTTGAAACTCATTCAGACCTGTGTAATAAACAGAGGCAGTGCATTTTATATAGCAAAGATGGAACCAGTTTTGCAAAGAGAGTAAATCTTAAGGTTCAATCAAACAAAGAGTAGAAAGCATTTGCACACTGGTAAAAACAGGAAGCCTGTAAACCCCTATAAACCAGCATGCTTTTTTGTATGGTATGAGAATGGGAGATTCTGCGACAGTAGAGTCTGTTCATCTCTGACTGATAAACACATTTTTTTACCTAAGTGGCATGAGGTTTGTTCACACATGACTAGGAGACTTATGGCCAATTAACTAATTTTACAAGTTAAAAACAAAGCAGCATCAAAATATACTTTAAAACCTTGCTCTTTTGAAAAGTTTAATTTAAAGGCCTCCACTGTATGGTGGTCAGTACAACATATGGTACTCTGTGAGAGTAACAGTGTCTTAAATAAAAAGAATATATGCCACAAGGTCCGCAACCAGTAATAAAGCTCCACAGCTTAGGTACTGCACAGACCTAAAGGGGCCCTCAATCCCTGATTCAGACCTCTAGACATTCCCTGTAATCAAATATTAATACAATACTATTTGCACTAAGAAGTGGAGGAGCCACCGGCCATGCGGCTCAGTGAAATTTATGGTAATTATTTAACATCAACTTTGCAAGCTGTTTTCTTCATATCTGCCAGTACCCTAGACATGTGGAAATCACTTGTCTTACAAATGTGATAAACAGCACCTCTACTCTTTTGTATGGGATACAACAGTTTGAGAACTCCTACAGATTCCAAAAAGGTTCGGAACTGAAAAGTGGTAGTAGATGGCAGAGTCATTCCTTCCCCCTCCCCCCACAATGCAACAGGGGCTGTCAATACAGCAAAACCTAAGGGCCCTGCTTACGGGTAAGCGTGTGAGCCAAGGGAAGGAAATGACACAGGCAGGAAAAAAAAAAAAAAAAAAAAAGCAGACTGAGGGAAAGACTCAGCTGCAGCTGGGCCTGCAGTGAGCGTTTCAATCTAGGCCTAGCACAAGCCAGTCGGCCTTAACATAGCTCTCCCCTCCGCTTCTCAAATACAAGCACGTTTCTCTTTAACAAAAGCAGCATCAGCATCTTAGTCGCTGCTAAAGAGCCCTCTGTACAGAATGAAATTCAGCAAAACCACTTCCAACATGCCACCAAATCAGCTTTAACAAACTTCAGCTGCATTAAGACTAATACTCCTTGGTTAATATTCAACATCGTCTTAAACTGCATCTTTTGTTTAGGCTACCTTATGAAGAAAAAGGGAGCTAGATGGGACAAATTACCTATGTTAGCCGAACTTCTGTATGAAACTGTCACAGATGCCAGACATCCTGCTGAAAACTCTCAACATGGAATTATTTAAAATCCAGGTAAGATTACTTCTTGTAACCAGGAATATGCTCAGGATGATGGAAAAGCATGATCGGTGCTCTTCCATTCGCTTTTTAATATTTAGCCTACTATGCTAGCCTATGCCACATCTTAGCCGCCTGTGAAATCATGTCTTTTCATTCTGCAAGATTAAGACATGAACATGCACAACTAGCAGGTATGCAATGGTAATCCAAGGACATTAGTGGAAGGATGACATTCTCCTTCCCAATTATTGTGCATTTAAAGACCACCAGGTTTGTTCCTGTGGAGAAGGCAGGCTACTGAGCTCACCCCGGGAAGCCAATCCTTATGCAACTGAATGCATATATATCTGCAAGCAAGCAATACGTGTTTATTTTAACCAGGGTGACTGATGCAGCATGGGTTTATAATTTAAAAACACAGGAACTAATTTATGCCAGAGACGAAACAGCACAGTAGAGTTATCTGAGGGACATGGAAGGGGAAAAAAAAAGTCAAATCTGTAACCCCCAAAGCACAGCAACTATGGCACACTGCAACTGGACTAACAACTGCGCTTCCCCTGCCAGCATGCAGGCATGACTAAGTTAGCTCTGGTCAGCAGAAAGGTCCAACTCTTCTCCTCCTCAGCAGAACAAGCAGCCGCGTAGGGCCGAGAAACCTGGCTGGGAAGAGCTGTTCCCTGCACAGATCTGAAGCGGTAGCCCAGCAGAGCAGGCCAGGTCAGCCATGGCTACAGCCGCCTGCCCTGCTTCTCCCAGCTCCTCGTCTCTAAACGTGAAGGAAGAGCCACCGGTACGAGGCAGAGGCTCGCGCCGGACACCGCGCACTTGAGATTTCATCCCCAGTCTCCGACCGCTGCCACAGCCACAACCTTTCCCCTCCGAAGCGACTCCGTGCCCCCC
>NW_017729031.1:113797713-113798306 GCF_001723915.1 Gavialis gangeticus | reverse complement strand
AATTTAAAAACACAGGAACTAATTTATGCCAGAGACGAAACAGCACAGTAGAGTTATCTGAGGGACATGGAAGGGGAAAAAAAAAGTCAAATCTGTAACCCCCAAAGCACAGCAACTATGGCACACTGCAACTGGACTAACAACTGCGCTTCCCCTGCCAGCATGCAGGCATGACTAAGTTAGCTCTGGTCAGCAGAAAGGTCCAACTCTTCTCCTCCTCAGCAGAACAAGCAGCCGCGTAGGGCCGAGAAACCTGGCTGGGAAGAGCTGTTCCCTGCACAGATCTGAAGCGGTAGCCCAGCAGAGCAGGCCAGGTCAGCCATGGCTACAGCCGCCTGCCCTGCTTCTCCCAGCTCCTCGTCTCTAAACGTGAAGGAAGAGCCACCGGTACGAGGCAGAGGCTCGCGCCGGACACCGCGCACTTGAGATTTCATCCCCAGTCTCCGACCGCTGCCACAGCCACAACCTTTCCCCTCCGAAGCGACTCCGTGCCCCCCCCACCCCGGCTGCAGTCCAGAGCTTCACTGTCCCCGGCCCCGCGCGGTTCCCCGCTGCCCCCCACAGCCGGCGCCGGGATAAGCCACGGCGGCTGC
>NW_017729031.1:113789557-113797702 GCF_001723915.1 Gavialis gangeticus | reverse complement strand
GGGCCGCCGCCGCCTCCTTCCGGCGGCCCCTCGCCGGCTCCTCCGCCCGGCGGGCCCGGGGCTGGGGGGAGGGGGAGAGGGAGGGGCGTCCCTGGCTCTCCTTCGCCGCCTCCACGGGGCGCCAGCACCGCCAGCAAAACAAACCGCTCCGCGGCCTCAGCTCCCCTGCCGCCGCCGCCGCCTGCCAATCACAGCGGCCGAGCCACCCACCCGCGGCCGCCACCTGCCAATCACAGCGGCCGAACCACCGCTCTACCCCGCCCCCCTCTCTCCAACCGGCCCCGTGCCAATCACGAGGGGCGTGCTTCCTGCACAGCCCCCGCCAATCACGC
The DNA here is from genome assembly GCF_001723915.1 of Gavialis gangeticus. NCBI lineage: Eukaryota > Metazoa > Chordata > Crocodylia > Gavialidae > Gavialis > Gavialis gangeticus. The sequence goes on along the minus strand of NW_017729031.1, from coordinate 113,797,370 downwards.
TGACGGACTTGTGGCCCCGCCCCTCGTGGCGGAGAAACCTCCTAGGCCCCGCCCCTAACCCGTCGATCACTTTGATCGGCAGTGGTGCGGTCCCGCCCCCGCCCGGAGCAGCTGGAGTCCGCGCCGGCGCAGCTGCTTGGAGCAGGAGCAGCGGGCGTTGGGCGCGCGGAGCTGGTCCTGTAGTTACCTCCTCGGCCCTCAGGTAGTCGGTGTGCAATGACTTCGTACGAGGCCGGCCTGAGCCGCGCTTGCACGGCCTGGATTGTAGGTACCCAGCTCGCTGTTGAGAGTAGACCCTCGACTCCCAAAACAAGCGCTCTTCGTCCAGCTTAGTAGCAGCCTGAGCTACATCTGAGACTACAAGCACACACTGAGGACAACTCGAGAAAGTGCTGGGAGGACCTGGCTGCCTGACCAGCTGAGGTGGTGCCACGACCACAACTGAGCAGTAGCCTATGTTGAAGCCCTCGAAGCAGAGGAGAGAAAGTGGAGGAAGGTAAAGGAGAGCAGTCCTGGCCTACAGCCTGCCCTCCCTGTGGAAAGACCTGCAAATGCTGCTGACGGGTCTGTGGCTCAAGAATTGGACTATTTAGTCACCTGAAAGCCCATCCATGAGCCAGGGTAGACGATCATCCTTGAACTGAGGAATCATTTGCCACTGCCATCATTCCTGCTCTTTCCTACACTACAAACTAGTGGGCCTGCTTCAGACCTGCCAGGATCCCAGTGCCATGGGTTGGCCAGTTGCACGGCATCAGATCTAACCAATACTGATTACAGATGTAAATATCATAAAAAAAAAAATCCAACTCATTTAACTTTCTCTAATTATGTCGGTTCAACAATTAACTGAGAACATAGCAGGTCAGACAGCTACTGCTGGGAGTTTCTTGTGGAGTCCTCTGACTGGTGTGGTGGGGGAAGGAAGGAGGAGGCAAGCCCAGTCAGACAACACAGCCCACATGAAGCCCAGGGCTGGGAGTGAGGAGGGAGCACCTATGCACAAGCAGCCAATGGCTTAATTAACAAGTCATCAACAGGGATCCTGGTTTTCTGTTTCCCACAGAAAAATGGAAAAACATGTAGATTTTCCCCTTTTCTTAGTTAAAAGACAGATTTCTCATTTTAACAGAGAAACATACAGATTTTCCACTTTTGCAATGAGCTCTGCAGGCAGTTCCAGCCTGCAAGAGGCTGGGGAGAGCAGGAGGAGGGTGGTCAGGCAGGGGCTCCACGTACATGCACATAGCTGCTAGGCAGCCTGGAGAGAAGCTCCTGTGGGTAAGTCTGGGGGTGATGGGATTGAGGCCCCCCATAGGGAGGAAGTTGGGCAGGGCTGGGGCTAGGGCTGCTGCCCAGCCAGGTGGTTGCATGGGGCTTGGGGCCCAGGGCTGGAATGCACAGCAGCAGGGCCTGGGTGGGGAGCAGGATGGAGCTGTGAGCAGCTCATCATGGAGGGAGCCGACTCCCTACCATTGTGCAGCATGCTTCCTGCAGAAATTTCACACAGCCCTACTGCTTGGACAGCAGGGCTGGGGGCCAGGGAGCTGTGGGGCAGGAGTGAGGGATACCAGCAGCACTGGGAGGCAGGGAGTTGTGGGTTGGGAGTGAGAGGGGGCTGGGGGGCAGGGGCTTAGGAGTGAGGAACAGAGGCAAGGCACGGCGTGGGCCTATCATTGCTGCCCCCCTCATCATACCCCTCCCCTTAACTTCCCTCCCCCCCTCACAGGTGTCCTCTTTTTTGATACTGGAAATATGGTAACCTTATGTGCTGCAGGGGCAGGGGGCTGTGGACCCAGATCCTTGGCTCCATAGCTCTGGCAGCTGGGGACCCATGAGTTGGGAGTGAGGGGCCTGGACCTGCATCCTGGTGAGCAAAGGGGAAGCTCTGATTGTTCCATGATAAAAACACACAAAATGAAATACCAAAATTTATAGGTACTTAGAATTTATTTGATTATCATGATTGAGGCACTGGTAGGCTTCCAAACTGCTTTAACATTGAAAATATATCAATAAAACATGCTGTTCATTTGATACACATAAAGTGAATTTTCCATCAAGAATGATTGGGACAGGGCGAATGACGGATGCACGTGGGATGGAGCACTGTGCACCACCACCCCACGCTGCCGCTGCCTCCCACGGGGTGGGGGAAGTTTGCACACAGTGGTGGCTGCCGCCAGCCACCAATCTGCACTGCTGCTGCTCCACATCTACCCATGCAACCCCCACCCGCGCCTGGCTGGCTGTGCCGAGCACTCTGATTGTGTGTTTCAGTAAGCATTGTGACTGGCTGCCAGGACAACCAATCAGAGTGCTCTAAGAGCCTTACAGACAGACAGACAAAGCCCATAGATAGATAGCTAGATAGATAGAATACATAAGCACATACACATACATATACAATTTTTTCTTGCTTTATGGAGGTTCTGTATGTGCAAATTTGCTGTTATGCAATGACACTTTTTATACCAAAAATTTGTTATGTGCAACGTAAATTCACTCTTATGTGATCGGTGTGGTGGAAGCCTGCAGTCAGCTGATTTGTGCAGTGCATTGTGGGAATGACACGCACCAAAACATAGTCTCCTGCGTGGATACATGCTCCTTATTCGTTGTCTGTGATGTGTTTCTGTAGTTGCCATCCCCATTATGGTAACATTCACAACCACCCTGTGTTTGTGTACTGTCTACTGTTGGTGAGTACCCAAACTGTCTTATAAAAGTGGTAGAAGTGGATTTGGGGGTCAGTACCGTTGAGGTCTTGGAAGGTATCCCTGTTTGTTACATTATAAAGTGGGTTCCCTTTACGTGAATTTGAGTTATGCACCATTTTCCAAGAACACATGTACAGCAGTGTTCTGCATTCTCAGATTTTACTGATTTTCACTGATAAATTCCCTGCTTTATATCATTCAGTTTTTACTGATTTACACCCATTTTTCAGTTCAAATCCCTGTTAACTGGCATGAATGGCCCATACAGAACCTGCATAAAATCAAGGGAAACCTGTATACTTTTTAGCACGCTGACAATTCATACACATGTTTATACAGTTGCTACATTTGTATTATAGCAAGAAATAGTTGTACTCACCAGAAGTACCATCATCCTACTGTTGTAACTCCCTATGGTAGTACCCATGAACAAGGATTTACAAAAAGAAAAAGTCCAACAATATTTATTTTTCTTAAGTTTTTTGTGCAAAAACTCAGGTTTTCATAAACTGATTTTGAATTATTAGAAAAAGAACAAAGAGTGGTAAGGTTAGGCTAAACTTTTTATATACAAATGTAATTTTTGTGTCCCATCAAAACTAATAATTTTTCCAGAAATCCTAGTTTGTATAGACTCACATGGTTTTCTTAAGTGTATCTTCACTCTTGTTGAGCCTCTTGCTCTCTTGGATGTAGTCCAGCTTTGAAAATAAGCATTCTGCATCCCCTGATCAAGGGGGTACACTCAAAGCTTGTCTTGCAACTTTACTGAAGTTGGGAAGCGTGTCTTGGTGGGTATTCCAAAGAACCGTCACATCCAGTTCCACACTGTCAGGGGTAGGCATGTTCATGTAGGTCAGGGGTTGGCAACCCACAGCACGCGTGCAGAGCATGGTACATGAAGCCATTTTGCTCAGCATGCCATGGCCAGCCCCAGCTCTGGGTAGCTGCTCCCAGTGATGGAGCCCAGGCTGCTCCCAGCAGGGCTTGCAGTGTCCCAGCTGTTTGTAGCCAGCCTGGGCTCTGGGCAGCTGCAGCAAGCAGCTGGCTGGCTACAAACAGCTGCGCTGGGCTCTGGAGCCCAGTCACCAGCTCTGTGCCAGCAGCAGGAGAGAGACAGGGGTTGCGCTGTCTCAGGCCCCTCCCCCCACCAGCCACTCTGGCGCTCGGGCCTTCAGCTTGTTTGCATGCTTGAAAACAGCCCCAAATCCAACAACAAAAGATTTCACGTCTCTCATTTCTTCAATATCTGTGGCTGAAGATGGTGCAACATGAATTATATGAGCGGAACAAGTAACCCGTAGTAGCTCCAGTCTGTGATTGAGTTTTATCTCCCGTGAAAACTTGGCCAAATAGGAGGCAGAATCCGTGTTAGTGGTAGCGACATCTTCCCAAGTCAGTTGGTACATCTCTAACATTGCATTTACTGCTGCATGGATGCTTGGGCTGTCAGTAAATGGGATGAATGTCACATCTGCACAAGACAGTGCAGGTTTTTTGGCTTTGAAATAAAAAAAGTGAAAAGAAAAGGCCAAGAATTGGGCGATCCAACACATCAAGGGATTCAATCAGAAATCAAACTAGACACTATATTTCCATTAATTCTTTCAATCACTTTAGATACTAGAGCTTTGTCATTTTCTCTGACGTACTTATGAGTGAGGTTGTCTGCATTAGGAAGAGTTTTTGCTGCTGGACAGTATTGCTGCACAAAGTCACCAGTCGGTCCCTCTGTGAGAAACAGTGGTTGCCCAGCGAAACAAACAGCACGCACAAATTCATTAACAGAGTCATGTTGGCTTCTGTCTTTCATTAATGCCCTGTTAAAAGGCTCCAGATACGGCCTGTTTATCCCTAATCTCACCTTCTTTTCTAATTTGAATGTGTTGTTTGTTTTCTACATGTTCTTTTATCTTGTCGGCATGAGAACTGACTTCAATGCAGCAGTCAGTACTGGCAGCGCAATGCATCCTCCTCTTCACCTTCCTGTTTACTCTTTTTGAAAACTTATAAACACTGATTTTCACAGACATATTCACATAGAGATTTGCTCTTTCTACCCATCTTTTACGTTTTTTCCAGTGTATGGCAGCTGCATTTCATAAAAATAAATACAGTAAAATCCCTGTTATCCAGGATTTTACTAACTGGAAAACTTTATTAACTGGAATTAATAGGCTCTTCCTAGTGCTCCAGGCGGGCAGCAGCCTGCTCTTGTCCCACATGCAGATCTGGGGGCCTGAACCCCCTGGGAGGGCTGTGGGGCTGTGCCTGGCTCTTCTGGGGGGGGGACATGGGACCCCAGATCTACATGCGGGACAAGAGCAGGCTGCCACCCACCCAGAGCACCAGGGTGGGTGGCAGGAAGAGCCTGGTGCTGCCACCGGCCCCAGCCTGCATCAGCAGCTGGCTTTCACTCCACACACAGATCTGGGACAGTCCCCCAGCCTGCAGCCCTTCTGGGGGGATGTGTAGCAACAAAAGCCGCGTACTGCTCCCCCACCAACAACTCCCCCTTTGCTCCCTGCTGCAGCCCCAGGAACAGCCTACAGGCTGTGCTGCAGCCTTCCCCTAGTCCCAACTTTCCTCCCTCGCTCACCATCTTTTTCTCTGATTTAAACTGATTTTTTTCCTTGTCTTCCTGTAATCCCTATTTCATCCTGGTTTTTGTGTTTCCAAAATAAACTGCGAAGAATTCCTGGGTTTTTTTTAAATAAAAACCGAGAATGCAGAACTCTAACCATAAAGTGAGGGAAACCCGTATATAGTGGTGTTTCATTTTAATCACAGATTTGGGGGGTTTTAAATCAGAGAATTTGTGATTTTTTAAATAGAGAAAACCAGGATCCCTTGTCATTAGGCTGCTCCCTGTTTTCTTCTTAGGCTATGGATACTAGTTCTTCTCTTACCCCCTCTCCATCCCGATTCCTGCTGGGGGCACTGCAGGACTTCCCTTGCCTGCCAAACTGTGCCTGCCTGGAGCTGAAGGATAACCAGTAAGCTAACCAGTTATGCGTGCACTTACCAGGGGCGACACATAAGGGGTGTACGCGGGTGCATGTGCACCCCCTGAGTGTGGCAGTGCACCCCCTGCAAAAAGGCACTACCGATACTATCAGCAGTGCTGGCAGGTGGTCATCACTCGCCACCCCATCACCAACACTGCTGGTGGCATCTGCAGGCAGTCTGTGACCCCCACTGGCGATGGTGGCAGTGGGTGGTTGCCAACCCCCCCCCACCCCTGCCAACAGTGCAGGTGGCATCTGCAGGAGCTTCCCTGCTTACTGCCACCGTGCTCCCGCTGCCACCATGGCCTTCCAGCCACTGGGGGCACACACTGTTCATGGCACTTACTTAAATGATGAATTGTTCAACCTTTCACGTTCCTAATCCTGATACTAGTTTAAGGTCACCAGGGACACAACATTGATGCTTACAGTGTGACTGTGAAGACAATGGGAAAAGGCCAGAAGTACAATTTAAATTACAAGATTTTCACATGATTCCAAGTACCTTGGCTTGAAGGGAAAAAACATGGCCACAGAATACAAAAAATAGCAATTTTTACAGTTCATTTTGGTTCTGCGATTAAAAAACCCCACTGATTAACTCTTAATCTGTTTTCCATCTCTTAGCCAGCTTCTGAGCCGCAACAACATTACCCTTTCTCAGAATGACTAAGATTCCTTTGTGGCCTTCCAAGAAGGGCTCTGAAATGCTTAGCAGTTATGTTAACCTGTTCATATTTTTTTCCCCTAATTCTCTGAAACATTCAAAGAGTTCCAGTAAAAGCATTATTTTTCTTTATGGAAACAATGTTGATTTGTTTCCATGATATCTAGATTTGATAAATGAATTTTTCACTGTTGCTTAAAAAACAAAAAGAAAAACTTGAAATTTAAAAAGATAGTTAAAAAAACCTTCCAATTGTTGCTTCTTTTTTTTTTTAATTCCCAGTCTTCCTTTCCCCCCAGTTACCTTTTCTTGTCACTGAATACAAACAAATTAGGTATTGCCCCCTTTGCTCTCATTTTCATTTTAATCTTCTGTCTTTTATCAGTTTAAATTTCTAATCTTACCACAACTTCAAAGTTGGCCCTGCAATAGGAAAAAGGGTAATAGCAGTTTGGACAACATTCATTTTACTGAAGCCTGTGGAAAAGAGAAGGGGAAGTCTGAAAATAAACAAAGAACATCTTAAACATGCATCATTCCATCTAGAATCCTTCACAATGGACAAAAATCAAATTTAAATTGTTTCTGCAAAACTTTCCTTTTTCAAGCTGCTTTAATCATATTGTGATCAAAGGTCTCTGCTATTTATATATATTTTAACTAACCAATTTATTTAGAACCAAAGTTAAGTTAAATGGTATTTCATTCCCAGAATTGCTTCTGGGGCATTTAAGGTGCAGTATTTGTTTCCTTTCAGTATGAGGGCTGATTTCAATATTGAAGCACAGAGATTTTGCTATCGGGTCAGTCACTCCATTCTTAAATGACACCATCTGTATCTGGTGACTTTTAAATTTTCCTGTTTCTTCCACCACTTCTTTTTTTGGCATCCATTTGGTAGCATTCATTTTTTAAAAGCCATACTGTTTGGCTTGTGTTTTTATCAGCTACTCTTTGGAAACAATAGGAGTTGGACAAATGTCCAACAGATACTCCCACAGTAAAAGGTAATGCAAGCAAATCACGTGGTTTTCCTATAATGTCTCTATCCTCAGCTACTCACCTTTATTCCCTCAGATTTACTGATTCTCTAGGCTCTGCCACGTGTTCAGATTAAGCTGGATAGAAACCAGCTATAAAGTTGTTACACATTTTTAAGCATTTGTTAACTGGTTGGCTCTTTTTATAGCTGGATAGACATTTTTACTTTGCACATGTGGCTGGTCTAAATTTATTGTCTGATTAATCAGTCAGTTGCATAATATATGTAATATGTGGCAGGGGCCACTCTGTCAGAATTCCTGTATCGAAGATGCTGAATTCAATTTTTTTAAAATTCTTTGAAGGCTAATTAACCAAAACCAACAAACATCATCTTAGTACTTTTAATTTATATATACTGCTCCTATTGGGTGCTA
>NW_017729031.1:113779048-113784557 GCF_001723915.1 Gavialis gangeticus | reverse complement strand
AACATCATCTTAGTACTTTTAATTTATATATACTGCTCCTATTGGGTGCTATTAGGTTTTCTTGGAGTTCAAGGCAAGCAGTATCATCTCTGATGTTTTGCAGGAATTTACTGCCTGCATCAAGGCAATGTTATGCATTCAGTTTCATGAAATACTTGAGCTACAGCCAGGGCGTCAGGACCGGATGAGGGTCTCTGGGCCAGTCTGTGGGCCAGATAGGGCCATGGCAGGGACAGCATGCAGGGCTGGTTAGGCAGGGTGCTGTGGGCAGCATGCTTCCTGTGCTGGCCTCCTGTGCCATGGGCAGCTCAGGCCAGTCCCTCTCTAGGCGTTGCATTGTAGGCAGAGCACTATACAAAGCACAGAGGGGCAGGCACAGGGTACATACTGCATGTAGTGCCCTACCCACCCAATCTTGAGGGATGGCTCCAGGGCCAGACAGGATTGGACCCCTGGCCATCTGTGTTTGTTTGCATTGACCTATCTTCCACTTCCAGCTACTGGATTTCTCATGCATTTATCTAGAAAGCTAAGAGAGCTACCTACTCCCTCCCTTTGTAGGTACTTACAGACAAACATTAAGTTTCACCCACTGATGCTCTTTTCATGAATTAATTAAATTTCTTAAATTCCTCATTGCAAGGTACACAGAAGAGCATTCCATCTTTTTACTCTTCTGTAAAATATGAAACGTCATAACCAGAAGGAAATACGACTTGACATCCTGCTGGCCACCAAACAACTTTGAGGTAAACAGACTATATTCCAACTTTTCCTGAGCTGAATCTGCATAAAATGAACTGTTTCAAACAGATTTTAACCACACCTTCAACTCTCCTATGAAATATGAACTTTCATTTTTACCTAGGAGAACTTTTACAATCTTTTCTCCTATGCCTGAAGAAAGATACTTGTCCACAAAATCTTTCAAATAAATATTTTGGGGTTTTTTTGCAAAACTCTAGTTGGTCTAATAAAAGATATTACTTCTACCATGAGTTCTGATTCCTTTTGCCTGTAGACCAATATGGCTACAACCTGAATACTTGATTCATTGCAAAGTGAGTTCTTCATGCCTCAGATCATTCTTGCTGCTCTTCTGAATCCTCTTCAGTTTTTCTATATACCTTTGGACCCAACTGTGGACTACTTTGTTAGTTTTGACAGAATAAATGAGCCTAGAAAATCAAAGTTCTTACCAAGTTTCAAGATTTTGACTATAGTGACCCTAGCATGTTTAATCCAAAAGCAACCCCACAATTAAACACATTTTAAAAAGTTCCTAGAGATACAGGAAAAGGAAACATAAAATTAAAGCATTTAAAATATCAGATAAATAACTAATCACACTAATGGGAAGAGAAGAGAAAAGTTGAGGTGAGGCTGAACCCTTGCTGTTCCTGCTTTTCAAGTCCATTCCTGCCTCCTATAACACAAAACAAAACAAACATACCCACAGAAGGAAAAAGGTGGGGGGGCAGAGAATGATAAAAAAAAAAATACAGCTTCTCTCTCTGGTGTTAACTTCACTAGCAACATTACTACTGAGAAACACAGACGGCAGGTGTTTTTATCAGCTACTTAGAAGCAAAACTTTACCAACCAGGGCCTGTCCAGCATATTGTTTTGCGCTGCCTCTCCCATCATGAGCTCACAAAAGTGCTACAAAGGGTGCATTTTCTGACTGGCTAAGCCAAATTCTTTTTAGGCTGAAGGCAAGAGGAGGAAAATAAGAAATAGAAATAAGGTGGGGAAGAAAAGTTGGATGCTGGAGAAGATGAGAGCAGGAACCTCAAACTCCCAGAACGAGGTAGTAGCTAGAATTCAAACAGAAACTTGTGGAGGTGGTGATGTCAATGGTTCCTTTCTCTGGCTTGACCATGAAATGATAGGACTGGAAGGGACCTCCTGGATTAGAGTTGTCTGGTATCACAGGCAGCCATGTCACATAACCCTTTTCAGAAGGTTGACAAGTCCATTTTAAAAAGTTAGGGTTTTTTGCCCCCTCCCTACACTTCCCCATCAACCACAAGGCTGTTCCTGAACATCATTCCTGTAATATTACAGAGAGTTTGTCTTCTAATTTACAGCCTAAAATTCTCTTGCCCAGCTTATAAATATTTATTTTCATGACTTTAGCTTAAGCAGGTCTCCCATCCATATTCTCTTCAGTAGAGTTGCCAAGTGTCAGTAAATGTACTGCCAGTAAGAGTAATAAAAATCAGGCTAAAAATGGCTATTAGTAAAGTCCATAAAAAAAATAAAAATAAGAAAATTAAATTTAAGCCATCAGTAAAAACACTAAGTAGCTGAAGCTTGATTGAAGCTGACAAACTGAAGCACCACCTAATGTTAAAGTGGGAGCACAGCACTCTGCAGGGTGCGTTCTCTCAGCCATGAGCTGCTGCTATTGTATCCCAGGCTGCCTGTAATACTGCTGGGTGGTAGGTAGGCTTCTTTGAGGGTCCACTCCAGGGTATGGGGAGCAGAACTGGCAGGGGTAAGGCTGGGGGTAAACAGCATGGTGCAGGGTACAGTCAGGCAACAGGGTGTGGGGATAAGTAGGGGCCCTTTTTTGGGTGGGGGGGTTGGGGAAGGGGTAGGGTATCACATTGTAAAACCATTGGTGCAGTCAAGTAGAATGGTTAGCTCTAAGTTTGTTTTTTTATGAGAACTTTTTGCTGACAAACATTTTTTTAAAACGATGGTTGATGTTAAGTCCTTAGATTTGAACCCAGCCCTTTTAATTGGGACCTGGCAGAAGAGTTACATTTACATTATGGAAAACATGCATCAGTTAAAACATGTCAATAAAAAAAGTTTGGCTGTCAGTAAAAGGCTTTCTGCGCATCAGGATAGTTTGTTCCTGCACTCTCAGTAAGGCTTCCTTAATGTACAGGCAGTCCTGGACTTAAAATGTTTCGAGTTACATTTCGCACTTACAACGTTTATAAATTGACACCCTGTTTCAACTTTATGATGTCAGTTTCAACTTTACAACACTTGATCCGATGCAACACCACGCCAGTGAACAAGTTTGCCAAGTCACTCATCTCCCTGGAGAACATCTGTCCAAACTTCTTTGGACACTTTCTTTAAGAAAGCAGACAAGACTCCAGAAAAACCTGCAGCCAAGACTCCAGCCAAGAATCCTTCAAATAGTCCAGCAAAGTCACCTCAAAGAAGTCCTTCCAAATCAGTATGATTGCTATTTACAATATGAATACATTAATGTAGCTATATTACTCATCTATAATTGACTGATTACAAAATTCTGGGGTATTTTTGGTGAAAATAGGGTATCAAGCCTTGGTTCAGGAACCAATCCCCATTTATAACATTGTTTGTTCTGAGAAAATTGGTTCCAAGTTACAATGTTTCGACTTAAGATGTGGTTTTCAGGAACCAATTGTGTCATAAGTCTGAGGACTGCCTGTACAGCCAGCTCTCCCGGACTCCTCTCCCCCTCAGAGTGGCTTCCCAGGGGGTCCTGCCCATGAGTTCTCTGAACAAGTCAGTCTCCTTTTCTGAGCTCCAGGGTCCTTTCTCTGCTGCCCTCCATTCTTCCTTTCCTCAGGATCCTGAACTCAATCATCTCATGGTCAATGTTCCCTCTAAGGTGTAGTGATCTGTGAGCACACCGCTTCAGTCCGTGAACGCGCTGCTTCAGTCCCGCCTCCCCCTTTCGCTAAGCCTGGATCCAGACAACACTAAGCCTAATAGACTAGAATCCTCATGTAATGGATCCTCACCATTATTCTCAGGGTTAGGGTCCCCACAAGGGGCAGGGGCACCCTATAGGCAGTGCAGCTCCCATGGGGGCACAGGGGCCCCCTATAAGGGAGCACGGACACTGGATGTTGTCTATAGGGATCATAGATTGTAAGGACTGGAAGGGACCTCACCAGCCCCGCCTGCACCAGACAGGAAAGACAACTGGAGGTCAGGGGACCCCAGGTTAGGGTTGGTTGGTTAGGGTCCCATGGGAGCACAGGGGCCCCCTATAAGGGAGCATGGACACCCTCTAGGCAGTGGAGGCCCCTGCAGGGGAAGCTGGGGCACCCTAGGGGCAGCAGGGTCTCTATAGGGGGCAGGGATGCCTATAGGCAGTAGGGCTCCCATACGGATACCCTGTGGGCCCCAAGCCCTATGGGAAGCAGGGCCCTACAGGGTTCACCCCTCACTAACCCAGCTCAAAGTGGCCCCTGTGGTGCTCCCCGCTGAAGAAGGAGCAGAAGGACATGGCTGCTCCCAGCTGCCTGGCCCGGCCCCTCCTCCAGCTCTGCCTGTGCCACTCCCTGCAGCCGCCAGGGAGCACTGCCAGACAAGGCGGGTGGGCAGAAGCGCAGGGCAGGCGCAGCCTGGGCCAGGGAGGGCAAGCTCCAGGTCCACGGTGTAAAAGCAGCTGAAAGGTGGGGAGTGGCACTGATCCAGCAGAGCAGTTCCCTGGCACCGGCAGAGTCCGCACCAGCCCCAACCCCAGCTCCCACCTCGCCTTGTGTGCTGCAGCCCAGTTCCTCTCCAGGTGGGTGTGCGGTGTTAATTAATTAGTGCGTGGCATGGTGTTAAATTGTGCACAGCTGCACATGCCCACAGCTTGGAGGGAACCTTGCTCATGGTCACTGCTGTTCAAGTTGCCATCCACTACTACATTTCCCACCAATTCATTCCTGTTTGTGAGCAGCAGATCAAGAAAAGCATGGCCTGTAGTTGGCTGCTTCAGCACTTGCACCAGGAAGTTGTCCCCAACACTCCAAAAAACTTCCTGGATTGCCTGCGCACTGCTGTGTTGCCCTCCCAGTGGATGTCAGGATGACAGAAGTCCCCCATGAGAACCAGGGCTTCCCACTACCTGTTTGAAGAAAGCCTCATCCACCACTTCCTCCTGGCCTGGTGATCAATAGCAGACCCCCACTACAACATCACCCATGTTGCTTTCCCCTCTAAACGTAACTTAGAGACTTTCAACAGGCCTATATCCAGTTTCATACTGGAGCTCTGAGCAATCATACAACTCTTTTACATACAGCACAACTCCTCCTCCTCTTCTCCCTGCCTGTCCTTCCTGAACAGTTGGTACGATCCATGACAGCGCTTCAGTCATGAGAGCTATCCCACCAAGTTTCTGTTATTCCAGTCACATCATAGTTCCTTGATTGTGTGAGGACTTGCAATTCTTCCTGTTTGTTTCCCAGGCTCTGTGCATTCATGTAGAAGCACCTGAGGTAACTAGTTGATTGCCCTGATTTCTTCAGAAGTATGAGTGTGCCTTCCCTGTTGTCCCCTCCTGCTTGCTGTTCTTCCAGGTCCCCCACTTACCCCAGGGATTTGATTTCCATCTCCCAGTGAACCTAGTTTAAAGCCCTTCTCGCTAGGTTATTGAGCCTGTCTGCAAACATGTTCTTCCCTCTCCATCAGGTGGATCCCATCATCTCTTCCCAGCAATCTGTCTTCTTGGAAAACATTCCTGCCTGTGGCAGGGGGGGGGGGGCCCCCCCCCCCCCCCTCC
>NW_017729031.1:113770124-113774048 GCF_001723915.1 Gavialis gangeticus | reverse complement strand
TCCCTCCTGACCCTAGCTGCTATAAAACTATGAAACATCCCATGGTTGAAGAAGCCAACGCCCTGCTGGCAACATCACCTGAGCAGCCAGGTATTGATCTGCAAGATGCACCCGTTCCTGCCCAGGCCCTTTCCCTTGACTGGAAGGATTGAAGAGAACACAACCTGAGCCCCAGACCCCTTCATCCTCACACCCAAAGCCCTGTAGTCACCTTTGATGCTGCTCACAGTCTCCCCTGTATCATTGGTGCCTACATGGATGAGCAGCATGGAGTAGTAGTCAAAGGGCTGGTTGAGTCTTGGTAATCCCTCCTTGACATCTGGGATCTGGGCAAGCAGCAGACTTCCTAAGACAGGTCAGATCAGCAGACAGTTCCCTCTGTCCCTCGCAGATGGGAGTCTCTAACCACCATCACCCATCCCTTCTTCTTGGTGGCAGTTGTCTCAATCCTTCCCACCTTGGTGACTCATGGAACGTGCTCCTCCCTCTCTATTGCTAGGGCTGCATATCTGTTCTCCAGTGAACTGCTGCAGGTGGAGCTGAAGATTTCTGCTTGCTGCCAGAGGCCAGAAGCTTCCACCTTCCTGGGAGCCCATGTTCTCTCTCTTCTCTAGTGCTGCCTCTGGCAGTTCTTCCTCCACAGTCCCAGAGGTCTCCTCCAGTATCGAACTGAACTCCTCATGGTGGAGGATGCTTCGGAGCCTCACCACCTTCTCCTGTAGCTTTCTTGCCTGAAAGACACCAAGAGGACTGCTCACACTACAGGCACTCCCTGACCTGGCCATCACTGGAAGGAACCTGCAAACCACAGTCCCCACAGAGCCAAACCCAGACTACTCCCTTTCACCCTTGCACCCAGAGCCTTGTAGTCACTCTCGATCTGCTCAGGGTCACCCCTGGCAGTATCATTGGTGCCCACATGGATGAGCAGCATGGGGTAGTAGTCAGAGGGTTGGAGGAGTCTCAGTAATCCTTCTGTGACATCTTTGATATGGGCTCCAGGCAAGCAGCAGACCTCCTGGGACAACAGGTCAGGCTGGCAGATGAACACTTCTGTCCCTGGCAGAAGGGCATCTCCAACCACCTTGGGGATTCTTGGCTTGGTCTCTTCCACCAATAGAATGTGCTCCTCCTCTGTTGCTAGCACTCCATATTTGTTCTCTAGGTATACCACTGCACATGGAGATGACGACTTCTTCTTGCTGCCAAAAGATACAAGCTTCCAGTTTCCACCTTGCTGGGAGTCCATGCCCTCTTTCTTTTCTAGCACCACTTCTAGTAGTCCTTCCTCCACAGAGGTTTCCTCCAGCATGGACTCAATGAAGTCCTCATGGTGGTGGATGCTTCAGAGCCTACTTTCTCCTGTAGCTCTCTTGCCTTCTCTCCAAGGGACACCACTAGAAGGCACTGCTTATATTGCAGACACTTCCCTCACCACCCCACCTGGCTGATACTGGAACGACCTGCAAGCCACAGTCTGCACAGCACCAAACCAGGACCTGAGTGGAAGCCTCAAAAAATGTGTGGTCCTGCCTGGACAGACATCTCAACAGGTGGAAGCAGAGGAAGAGCTGGAAGTGGCAGAGACTCTGAGATTGCAATATCTTCCAGCCATGTCGCTGGGTCTTCTAATCTGCTGCCTCTCACTTTGTGCCTCTTTCCAAGCAGACCTTTGCTAGCAAACTCCTCTGCAGCTGGCCTGTTTGCTGTTCCTTGACCTGAAGGGTTCCCTTTTCCCTGCAACCTCCTTCCTCTCAGCCAGCTTATGGTGAAGTAATATGAGAGAGTTTCCGAGCAAATCCCCCTCACTCTGGAATCTAGTTAAACAGTGGGTTAAAGTCTTGGTCTAGCTGCTGAGTTTTAGCTGCTAAAATAAAACAATATAGTTAGTCGGTCCTAATTACATATAAAAAAAAGAATCTTACCTTTCAGGCTGCTCTTCAAAGAGAGGGATGGCAAACTGACCAGCAAACTGTCCCATTTGCTTCTCCCTGTTTGCTGCTCTGCAGGTCACTTGGACTACTTCCTTATATACCTTCCCTGGCCCTAGGCTGGTTAGGGCCCCTTTCCACACCCAGGCAGCAATCAGTTCACTCAGCTGCTCAGGGCACACACCCAAGCACACAACTCACCAAACAGCAAGCCAAGAACACAGGCAACCCTAGCTCAGTTATCTTCCCAGAGCAGGATCTGGTGCCTGGTTCCTCCTTGCTTTCTTCCTCTTGCTCCCAGCAAACTGCTCGCAAACCGTCATTTGCTTCTCCCTGTTCCCAGCTTCCCTGGTTGCTTGGACTACCTCCTTACATACTTATAAAGTATACACATATACTTTACTGTGGAGTAGACTAATCAGCTCTGGAGTAGTATCATAGCCTACATGTGTGTTGGTATTACAGTGTAGTAAATGAATCAACTCCATCGTAGGATAGTGGTGTCAGGGACAGTACTATCTTATGGCAGATTACTGTGCCAAAACACATGTGTAGATGCTGACTACAGGCATACATTGCACCCAGTCAGCCCAGCTAGTCAGGGGCCTACTCTGCTCCAGATCAAATTGCTGCTGTCCCCAGCACATGTGTAGATGCTGCACCCAGGAGCAGTTACTCCAGCTCAAACTGCTCCAGTTTATTGCATCACATTAATTGCACGGGTACCCTGTTAAGATATAACTAGTCACATTTTATTTATTAATTTTTTACTTGAAATATTTAAAGAAATTAACAGTTTTTAAAAAGTTTATGAAATAAAATGACCTTTAATCTGTTGAATACACAAGAACATTCATCAAGGCTTGTTTTGGATTCAAAACCAATTCATTAAACTAAGGAAGTATTAATGAATTGAACCCATTATTTCTGGTCACCTTTTTATTTTTACTATACTTTACAACTACTGTACTAGATAGCACTGTCAAACCTCATTTTTAGTGATAACTTTTCTTCCTCTTCCCATCTCTCCTGTGTTTTCAAATCACAATCATTTGTCAACTCTGAAGAAAACATTGACTTTACAAGCTGAATGTACAAATGCAGATATCTAGTCCCTCTACACCTGTGGAGGCTGCTACTGCTACCATGAGCTGGTTTAACACTTCAGAGTGCCAGTGACTTCCTCTAATTCAGTTGCCTGACTTCATTCAGGCTTTCAGCTAATACATACTGCTTGAATGTATTTTTAATTAAAAATGTTTAAGTCAAATCCTCAGTATAGATTTATTTAGAGTGAAGTTGTAGCTGTGATGGTCCAGAAATTGAGAGGGGCATGGATTTCTTAGGGCTTTTCTAACTCCATCCCAACTATGCAGTTGGTCCAGTAAGACACATCTTAAGAATTCCTTGTCTTTCATACAGGTTTAATTTTACACTAATCTGGTTGGCTAAAAATTAATATTTAAAAACCTCATGCTGAATGATAGAACAGACTTTGTAACTTCACCCTGCTATACTAATCAACTGTTAGTAGGTCAGGCTCAAAGGTAATGGCCCAGGTTTCAGAAGATTCTTGTTCTTGCTATCTCCACAAGGTGTTTGGCAGTTGGGGAGGTAGTAACTTTCCTAAAGCAAGAGTTGCAGAATCACTTCTGTAGTCTAGAAAACTGCCACACATGCTATCTGAGTCTAACAGTGAATGTCACCAAGAAAATTTAAACAGTAAAGAATGCAGCTATTCCATTTGAGAAAGATAGCCTGTGACCATATTGAGCCCATCTTGTACATGCAGAACTGGCTGTCAATTATCAGTTCAGTGAAATGCCAAAAGCTCCCTACTATTAACCTCTGAACAGTGTTGCTTCAGAGACTGCTACTCCCTTCTGACCCAAAATATTAACCATCTTCAATTCAAATGCTAGTTCCCATGAATGGTCAAGATTCTTATGGACCAGGTAATTTTTCTGATAAGTCACCACTTGTGGAATTTCCT
>NW_017729031.1:113764846-113765124 GCF_001723915.1 Gavialis gangeticus | reverse complement strand
GAATCACATTTCTTTAAATTATTTGGTAGAGGCAAAAAGCCAATTGCAGTATTTTCTTTTATATACTGATTACAGGAACCAGTAGTCCATTTTTAGATATATAGTAAAAGCTGTGTTAACCAGCATACTGTATTAACTGGAATTTCCAGTATCCCCCAATACAAAATCCTCACTTTAGCAATCAGAATCTTTCCCAAGTCTATCCGGCATACACATCAAGTATTTCTGTTGTTTACATTAGTTAGCGACACTGCCAATAGAGATGCTGGGAACCCTTC
>NW_017729031.1:113741061-113759846 GCF_001723915.1 Gavialis gangeticus | reverse complement strand
GGGGCTGAGCACATGTCCGCCCCCCCACCAGGTAAGTCCACAGGGGAAGAGGCAGGGGGAGGGGAAAGGGATCTATGCAGGGCAGGGTGGGCTGCTGCTGTAGGCTGGGGCCAGTATAACTCTCACATAACCGGCACCCTCTTACCCTACTCATACCAGATAACAAAGCTTTTACTGTATAATCAATTATACCCAAAAGCATCTCTTTCCAATATGGTCACAAAAATTTCCACCCCCAAAAGCTGAAGGAAATAAAGAGTTCCAAAAACAGCTCATGGCACAATATAGTTTACTGAACTTTAGTTTATGAAACTGCAGCTAATTAATATCTGCTTAGCACTCAGTATTGAATGTTAGTATATACCTATTTTTACTGACACCCAATGAGACAGAGGGCACCTCTATTTTAGTCACTAATTGATCTCTACTCCAGTAAGTGATTGAATCTGAGGATGCAGCATGGTTTTTCAGAGATTAATAGCAATACAGGGGTTATGTATAGAGCTTTTTGCAATTTCATTGTTACCCAATTTTACTTTAAATTTTCCATTTGAAAAGAACCTCAGGGACAGATACATTTGTGTTAAAAAAATCTAACTCTCCCCTCTATTTCGATACCTACAGAGAGCTGTTGAATTATCTGGTTACTATTTATTGAAATACCTCATTAAAAATTTGAACAACAGGAGAATGCCAAGGAAAAAAACACAGGTAGTGTTATTTTTTATTTTAAGAAAAATGTTACTTGAAATTAAAGTGTTTAACTACATTACTTTAACCAGTCAGTTAAGTGCTTTCACAACCAGGCTCTATAAACTAATGCTGTTGGGGTACAGTTTTGGTAACTTGTGTTAAAAGCCAACATAGTTAGGTATAGTTTGGGAATAGGTACATTGAAATGGAGTTTATCAGCACATTTCACTATCCTAGGAGGTCAGCAAAAAGATAAGCCAATAAGCTTTTTCTTGCCACATCACTGAAGTCAAAACAAGACATGAAACAAAACTAATGTGTTTTAAATTGTTCTCTGTGCCCCTGTATCAGTTTAACTCACCACACAGTGAACTGCAGTCAATCTACAAATGTTTCATTTTTATTACAAAGTATGAAAAGCAGAAAATACTGTACCTAATACACAGGAGGCTGAAACTTAGAAAGAAAGGTTAAAAAATTTGAATAAAACTACACAGGAAGCAGAAAATAGCATAAAGGATGCAACATTCCACTTTCAAGCGGTTTCAAAAAGTCACCTAAAAATTTACAGTTTTAACAAAACGGTTCCATGGCTTGGGTGTTAAAATGCATTTAACAAAACCTTTTATATATTGTTTTTTTTCCATTAAAAAATGAAGGAATACCCGGACACTGCAGTTACCCATGGCAACATGTCAGTGTCTGTTGGATAATGGGATGCTAAGAATCCTCTAGCAGAGTATGATAGCAAAGTTGCAAAATCTCAAACAATACAGAAGGGATGGTGGTGGAGGGGGAGAAACCATGTTAACACCCTACACTATGAAGGACAGACATTAAATTGCTATTGCTTTAACATTTTAGTGAGAATAAGAAATCTGGGATTTCATATGTATGCTTGTACAATCATGCTACAAAGATCACACTTTCAGGAAGTTATTACAACAGATCTTAAATGGGAACAGCAGAAGGGAATACACATAAAAGTAAATATCTACTTGACTATTGGTAGTAAAAAAGAAAAAAGAAAAAGAAAAAAAGCTTCGGCGCAACAGATTATTACATTGTACACTGCTAGCAACCCAAACTAAAAAGGTTCTTATTTAAATAGTAGATACAATTAATATTCACCAGGTTGTCAAAAAAGCAACACACATTGCTTCACAGCTGTACAACTGAATGACAGAATCCTTTCCCCTTTTGTTTGGCAGCTCCTTCACTTACGTCTCTTGCCTAGAAGAGACACGAGCATTTCATAAGACAGGAAATCAAATTTGAAGGGATGCTGACTTGTGTGGATGAATGAGAGATGGAACCAGGACTTAGAGCAGCATGACTGCCGAATCTTGCAATTACCAGAAAGATGAATTTAACTCTGCAGTTCATTAGTTCCTCTGAAGAGGAGCAAGCACTTCAGGGCCTGAACAAGTCATTTTTCCTCACTGGCAAGGTGAGAAATTTAGATTGATGCTGGATATCTGTGACCACCACAAGAGGTCATTTGAGATGCTCAGCAAACTGAAGGATGTTCTTTGAAGAAGTCAAGACATCATTGTATGTTTCTCTTAGAACTACACTCTACCTTGAATCGCCAGACAAACAACTGGTGACTGGAGCACATTTTTATCTCACCAGTGCTAAAATAGCTGTAAGGTGCTGATCAAAAGCTTGAGACTTAACTCTGATAGCATAGGCAAGGGCACTGTAAATTCCATTTGATAGTTGTCAATGTCACATGTCTCTGACTTAGAGGGGCCTTCTCTATGGGTACTGACATTTAGTTACATCTTCCCATAAATCAGCCTTTTTCCACAAGGAAGTGCTATATCATAAAAACTTGTTAGCTTCTGAAGAAACTAATAAGTAAGACCTATCTCTTTCCCACCCCCTATCTAGAGCCAGTTTTACTCCTGCCCATTCAGAATGAGATTGTAGATGCTTCATTTCCTAAAGGCCATCGCACAGACCAACATTAAAAGCCTAGGCTAGAATGTGAATCATTGACCTTGCAGTGAAAAGGCAGGCAGTCAAACATCCAAACTGTTTGTTGACTGGATAATATTCCACTTGGGTTTGTGATAACAACCATTTTCTTTGGTGGTAGTGGATGATTAACCCTTTCCAGGTTTTTGATGGAAACGTAACAGTTTTGCAGCTGTCTGAATTTGTACAGTTAGCTGAAACTTGCTGTACATTTATCCATTTCAGTATGAACAGCAGTCAGAGAGCACCAGGGAATTCAGGGATAAAGTTAAGGACTTTTGAATTACGTGGGAAGGTGCAGATAGCTGCATCTGTTTTTTCTACCTCACAACTGGTGTCTGTGGTCTGCTTATTCATTTACATCACATACTGAGACATTTCCCCAGCCACTGCCAACAGACAATTTGAAAGGGCACCTAATTACATAGCCCTTAAACATTAGGTAATAATAGATGATCAAATGAAACAGAAAGGAGTTCTATTTGGGTGACAAGCAGTCTAAGTGCCTGAGAGTTCTCTGCTGGTATCTGGAACAAAGCCTCCTAGTTTGTAGCCTTAACAATATTTTCAAGTGCTCACAGTTTTATCCTTCAGCAGGGCAGGTAGTTCTGACATGAAAAGGATTACATAACTATATACTCACAAATTCCATCTTGCAATGTCAGGAACACTTATTTTAAACGAGACAAATTTCAGAGGTATAAAATCCTGCCTTAAAAGACTAGGGCAGAAAGAGGTTCATTCTTTCCTAACCCTACCAAAATATACCTACTAAAGTGCCATCTAGAGCAGCTTAACAGTCATGCTCAGATTCCTGAACTTACATTTTAAAAACAAGCCTCCTCCTATACAGGAGGCTGTTTCAGTCTCAGGTCAGAAAAGATTCATCCTGTCAGTAGATTTATTATGATTGCTGACGATCATCATCCACTTTTAAGTGGCTTATTTTAAGACCTCTTATAGTGTCAGTCACCTTTCATCCCCTACATTGTGACCACTAAAGTACTAGAGATTGTCAAAGCACTTAAGTTCTCACCTAGTAAATCTCTGCATGTGGCAGGACAAATCTGGTAGCAGTGACTTATCATAGCCTGGTTTAATTCAGTAGTATACAAAAGTTACTGTACTAATGCACTGTTTTATTATCCAACTTTTAGGTTCTCAAATCACTGCCCACTTCATCTTGCTAAAATATAGGACATATCTTTGGGTTGGGAACCAAAACATGCTAGTAACAAGTTGCTCAAATAATAGTTGGAATCTAGAATAGCTTGGCTCAGAAAGTTCATCCAAATGCCTGGAAATAATCAGTAGGAGAAATGATCCAAAACTAGTGAAGTTAGTGCCTCAAAATCTTGTTTATGTCACATTACACCATCCACTTTTGTGATAACATCACTGATGTTAGGATCTTTCCCAGGAGTTCTCCTCCCGTCCCTTCAGGGGCAAATACTTTGAAAGCAGTTTCTCTGTATGATCTCTAAAGCACTCAGAACCACTATCAAAATCAGTTACCTTACTAGTGGTTTTCACAAGCCTTGGAAGGAAAAAAAAAAAAGAGACATGAAAGTGTAAGATGGGCTGAAATATTTAAATGAAGCAGTGTTTGCAGTGTTTTCACCTCTAACTGAAATATTCAGTTGGCAGGATATGCTGAGCTGTTTCTTTTGGTCAATAATCCTCAGCACTTTACAGCTTTCAGAGGTGTGTCTTATATTTGAAACAAACGTGAACCACTGAGAAACACACTGCTTCATGCTAGAATAGCACTGCAAAGAAGCCTCTCATACTCTTACCTTTCTTAAATAAAATGCCCTTTGTATGAGCCCTTACCTAAACAGGTTTGCCTAGTTTTCAGGTAATGCTCATTACATTGCTCAAGTGACTATTTAAAAAATTAATTTAAATAGTATCTCTCACTTCTAAGGACGGTATCTGACATGGGGAACAGCAGTAGGACATGGCCCAAATAAGGCAATGAACCATAGATCTAGAAGCTAGTCCAATCAATAAACAAGCAATTGCAGCAAGAATACAGGTCATATTACACACCCACTAAAGTTGTCAAGAGTGCTTCCCTTATCTTCAATGGAATTTGGATCAGGAGTCTCTTCTCTATAGAGAAATCCAAACCAGTACTAACAAGCAAGTGGTGGGAAGAGGGATCCTAAGCTGGATCCCTTCAAAGTACACATAATCAAACAGTTTTTACTAGCAGTGGAAGTGTTCTCATTATTCAGACCATGGTTTGTTTGCTCTAACATTCTCAGTTCTCAATGGGGATGAAATATTTAGCCTGGTGGGGTTTACATTGTTGGAAAAAACTCTCGCTCGATATAGTCGAAGGGCTCTATTTTACTTTTAATCTGCAGATGCGTGCGCACACGCACGCACACACAAAAACTTATCAGGTAAATACTTTTTCACAGAATTTGTCCTTCATGACTAAGGTTCAATTAAACTGGATAAAAGATTTGGGAGGAAGAAATCACTTCGCTACTACAGTAACAGGCATGTTACATCTTCACAAAAAGAGATGACTAGTGTATTCTACTAAGCATCTACCCAATAAAGTTGATCTTGGGCAGGGAAATTACACAAATTCCATCCCCGTCCAGGGTAGGGATAAACTGTAGGGAAGATTAAAGTTGTCATCAAAACACTTGTCAAGGACAAGGAAAATGAATTGAGTAAGGGAGACAAAGTTGTTAAAAATCATGGTATCCGCCATTTCATGTATTCTGCAGATACGAATCTTCAACTAAAAACAGATCAATTCATTTCTTTCTTCTGAAGACAGCAGTTGCAAGTGATGCACAGCTGCACCCTGCATTTGGCTGTGAGGAATGGTTTTAACAAAGCAGCTTTCACCCCATACCATTTACCTCAACAGAATGAAACATCAAAGCCTAAATGGGACTACATATATCCTAAAATTACACAAGTTTTTTTCTGTTCTATCCTTTACAAAGTTAAATGCAAAGCTTGATTTGCAGCAATAAGTATATATATTTAAAATCTGCATCAAGTCAGAAAATGAGTTATGCTTCTCTCAATCACCAACTGTGTCAAATGCTTGTAATATTGTTACATGTATATTTACACTTAAGCAATGTGCACAGTAAGTCAATTAATATTGCTATAAGCATAAAACTTTTACCTTGGGGCTTAGCATATGCAATTTCTAACTTTAAGGTGCAGTTCTTCTCTGAAAAGTGACAATTCAGTTGTGTAGTTCCACATTTATTGCATTTTCAATGACTTTTAGAGCAAGTCTGCTCAGTCTACATGCAAGTCTCAAGTTATCTTACTAGCTACCATGCCAACAACTTGGTCTGACAATCGTACTCTTTCTGCTCACCCAAAGAGTCAACATTTGGAACATAGTGAATCAGACAGTGCAAGAGGTGGAACAGAGTACAACTCAGCAGTGTGTTAGCTCAATATTGCTAATAGGAGGAAAATATCTAATTAATAGTGAAAGCTGATCAAATTAGTAAGATGGTGCTTTTTTTACTACAGCATTTTTTTTAAAAAGGTCACCTGTAAAAATGTTTACCCAGTGTTGCAGTAACTTTTAAGATAAAGATTTTGCCTCACCTATTTGTTTTGCTCCGTGTTTGACAGTATGGTCCATTTCACTATAAACAGTTTTCCATTTCTGACTTGGTGCAACAGGGACACAGCATTTAAAACAGAATGTAGTGGTTGTAAATACTGTAAAGAAGACTAAGGTGGGGGGAGGAGGTGGAGGGAGAGAGACGCATGTACCCCAAAACAAACTCTTCTTAAACTGGTGAGATTAAAATTCAACTGTGATCTGGTAATTCTGCATTTGGTTTTTGGACTAACTCATGGTAATGAGCAGATGCTGACAACTAACTTAAGAGCCCGGTTTGTTACAGTAAAAAGGTGACTACAAAGTCTTGCATTCTGTTGTCACGTTTTCTTTGGAAGGGTACTGCAGATCATTCATCTGAACAGAACATTCACATTATTCTCCACGTTAAGATTAAGTTTTCTAACCATTGCAACTTTAAATCAGAAAGCAGTGTTACAAAACAACCTGCCAAGGCCCCCTTTTTTCTTTCTACTATTAAAAAAACCCTCCAAAATTGAAGGGTTCTACTTACAAAAGTTGCAATACCTGAAAGATGCAACTAAAACCAGAACACAGGATCCATTTGAGAGACTATATACAGCTTCTTTCATTTTAGATCCACCTTGTATGTTGCTTTAGGGAACTACTTCTGCTATAGGGACAGCTTCCATTTTGATAGTAGACCAGCTGTTCTGACTTCTCATTCATCCAACAAGATTTGGGCAGACAATGCAAATATACTGAGGGGCAAAAAAAAAGTTAGCTCCTTGTTCCTTCACGTTCAAGAACTTCCAGAAAAACAGGCCAAATGCAGAAAAACTCCCAGTTAAAAAGGTTAAGTATAGAATTTTTGCTTAGGTTATAGTTTTCAACCAAGCAAGGTAGAAAGAAAGTGTGAAGCCATTTTTTCTTTTGGTTCAGTCAGGAAATTTTCTAGGGGAAATTGTTTCACTGTAATGGATTTTGGATTGACATGTTCAAAGTTGCACGTTTTCCAGAAATCATTTACCTCAAAACAAGTAGTCACACAAGAATCTTCTCTTTTTGAAATGCTGATCCCCATTCAGTTAGGCAATACAGCTGTGGGAAAGCCACAGTAATTCTGTTAACATTTTAATGTAAGGCCTACCATAGTAACAACTGCCTCTAGCATCAGAGAAATCAGAAGACAGTTGTGCAATAAATTTGTATTTCACAGCACCAGGTGATTCTGGCCAGGTATAAGGAGCCAAGGCAACAGTTAATACTGGCAGGGCTTTACTGCCAAGGAATCAACAATGATGCTCATGACTCACCTCTACGAACAGATCCTGCTTTGGGCAAATGGAAGTTGATCACATATCAAAAATAACTGGAGAGAAGAGCCTCACCTCACCTCACCTCACTCAATAGAAACTTAGCTCAAGATATATAAAAAACAAACGTAGAAATGTTTAAACAGTTTAGAGACAGCAATAGCAGGAATAATTAGAGATTCCTGCAGGGATGTTGGCTAATATCAGTGTCTTTCTTCCAACTAGTTTTGCACTTACATTTCTCAAACTAGCTGGATGTG
The DNA here is from genome assembly GCF_001723915.1 of Gavialis gangeticus. NCBI lineage: Eukaryota > Metazoa > Chordata > Crocodylia > Gavialidae > Gavialis > Gavialis gangeticus. The sequence goes on along the minus strand of NW_017729031.1, from coordinate 113,752,014 downwards.
CTGCCTCAGCTGGTTGACAAACACACAAACATATGCAGTAACTTAAAGCAGTCATTTAAAGCCCATAATGTTCATTAACACAGTCGACAAACAAATATACAGAACTTTAAATTGAAAAATTATTAAAACCAGAACCCAGAAGGGTCCAAGAGGCTTGTCACGTCCCTGCTTTTTTATTTATTTATTTTTTGAGTCTTTTGGGGACCGCAGACACCTGCCATCAATTCTTGTAACAGTTTCTTGGAACAGTAGATGCAAAGCAACAAAAAGATACTGGCCACTGAATCTTGTTTGTTCTTACGTTAGAAGGGGGAAAATTATACAGCCGTGCCTTGCTTTGGCATGGCCCAGTAATGTTACACTCTCAAGATCTCCAGACAGTTGTTGTAGCAGATAGCTATCCAGTCCGGCTGAGTTGATGCCCACTGTACATTGTTGATTTCTCCTTCTGCTGTATAGGCCAGGATAGGATCCTCAATGGCCCGAGGCATTTGCTGAATATCCCAGATGAGAGCCTGATGGTCATCAGCTACAAACAAGTAAGAAAATCAGAATTAGAATTAATACCTCCAAGTTGAGTACTTACTTCTTTATATGGCTACTTAAAGGGCAGGGGGGAGCATATTCTCAAACAAACAAACTAAAAAAACCCAGACTCAGAAGATGTATAAGATGAATCAGGTAGTCCACATAACAACAGGCTAGGTCACTTCAACTATTCAAAAGATAAGTCTCTTTCAGAAAGACCATCTCATTACAGCCTGTTACACTAAGGGTGGGCAATTATTTGGGCTATTTCATAGATTTCACAGACATTAGGGCTAGAAGGGACCTCAGAAGATCATCAAGTCCAGCCCCCTGCCCCAGGGGCAGGAAGCCAGCTGGGGTCAAAGCACCCAAGCAAGATAAACATCCAAATGTTTCTTAAAGGTGTCTAGAGCAGGTGCTTGCACTACCTCTGGAGGCAGTCTATTCCAGGCCTTGGGGGCTCGGACAGTAAAGAAGTTTTTTCTTACGTCCAGCCTGAAATGGTCTTGGAGGAGTTTGTGACTGCTTGACCTTGTCATCCCTTGGGGTGCTCTGGTAAACAGACATTCCCCCAAACCCTGATGTACCCCCCCTTATATACTTATAGGCAACCACCAGGTCCCCTGCTGAGCCTGTGCTTTTCCAGGCTTAAGAGTCCAATGACTCTCAGCCTCTCATCACAGGGCCTGTTCTCCTGCCCTCTGATCATGCACATGGCTCTCCTATGGACTCTCTCAAGCTTTTCCACATCCTTTTTAAATTGTGGAGCCCAGAATTGGATGTAATACTCCAGCTGTGGCCTCACCAAGGCCAAGCAGAGTGGGAGGATGACATCCTGGGATTTGCTTGAGAAGCATCTATAGATGCAAGCCAGAGTTTTGCTCACTTTACCAGCTGTGACATTCCATTGGTGGCTCATATTCATCTTATGGGCCACTTGAGGAGTTCTGGTGAGCTGCTGAAAGCCAGGTCAGTCAGAATCCCCCTCCCCACCATGACTACAGCTCAAACTTCTTAAATAGTTCTGCTTTGGGGCCCACCCCTGCACTGTCAATACCAGGCAATCCCTGCTCCAGCCCTGGGGTCTCCATAGACAGACCTGTGTGGCCAGGGCATGCTCAGTTGGGTAGATGGAATGGGGCCGTGGGTGGGCAGCAAGCGACATTTGGGAGCAGGACGGGCGGGCGATCATGGAGTGGGATCAAAGGAAAGTGACAGCGTGGGGCCAGGGCCCAGGGCGGAGCCATAATCCATTCCCTGCACGCCCTGGCCTGTGGAACCAGTGCTCATCACAGGGATGTGCAGGCAGATCATAGCTCTCCCTTGGGCCTCAGTCCTGCACTGTCACCGCCCTACGATCTGGCTCCAGCCCTGGCTCTTCCCTGCTCCCAGATGCTGCTCTCCACTTGCCCACAGCCCCATCCCATTTGCCCAGCCAAGCATACCCTGCCTGTGTGGGTCCCAAGCTAGTCTTCATGGAGACACCATCCACCCACTCCATCTAGCACCCCTGGCAGCGTGAGGCAGACAGGATGAGGTGCTAGTGGTGGCAGTGACACTGGCAATGGCAGCTGCCAGGACTGCCATGAAGTGAAGCCCAGCTGCCATGCTGTCCCAGCCCCACTGCTCCACCCAGGGGTGGTGGGACCAGCCACATGCACCATGGCCAGGGGTGCCCTCTGCACCTCGGTCAGGTATGACCAAGGGACCTACTACGGGCTGTATACAATCCCTTGGCAGGCTGGATCCAGCCCACAAGCTTTTTTTTTTATTATTATTTTTTTAACGCATCCCTGTGTTACACATTATCTTACAAACTCATCTCATTACCACATTTACCATGGCAGCCAAAGGAAAGCATGGAAGACTTAATTAAACATTAGGTTAGGTGAAACACTAAACGTAATGGAGGGAACAATCTTGTGTTGACTAAGTGGATAGTTCAGATGTGAATTAGCTGATCTTTCTGATCTCTCAGATCATTTTACATTTTCTGTCCCATGAGACTAGTTTATGGACTTGGGTACAGTTAATAGCAACTTCATTAGGAGTACCCTCACACAACACCAAACCTAAGATACAGCCTAAGGCAGTGAAGCTCAACCTTTCAGAGTAGTAGGTTGGGTGCTGGCAACCAGGCTGGACCATGGACCACCACTCCTTTGGTGGAGAGGTGGGGGGAGGGGGGCAGAAAAAGGGAGAGTTTGGCAACAACCGTCTTCTCTTATATCAGAGGGACTAGAGGGGGAGAGAAAGTGATATTCTCTCTAGTAAACACTGCCTGCCTAGGGAAAAGGGGAGGGAGAGAACAGGGAGGGCTGAGGGGGATCAGTGACACTGGGCAGGGCAGGGCAGGGGGATGCACTGGGCTCAGCTGCTTGCTGATGATCTCCCATATTACAGGCTGTATGACACTACTTTTGAAGACAGATTTGGCCTGTGGGCCAAAGGGTGAGCACCACTGGTCTGAAGGGTTTTAACAAAGTACTGAACCTTTTTACCTTGTATGCAAATGGCATACTGTATCTTCTGAAAAACAGCCTCTCAAGATGTTCAGCATGCAGCAGTGTTTAATTTTTCCCCAATTAAGAATGCAGACATGATACACCATTAGCAAAGTCTTTAATTGCAAGGAGAAGATGACCTTTTAAAATAATCTGTGTAGCTGTTACGCTTTAAAAAGCATTCTCTACCAAACTGTTCCAGCACTCCCAAATTCAGAGAGAAGCCAACTCCTTTATGGTTTAGACAATTTAGAAGCAATACTTCATTCTCAAAATGAGAACCCAGTGCCCAAACTGCTTATGATGAAGTGGTTTCAGAGTCTTTCCCACAGTTTTAGAAAGTGTATGTAATTTGGGGGGTTGGGGGAACAGGACAGCATGGGGGAAGCACCTGCAAACACCTGGAAATGTTAGGGGTCCTGATTTTTTTCCTTCTTCCTTAAAATCCTGGAGATATTAATCCTAATGGAAAGGATAGTAAGACTCTGCAAGAGGTCACACAGTTAAACAGCTCCAGTGTAGAGAAGGATCAGAGAGAGGAACAAAGAACAAATCTCTCCCCATACTTACCTGCCGTACAGATATGGCAGGAAGAGTGAGGTGCCCAAGCAATTCCATTCACACATGCTCTGTGGTTGTTTAGCCTGGCAACAGGAGTGCAGGGAACTCTGACATCAAGAATCACCACCTTCAGAAACAAAAAGTTGTTCTTCAGGAAAGAAGTGAACACTTTCAGACATTTTGGCAAACAGCTGTAAATACAGCCCTGTCTCCAAAGACATGTATGAATGAAAAGAAACACTTTTAAAAGCATATGCTTGTCCTGGTCTCCTGCAAAGAGTCAGAACTTACATTATATGGAGACCTTGTAAAATAGGTAACAGAGTAAATTACAAAGTTACCATTTCAGAGAGATACAGCTGGTGTCAAAGCATGAGATAAAACTACAGTGCTTTTTTCTGTTACTAGACTCGGATGAACTAAAACCTACCTTAAGTCTCCATATAAAATGCTAACAGCTGAGAGGCTTAAGAACTAGGGACTTTTCAGATCTTCAGGCCTGTAGCATCCCAAAACCTATACTCCTCTACATCTAGGGGGTTGGATTAGACAAACTCCTGAGGTCTTTTACAACCCTAATTTTCTACGATCCTATTAAAGTCAATGGAACAATCCATAGCTCTCATCACTATTGCTGCGTATTACAAATGCACATAATAGTCAGACACATGAAATCAAATTTGCCTTAACAAAAGAGCAAGGGAGTACAGTAAATGAGAACAGTGATTTTTTTCTCTCAGCTGGTTTAATGTTAGAACATTGAAAAGTTTCATAGAACAAAAAAATCTTGCCAAATGTTTCAGCAAGAAGCTCAACTAAGAAAAGAAGTCTTGTCTACAGTCTTATCTCTGTGCAACAGGGTACTTGGTGCTCCTGTTATTTTAAGAGAAGAGGCAGCTTAGAAAGCAGCCTTCAGGTTTAGCAGGGGCCTATTAAGGAGTTAGCAGACAGGAAGGGGACTGGGCTTGAGTGTCACGGCGTGGGGCCTCCGAGCGGCCATGATCCCACTAGGTCCCCCTGCCGTGCCAATTAGGAGATCCAGCACCCTCTTAATCTTGCCTGCCACGTCTTTGATCTTTTATAGTTTAATATGGGAGGCTGCCTTCGATCTCCTAGTGTCTCTGGGTGACTTGGTGCACCCCAGCCTTATGGGCTATGCGTGCCTCCTACCTCCCCTTTAGCACGCCCCAAGCCTTGCAGTTATTCCGGACATTCTCAGGTCTATAAGACCTTGGATGCTCCCTCGCCCTCTTCGGGCTGGTCCTACCCTCTCTGGGCCCTGTCTCACACCCAGTCCTCTCCAGCCGATTAATGGCACTAGACCTGTCGTGGGCCTTCGCCGGTGCTGGGGCTCAGGTGGCGTATAGCCGTGCCTGGCCCCCTGACCCTTCTCAGGGTCCTTATGCCACGCGCCTCTCGCGTGCTTGCCCTCGCTGGGGCCGGTGACCGCGCTACTCATGCCCTTGGCTCTCTCCGAGCCTGTTCCCGTGCTATTCGCGCCCTTGACTCTCTCCGAGCCCGATTAATGGCACTAGCTCTGTCTTGGGCCTTCGCCGGCGCTGGCGCTCAGGTGGCGTATAGCCGTGCCTGGCCCCCTGACCCTTCTCAGGGTCCTTATGCCACGCGCCTCTCGCGTGCTTGCCCTTGCTGGGGCCGGTGACCGCGCTACTCGCGCCCTTGGCTCTCTCCGAGCCTGTTCCCACGCTACTCGCGCCCTTGGCTCTCTCCGAGCCTGTTCCCGCGCTCCAGCCCTGTCTCGGGCTTTCGCCGGTGCCGGGGCTCAGGTGGCACGCAGCCGTGCCTGGCCCCTGACCCTTCTCAGGGTCCTATGCCCTCACTGGGCCGAGTACCGCCCTCACGGGCTGGGGTCACACCTCACTCACCGCACCACACTGGTGCCAAGCTGCCGCGCCTTCCCGGCACTGCTTGGTGCCCGAACAGGGCACCCAGGAACCCCCAGACTACTGGGGAGCTCCCGTGAGGCCTCCTCACACCCCTACAGCATCACCCGGTCCTCCGGTTGATATACACAACAAAACCATAAGCCTACCGGCCGTACCAAAACCATAAGCCTACCGGCCGTAACATATAGTCCAGGCCCACCGGGCTCTCTTGCCAAAGCCTCCCGGTCAGGCTTCTCTTCATCCTTACCATCATGCAGCCCTCTGGGTGCTCAGGCTGCACTGCTTGGCCTAGCTCTCCTGCAGAGCTCCTACACCTCAGGCTGCCAGAAGGGAACTGCTAGCCAGGCTCCGGCCTGGCTGTTTATAAGGGCCTGGCCCTGCCCCCTTCTGGTCACCTGACCAACCTAGTTATTCCAGCAACCCACAGCTGAGCTGCCCTGGCAATTGGCAGCTGTTCTTCACCCTTTTCTAGGCACAAGGTCACACAGGTGCCTTGTGACATTGAGGCATATAAGTCTAGGGCCTGAGCTAGTCAGGAGCCAGAGAGAGAGAAAGGGGATCTTGGCAGTAGCCCTGTAACAGGGATCCTAGTATAGCACCTAAGCAGGGGTAAGCTCTTGGGGTTTGGGGAAGGGACTAAGGGGAGGTGAGGAGGTCCCAGCTGGTCCAGAAAGAGAGGCCAGAAGGAAAATGGGGCCTGAGGCCTAGAGGTCTGTAGCCCAGGAGGGGCGGTTGATAACAGGGCCTGGGATTCTGAAGGTTTCACTGGCCCAGAAGCAGGGGCTAGGGAGGGGCCAAAGTTCAAGGACCACTGCTGGAGACTGCTGGGGTCACAGGCTTGGAGATCTCAATTGACTTAGGAGTGGGGCCAGAAGCTAGGGCAGGGGTGGGAAAAAATACGGCACATGGGCTGGATCCGACCTGTGAAAGGACTTTTTCTGAAGATCACTCAGTCCCTTCTGGCCCAGGCATCATCCACCCTGTGGTACATCCTGCCATCCCCTGGGCATTCAGTGGGGCTGGGGCAGCTCTGCAGCTGGACTGCCTTTCTAAGCTGCCTAGGTGGCTCCTTCTGGCTGTCACTGCCGCCGTGGGCCCAGGGTGCTGGCAGAGACCCACACACACAGCCCTGACCCCAGCCTACCCTGTGCCTGCTCTGGATTCAGCCCGGTGGAGCAGACCAGCTCTGCACCAGCCAGATCCCTGTGTACAGCCCTGACCCACACCTGCTCCAGGCTCACTCACCCAAGCTGAGCAGTGGTAGCAGCGATGGCAGCCAGGCAGAAGCTGGTGCTTGGCGCAGGAGAAAAGCAGTTCTTCTCCCTCACTGCTGCCTGACCCTTCTTGCTGCAGCTGCCCAGAGCCCATGCCCAAGCTGCCCTGTGGCTCCTCTGCAGTGTCATCACTACCCTGCTGGGAGGCCTGGAGGTGGCACTGACAATGGCAGCGAGAAGCTTCAGGGCAGCCTGGGCACAGGCTCTGGGCAGCTGCAGCAAGAAGGGCTCAGCAGCAGGGAGGGGATGCTTTTCCCCTACACCAAGCAGCAGCTTCTGCCCAGCTGCTGCCGTTGCTCAGTGCAGGTAGGTGGTCCAGAGCAGTTGTGGGGCTGCTGGTGGTGGTGTCGAGGAGTCACAAAGCACATAGGCCTTAGGGCTCTTGGGAGGAGGGGTGAAAGAGAGGTGCTGACTAGCCCGTGGCAGGTCCCCAGAACTGCCTATGTGGCCCGTGGGGCCCAAATAATTGCCCACTCCTGGTCTAGGGAGACTGAAGGTCAGGGACTACAACCGAAGACTGAGGGGGCAAAGGAGCCTGTAGCTTATAGAGGGGGAAAGCCTGGGGCCAGTAGGCCTAGAGGGCAGTGTGTAGGGCCAGAGGGCCCAAGCCCAGAGAGAGGGTACTGTGTGAGCAGGGTCAGAGCCCTGAAATCTGGAGCACCAAAAGCAGTGGTTGCCAGCAGGGCTAAGAGAGCCCAAAACTCTCACCTGGTCCAGAACTGGGGTCAGGGTCTAGGGAGACCAAAGGTCAGGGACCACAGCCAGAGACTGAGGGGATCAAGGAGCCCAGGAAGGATACGTGTTAGCATGTTAGCTGCAAGGCATGGTAGTGGGCACTGAGTAGGATGAAGTCCATGTAATTAGCCTTTAAGTCAATGACTATGGGCACCTGTAGTCATAGGAGTAAGACCAGGCTTGGGAAGCCCTGGAACAATGTCCCTTCCCTCAGAAGTTAACAACATCAAGGCATGGCAGGTAAATAAGTAAAAGGGAGAGTGCCCAAAGGGAGCCAGGTTAGCAAGGGCTGAGTGGCCACTGGGGGCACATTGCAACCACCCCTGGGACAAGCATTTACTACAACCAGACATGCAATCTTAAGCATTTATATATCTTAAGCTTCAAAGAACTAAGCCTGATAATCAAGTGCTGACTGAATAATCTGAAAAAGAAAAATACCAGAGTCAACAAGAATAGAATCAGTGATTTACCTCCATGCCATCCATGGCCATTGTAGCAAGGTAATTAGGATCCTGCTTGTTCCAGCAAAGACGTAACAAAGGATGGTGCTGCGGGTCCTCATAGATAATGGTGCTATGTTCCAGATGACGGAGGTCAAACATTCGCACAGAACCATCAGCACCAACTGAAGCAAACATATCTCTCCCCCCACCTGCACGGCTAAATGCAATGTCATACACCTGCACAATAAAAGAGGAGGAAACGATTTCATTGTTTTAAGACAAGTTTTGCTTTCCATTTCTCCACTATCAAAGAATGACCCATTAATCTTCCTTTAATCCATAACAGTAAGAGTATTACTCACGCCAATTCAAGAACATTACATCAAAACAGCATGTGCTGTGCTCTGTATGAGATGGGAATGCTAGTCACACAGATGCAGAGGCTTTTTCAGCCTTTTACTGAAATATAACCAGGCTTTCCACTCTAATATATATATATCACCATTACATAAATATAACCCTTGCAGCTGAATGATGTATTTTAATAGTTGCCTCCATAAAGACAAGACTTTGGGCTAAGATCCAACATAGTCTCAGTTTACTACATGATGTGCCCTATATCTGGAAAATGGACCAAAAGAGCTTTTCCATCTCATGTATCATTATTATATATTTATTATGTCAAACATTTGTTTCTACTAGGGAATTTGCTGTGAATAATAAGAAATACCATAGATACCATGATATGGTAAGTATTTAGTATGGAAGTGCTCGCTGACTTGAGATTTAGTGAGATGTAAATCTAGCCTGTTCCCTAGCTGTGATCTAGCCTGTTCCCTAGATCAAAATATATTCCTGGGGAGAACAACTTTGATGTACATACATTTTAAAATATCTCCCAACATTCAAGACTTTGAATGACATTATGACACCTCTGTATTTGGAGCAATTCATGAAGAAAACAAAGGAAAAGTATCACCTCAAAAAGTAGATTTACTGGAAAGCAAGAGAGCACACAATTGGACAAAGGGGAATAAGAAGTTTTGTTGAGGAGAGCCTGGGAATATGTGCATATGATGAACTTTTTTGTTTGTGGATACATACATAAACAAACAAACACACTTCAGAGTATGACTCAACAGATCAGTCTTGGTTCTTGGTACTGTGTACCAATGGCTGGCATAGAAGCCAATATCACACACTTAGTTGTTCAAGAGAACTCTTTCAGCTGAATTATCTATAAGTTGTAAACACGTAATTGGCTATAAACAGGAAATTGGTTATTTAACTTTCTCTGAAAGTCAGGCTCTTAAGTCTCTCCATATGTAGATGAGATACTGTACTCAGATTTTTACATTCAGCTTGAAGTAGGGGAATTGAAACAAGTACAATGAAACATATGTGGTTGAAACTTATATGAACAGGCTGTTAGCCAATGACCTTCTCTCTCCCCACTCTCCATTAATTACAGAGAGGTTGCTAAAAAGAATGATTAGCATAAAAATTCTAAACTTTTTTCATTTTTAAAATGGAGCAATTATTTGTTTCCAAATTGTTATATTTTTTAATATCTACCTTACCCAAATCTCCTTGTGTTCTAAGCTTCAACACTACAAGAGCTCTCAGAACTGTAGATTTATACAAATATACCCAATCCTCACACAGTACAGTTAGATGCAGTATTTTTCAGGGAACATATACTTATTAATCTTAATCTTTATAGAGATGAATTGGAGCAGGCAGGGATCAAAACTGGAAAAGCCAATTTAATTGTCTGAAAGCTTCCTGCCTATTTATTAGTCTTAATCTGAATGACTACAGAAGTCCTGCTGTTTCAGAAAATAAGAAGAGGCTGGTGGGAACACAGGCTTCAAGACTAAACTGCCAAAGACGCCAGTAATGCTCCATGGAAAGTTAGAGGAAGTTCCAAGAAATTAAGAAAACTTTCCCCCTACTACATCAGAATGGTGCCTGTATACAACTCTATTCCCTTATGCAAAGAGCTAGCAGGCAAACATTTGGAAGAGACCAAAGATATTATAACAAGCCCTTAACTTTAAAAACCTCTTCTGATGGACAGGGATTTTACATACCTTAACTGCATGAGAAAGGATTTCAGGATCAGGCTAAGTATAAAAAAGGAAAAGGAAGAAAGACTGCACTACAGGACTGTTTGGTTTCATAACTGTATTTTTAAGGTTTCTCGTCTTAGGTTTCTTAGCATTAATCTTGAGAGGAAAAATTAGAGGATGGTAAAAATTAAAACACACATTCTTAAACTTTTGCTGCCTAAAATTACTGATGCACTTTCAATTAAACTACAGTTTAAAGTTTTGTCTGCACATATTTTACAAGTCTAAACAGAATAAAACCAGTATATTGTGAGGTGCCACTATACAAGATAACTAGCAGCAGATGCACAGAACTGAGGCCATCAATAAGATAAATATCTTAATTTTAGACAAATATGTCACGTGGAATGCAAGCATGTTTTTAGAAGAATCTTAGAACCTAAAAAAAAAAAAATCCCAAGGAAAATGCTGTCCACTGTCACTAACAGATGTAACAAAGGCAATAACAGGAATAAGAAAAGGAAGAACAGTATCACCTCTTTGTCATGTGCAATAAGTTGGGTCTTGACATGGCCAGACACTAGATTTACTCTTCCCAAAACCTGCCCTGTTTCCAGACCCCAGATAGTACAGGTGGTGTCGATACTAGAGGTACCTAAAACAAAACAAAACAAGTTACCGTTGGTATTAATACGTACTTTACCATAACCTAGAAGACTAATCCTCAAGTGATTAGATAATGTACTTGAAAGCTACTGATGAAAGTGTCATGATCAGGGATCTGGGTTTTCTGTCTCCTGTTTTTCTACGGAGTGAACTGCGGATTTTACCTTTTACTGGAGGTAAAGAAAACCACGGATTTTGCAATTTTGCAGTGAGCATCCTGCTGGCTGGCAGAGATCCAGCCTGCAGGGAGCTGGGAGGGAGCA
>NW_017729031.1:113735772-113739676 GCF_001723915.1 Gavialis gangeticus | reverse complement strand
GGTGACATTTTGGGTGGGAAGTGCAGGGCACTGGCAGTGCCCTGGAGACATGCCTCCTGTGCATGCTGCCACTTTGAGGAGTGAAGTGGAATCTACCATCATGCAGGCATACCTTAGCCCATGGGTTATAATTAAGTACTAAAAATCTAGCCCAGTTCTCCAATTAAATCATCCTGCTTGAACTAATGCTGCTGCTGCAGAATTTGAATGAAACATGGTAAATGGCAACAGTATTGCCAGGACGTACATCCAGAAACGTGGATTTTCTGGACAATTTTCTAACACCCTAAATAGAGCATGATCTGATTTAGCATGTTTATTTGACATATATGTAGTAAACAAAATACTAAAAAACTACCCCCAGGTTAATTTTATGTCCCAATAGCCACAAGTATTTGAACCAAAATATTTGATTAGGAAAAAAAATAAATACAGCACACTTCATGTGGTTTAAATGTTATATTCAAACAAATTCAAAGCTTTATGTGGAAAGAAGTAAACTTTTCTTAGATGTTGTTGTTCCACCACTTCATTTTATTAGCTTTCTGTATATGGCTTGTACTCTTTCAGGACAGTTTTTACATGTTATTAAATGTTTCTTCATTGTTGTTGTGTTGTTAGCATACTCCTGCCCGCAATATTTACATCTACTAACTTTCTTCCTTGCTTCAGTGGCTTGAGTTTTACTATAATGATGCCCCATACTAGTTTTTTTCTGATTAGGCATTATTATGACTACTTCAAACCAAAATCAGGAAAAAACTAACATATCTTATGCAAACACTTCCAACTTCCACAACTCAAGAAAAGAAATGAGACACTGCTCTGTGTTTGCTGAACTGGAAGTGAAACAAAAATTAATCACAGTTTTAGTTTTGCTTTCACTTGCAGTCTGAGATTAAATAAGAAATTTTAGCTGTGGTTTTGATTTGACCCACACAGCCAATTAGGGAATTTATTACTTGATTTTTGGTTTGGATTATTATGAGAGTGTATTTACCCTCCTGTTTACACATCAGTACAACATATATGTACTCTCTCACACACTTCCTAGGGATAATCACCTGAAAAACATTAATTACAACTTTGAAACTGCCATGCTTGCCTAATACTGTATTGGCATGCGTTCATTGTTACTAATGAATTTTATGAAACAACAAATTTTTAGAAATGGAAAATTTCCCACAGAAAAATAAAGCACTGGAAAATTTCCCGACCCACATCTCTAGGTACAGCACAAGCAACAGCAAGGGAAGCCTCCTGCACGCCAACTTATGTACCCAAACCTTTCCGAAAGAGACATTTCTAAAAATGAAACTCTTTTTCTAAAGGCACCTTGGTCCTTTCGCACTTAAAACAGCAATGGTTTCCCTGATTTAGGAACTTGGCCAAAGAATTGCCACACGGTGTGAAGTTCCAGTCACTGCTTAGGTGGGTTGGATTCAAAATGTGACTTTTAAAAACATAAAATACGCAACCTTACCTAGTAGGTACGGGTCCACCTCATTCCAATCAAAAGACGTAAGTGGGGCACAGAAATCAGAGTTCTTGTTATTATTCAGCAAACACTCCAGCCGGGTTTCTGTTTCACCCACCTTCAGAAAAGAAACAACACAACTGCCTTACTGAAAGGTTTGGCTCCAAAATCCAAGGGCATCAGGCTTTCAAAATTCCAAGCAGTAACTTTATGTGGCATTTTCTATATGACTTTAAGGTTGAAGGTGTAAAACTGAGAAATTTACATGCCTTTTAATACGGCTGTGCTACAATTCATTTACTGGGCCTTGGCATCACATTATATATAATAAGCCATCTTTCCAATGTTCTTGTTCCCGTAACATTTAATGTACCAGGGACAGTTAGAATATTATTGGTAGGGAAGGGGATGGAATTATTCTGAGAAACCAGGCAACAGAAACAAATTACTCAACACCTTGCATTGATTTTATGGCCTTCTTCTCAATTTGTAAAAAGTGTAAAGAGTACAAAGCTGAATATGATCCATTTCAAAAGCAATGGAACTGGGAGATGGGGTGATAAACATACAATGCAGTTAATGTTACATGTCCTTCTAGAGGGAAATGTACTTACTCGCCATACACGTAGGTAGTCGCCACTGGTTGCTAGCAGGTCTGGATATACTCCCTTGGTATCTGGGATCCACATGAGCTTGGTGGTAGGATATGGGTGGTCAAAGGTGTTCCTACAAATAAACTCTGAGCTTTCCTCATCCAAACCAACAAGCTGGACCTGTAATAAGTAACAATCAAATAAGAACTCAATTTTCTGCCTGTGAAAAAAACTATAATCACAGCATTCCAACCAAACTGTATTTCAAATTTACACCTGATCTCTGCAAGGTTAATTAAAATAGATTGTCATGTCAATGTGATTGGACAACCATAAGAAAATTTTTGCTTACACATGCAGATGTATTCCAAGCTAGGCTGTGACAACCAATCAAACCAAATTGCTTTTAAGTCCCAGCTTGTCATAACCCACAATCTGTGCGATGTGATTTCAAGAGGACCAAAATACTACACTAAAAACAGGAGACATTTTTCATGTTGCCAGATCAGGTCTGTGCCACACAAACGTTATTTCAAACAAATCACTGGTTGGCATAATACTGACAGTTTAACAATCCAGTTGAGCAGGACAAGTTGTGGCTAAATAATCATGATTCAATTCCATGTTGTTCTTGGTTTAAATCAGAATCAACTGATATAATATGTCCTAGGTCTAAGGTAATGACCAAATATCAGTCACAACTGCATCTGAAATAAAATTATGTAACACATTAATCTAAGGCACATGTTGAAAAATAAAATAAGACAAACATGCAAGCTAATTAACTCGCAGCAAAATAATGCAGATGCAAAGTGAGAGAAAAAACCTGCTGAAACAGATTTAGGGTGACAGCAGACAGCAATTTAGATAGGAATGTGCTTTGTAACACAGCATTATAGAATGCCAATATAGTTCATGGTTGTACAGACATGTTGGATGCAATGAGTAGCAGTTACCAAAAAGCTCCAACATGACCACATCTAAAATAATGCACTCATTTCTAGGCATGTTATTAGAAAACTGACACGTGAGGAGAAAGTGTTCAGATGACAAAAAAAGGAAGAATTTCTCCAGAATATGCCATGTTTATTGCTGGAGCACTGAAACAGAACTTCAGTCTAATTGAGTTGACTGCCATATACAGAGCACATAAAAAAAGAAAAGCAGTCCCTGCCACAAATAGAAAAACTTGAGCCTGCTTTGAAAGAAGGGCCAGGTACTCACAGACCTTACTGAGATCTGAGAGCATGCCATTAGCTACTACACAGAATTATTTGCAGCCAAGACTGCCTGCCCACAAGAAGTTCAACACTTGCACAAGAGCCTCCCTAAACTCATCTAGTGCAGACAAGTTTGACCAGGAGCTATCCTTGGCAGAGCTGACCACTGCCACTGGGGGCCTCGCCTAGGGGGAAGCACCTAGGGGAAAGGCCAAGGCCTCAATGGATTATCCAGTTAATTCCATGAGAACTTCTGGTCCCGCCTCAGCCTAGACCTCCTGCACATCTTCCAGGAGAGCCTTGAAGATGGGATTCTACTTGTCAGTTGCTGAAGAGCAGTTTCCATGCTGCTGCTAATGCAAGGGGAACTCAGTGACATTAGGGACTCGTGACCAGCAGGGGTGCCCCAATGGAGAATTTTTGGGCTGATACCGATAGCTGATTTTTAATGATCCAATTCTGATGCGCAGCCAGGCAGCATGCAGAGCAGCGTCCAGCTGGTAAGCCTGTTGTGGCGGAAGGGGCGAGGGAGGGAGTGGGGCTGGGACAGGTGCTGCACAGCTGGGGCAGAGCGCAGGATAGCCGCGAGTGGCTCGTCTGGGAGACATGGGGGG
>NW_017729031.1:113733246-113735737 GCF_001723915.1 Gavialis gangeticus | reverse complement strand
GGGGGGGGGGCTGCAGCCACCCCCAAATTCATCATAGCCCCCGCTCCCAGTGCCACTGCTTGCCTCAAGTGCAGCCCTGGCCCATCCCCCTGCTGGGAAGAGCCTGGTGCAGCCCCGACCACAGCCTGCAGCAGCAACCTGCCCACACCCCATGCACAGATCTGGGGGCATGCAGCCCCCACGCCCTCCCAGGATGCATGCAGCAGCAGAAGCCGCCCCCTCCCACAAACAAGCCCCACCATGGCTGTGCAGCGCCTATCCCTGTGCCCCACTTCCTCCCTCACTGCTGAGGCCTTGATCTGCCCCCAGCCCCTTTCCTCACAACAGATTTACCAGCCAGACCCGGCTGCTCTCCACACTGCCGGGCTGCACTCCTGGCCACCTCTGTGCTGTGCTGCAGCTGCACGCATGCATGGGGCATTTATTGGTGACATTATTCAGCTACATCAGCAAAAAAATGCCAACTGCCAATACAGTCAATTTTCCTTATATTGGTGCTGATCTAATATAAGGAATACTAAACTACTGAATGCCCACTTTGCTTCAGTTTTTCACTAAACCAAGGGGAAAAACATGCAAGATGCAAGGCTCACACAGGGCATGGTGGGAATGACAGCCTTCCCACTGTTGATGATGAGCTAGTGCGTAACCACCTTGAAAAACTAGACATTTCAGCACAACTGGATGATCTTCACCCAACAGTGCTGAAGGAGCTAGCTGAGGTCATTGTGGGACCCCTGGCGAATCTTAAAAAAATCATGGTGCTCAGGTGAGATCCCTGAGGAGTCGAAGAGGGCCAACATTGTGCCCATCATCAAGAAGGGGAAGAAGGAAGACCCGGGCAACTATAGGCCAACCAACCTAACTTTTATCCCAGGGAAAATCCTAGAAAAAACTCATCAAGGAGTCTATGTGCGATTCATTTGTAGACGGTAGGATTCTGAACGACAGCCAGCATGGCTTTGTCGCAGGCAGGTCCTGTCTTACCAATCTCACCTCCTTTTACGGCCAGGTCTCTTGTCACCTGGACATGGGAGAGGAGGTCAACATTATATACCTAGACTTCCAAAAGGCCTTTGATCTAGTATCCCATGATATCCTCATGGGAAAAAAGGAAGATTGTGGGCTTAACTTCTCGATGGGTCAGTGGCTGGGACACTGGCCGTGAAGTAGAACCCAGACAGTTCTTATGATCTGGAGAGAAGTGGCCAGTGGTGTCCCTCAAGGGTCTGTGCTTGGTCCAGTATTTTTCAACATCTTTATCAATTATTTGGGTGTGGGGGTGAAGAGCTCACTGGCCAAGTGTGCAGACAACACCAAGTTATGGGGGAGCGTGGTCATGCCTACAGGTAGGCTACAGATATAGGTGGACCTGGACAGACCTGAGAGGTGGGCAAATCGGAACCAGATGAAGTTCACCACTGAGAAGTGTAAAATGCTCCATCTCGGGGCAAATAATCCCCAACATACCTACAGGCTCAGTGGTGACAATCTGAATTGCACCACGGCCAAAAGGGACATAGGGCTAATAGTTGACCATTGCATAAACTGTCAGTGCAATGCTGTAGCCAGCACGGCAAACAACACTCTGGCATGCATCAACTGATGCATCTCATGTAAAACCAAGCAAGTGATTCTTCCACTTTACTCAGCACTAGTGAGACCACCATTGGAGACTGCATTGAGTTCTGGGTGTCACACTTCAACAAGGATGTGAAGGAACTTGAGAGGGTCCAGAGAAGAGCCACCCATATGATCAGAGACTTTCAAGGCAGACCATACGAGGAAAGGCTGAGGGACTTAGGCCTCTTCAGCCTAAAGAAGAGAAGGCTGAGACGGGACATGGTAGCAGCTTACCACTACATCAGAAGAGTACATCAAGAGCTCGGTGAACAACTGTTCACCAGGGCACCCATGGGGAAGACCAGGAATAATGGATACAAACTCCCAGAGACTACTTCAGTCTCAATTCTAGGAAAAACTCCTTCAGTCAGGATGTCGAGATTGTGGAACAAACTCCCTCTAGAGGTGGTGCAATCACCTACCCTGGAAATCTTCAAGAGGAGACTGGACAGTCACCTCACTGGGGTCACCTGACTCCCAGTTGTCTTTCCTGCCTAGTGCAGGGGGGGCTGGATCTGATGATCTTGTGAGGTCCCTTCCAGCCCCTAACAGTCTATGAATCTAAAACATTCATTCATTTGGTTTCAAAAAATATTTCTGTCCTGGTTTACATGCATTTGTGTAGTATAGATAGAGGTGATTGTATGTAATGGCTTAAAATGAAGTCTTAGTCTTGTATATTGTGTGAGGGGTATAGGTTTATGGAGAGCTGTGGGTGTGTGGGTAGTGGGGGAGGGTATGGAAGCATAGGGGTGGGGTGAGGGAGCATATGGATGTGTGTATGGATATGTTCTCTCTCATTAAGAAATCAGGCGACTGTAGCGTCAATGCCTACACAGTCAGATGGGTCACAAATTGGCTAGAGGGC
>NW_017729031.1:113730013-113732293 GCF_001723915.1 Gavialis gangeticus | reverse complement strand
TCTTTCCTGCCCATGGCAGGGAGTCAGACTTGATGATCTATACTAGGTCCCTTCTGACCCTACCAACTATGAAACTATGTGGGGTGTGGGTGGGTATGGAGGGCTGTGTGTGGTAGGGAGGGTGGCTGGGATGTATTGAGGGGGTGTGGGTGTGGGGGTCTGCGTATATGGCAGCGTGAGGGTGGTGTATACGTATGGTGGGGGGGGTGTGTAGGACAACCAACTGTGTCTGCCTGCTTTGCTTCACTCTTCTTGGCTGAAGTGAAAGCTACCCTCCCCATGGATGTGCTTGTTGCCCTGGAAAACATATCCACATGACTAGCCCTCCCCCAAAGGCAGCTTGAGAGACAGACCCTGTCCACCTTCCCACCCCCTATCACAGCTCATTTTTTCAGCCATGGACAGTGATGAATAGTAGGCCTAGCACCTTACTGTTCATGCCCATGTCCAATGAGAACAGTGGTGGGATCTACTTCAAGATCCTGTCTGGGAAGGTAATGTACATGTGGGCAAAGTCATCATGCCTGTGTCCTCACTGCCCACCCTGATACAACCTGGAGGAGATACTTGGCAGAAACACCAAAGCAAGTCAGCCTGACCTGCCACATCTTATAAAAGTTACCCATTCCCAAGAGAACTGGTGACCTCCAGTGGTGGCTGCTGCACAAGGCCCTGGCCACCAGCAGCTCTGTCTACCACCTAGACCTGGTGGCATCGGCAGTCTGCGAGGAGGAGGTGGAAATGACCCTCTTCTACACCTTCCTGGACTACCCCTGGCTGCAGTCACTCTTTGCTGCCCTCAAAGAGTAGACTTGGATTTCTCCGAGATAGAGAAAATGTATACAATCCCATATCCAAAAGCCAAGGGTAGCATGATCTGCCTGGCCAAACCAAGATGGTGACCTAAAAGCCCAAGGAAACTGGCACACGGGGCCCAGATCCAATGACACGCTCCCTGACCAAGAGGCAAAATAGTTGGAGGGCGTCACATTTGAGTCTGGATGCTTCACATTGCAATGAAACAAACCAGTCTGTGTTGCTCTGGGCCATCCAGAAGGTGCACTGCAAGGTGGAAGACACACAGCTAATATAAAATGTATAATCCCATGAAGGTTATGGGAAGGGGGGGTTCAATCACTTGCAATAAGTACTCTCCTATATTTTCAATGCTGACAAGTGTTTTATGTTCAACCCCAGAGAGGGCCACACAATTTCTGCACTTTTACTTTTTTAAATATTTTTATTAAATATTAATTATATTTTATTTATTAAGTCAAAAGAATTCTCTTTCCCCACTCACCCTGCTCCTCTCTCCTGAGCTCTTCTAGCCTCTCTCCCTGCTTCCCAACAAGCAGGGGTCTACCCAACTTGAGGAGGTGGCTGGCCAATTTCATGTGGAGACTGGGGGGCTATCAGACAGTTTAGTAGGCTGATTGCAGCAGTCCCTGCTGCCCCCTTGCTGCTGACTGGTTGTGGGTGCCCAGCAAGGGGTGAAGCCACACAACAGGGAGCACTCTCAGCCAATCAGTGGCAAGGAGTGGGGGCAGTGACAGCAGCCATTTTGGGCTCCCCTTCATGTGGGGAGCCCCCCTTCCCAGCAGTGGGTTATGCAGCTGGGCCACAGCAGTGCTGGCCAGCATTTTATTTTCAGTAAGTTCCCCCCTCTCCCCTCAAATTTTGCAAGCACTGCCTGATTTCATGGGCAGTGCTGGATTTTGTTATTTCTGCAAAATCTGCAAAAAATCACGATTTCGGTAGGTCCTTACGAATAAGCCAGGGCTGCAGGAGCTACTGTGGGCAGAGTAAAGAATCAAAACTAGCAACATAGAAAAGCTTCTCCTATTGGCCATCTGTTGCGACTTCAGTAAGCTCCAAATTCAAACAGCAAAAGAGTTGGCATGCTGCCTACTTAGCAAACCGCATTAAAAAAATGACTTTTGTCTTACAGTTGTGTTTTATTCCTGTTTAATGTCTTTTTTTTGCAACTGTTTGGGCTAACTTTAAGGCTTGGGGATAAATGCCAAGGAAAAGAAGAACTGTTCAGTCTTGAATATCTTTCTAGTATAAAAGAAATATATTGTAGCAGTTTCAGCCCAGATATTATGCAAGAGGCAAGGATTTCTTAGGGTGATATCTTTTATTGGACCAACTATGTAGTCCGGATAAAGTTAGACAAGCTTTCAAATGCATTCTTCCTCAGGTCTCTCTAATCACAAGAACCAGGCACAGCACAGTGAAAAACAGCAGAGGGGAGAGGGTGAGAGAAATTTTCAGGGGTTG
>NW_017729031.1:113714335-113725013 GCF_001723915.1 Gavialis gangeticus | reverse complement strand
ATGCCAAGGAAAAGAAGAACTGTTCAGTCTTGAATATCTTTCTAGTATAAAAGAAATATATTGTAGCAGTTTCAGCCCAGATATTATGCAAGAGGCAAGGATTTCTTAGGGTGATATCTTTTATTGGACCAACTATGTAGTCCGGATAAAGTTAGACAAGCTTTCAAATGCATTCTTCCTCAGGTCTCTCTAATCACAAGAACCAGGCACAGCACAGTGAAAAACAGCAGAGGGGAGAGGGTGAGAGAAATTTTCAGGGGTTGCACACGCACAGTTAGCAGAAGAAAAGAAGGTGATTACTGGAAGATCAAGGCCTATCAAAAGGGGGGAGGGTCATTCTCACCTTTCCTGTGTGGAAAGAATTCCAGAGTTGGGTAAAATATAACCTGCCATCAATGTTTAGTCCTTGGTTCTTAGGCTGCTTACAGACTTGTTAAAAAAACAAAACAAAAACAAAAAGCCCACACTCCGGTGCTTTACTTTAAACTCAGCATGTTCACCCGTTGAGCCCAATGCATACCCAGAAGAAGCAGTGCATTAGTTGGACCCAGCTCATATAATGTCTGTATAGATCGGGCGCTTTAGTGGGGGGGTTTTGGCACTTATTTAAAACTGACTGAATCAGTTTTAGCTAAAAGCATCAAAGCCCTGCTGAAGCACCCGATCTATACAGATGCTGTGGAGGCAGCCTGAAGTAGTGCACTGCTGTCTCAGTAAAATGTGGGTTGTTTTTTTAATGTCTGCAAGCAGCCCTAGTGTCCAGCCAGTTTGTGAATTTTTATTCTGAATTTTGTATGAGCAAAATAAGGATAGAAAGGTCAGGGAAGAAGTGATTGTTCTGTGAAAAAATATGCTTCTAATGCTGTCCCCCCAGCCCCCTCCTTTATATTTTTTCTATGAAGGGGGTTCACTCTGGTGCATAGTTGCTGTTTAGTTTCACCGAAGCATTGAAAAAAATATAGTTTTCATTACAGAAGTATGGCCGCATTTGGGTATTAACTATTAACCAGTTTTAAACAGATAAACTCACTTCTATCTTGTGACAACTCAGTTTGATTTACTTCGCAGTTTTATTTTCAAGATGGGATTCAAAGTCCTAAGCCCTAAGCATCAGAAGTGTTCTACTGTATTTGAAGTTTTCAAAATGCCTGGTTTTGTTAGAGGCGGAACTCCAGCAAAATCATCCTTAGCATCTTGTGTACCTTATTTCAACTCAAACTCATTTCTCTGGCCTTGCAGCAGCTGTAGCACTGAGTTACTCCTGAACAACTAGTTGGCTCTCTAAATATTAGCAACTTCTCATCCATAGCCATAGCAGGTGAAGCCTTCTTCTGTCATGTTACTAGGAAATATAACTTTATTCAGAGGGTTATGAGACACTTCCATATCTTCTTCTTTCCCTGGAACAAAATTTACTTTTCTTGAATGGCTGAAAATTGTTTTTGGCATTACACTGTCATACTTGAACAAGAGGAGCATCATCTAGCAAACTCATGGATTTCAGAACCATCTGAACTGGAGTCTACATAAAGAGCAACAGGTGAGCACAGACGATCACAGTTACCATCCTCTGAAACTTTCCCACATTCTGGCTTTTCCTTTTCTTCTACAAATCCTGTTACAGAAACCTTTCAGTAAAGTCTTATTTCATCTGCGGGAAACTTCTTAAGAAGGTGAGAAAGTCTTTCACTCTGCCAATACTCAGCTGCCTTATCTGCTATCTGTTTCTCTTAATACTCTTTTTTAAGTGACAGTGATGCCTATTTTCTAGTTGATAAAAAACAATGATTACTTGCCACATGCAGTTGAAACTGGAGCAGCAAACAGAAAAGCCTTTTCTTTTAATGCATGCTCAGAAAGCACTGCTCTCTGTGCCTTTGCTCCACAAGGTTCAAGAACCTCAGCAGCAGTAGGAGCTTTTCCTTCATTCTCATGCTTATCACAGCTTTTCACCAGCCTGTTTTCAGTCAGTCAAAAAAGCTGATCCCTCTGTTTCCAGATTCTGCAAGCAACCAACTTGTGCAACTCCTATTTGACTCTAACTTGGCTTTGATTAACCCAGGAGCTTGACACCCTTAACTTTTTCTTTAAGCAAGAAGCTTCTTGGCATTTGGTCCGTTTCTTGACAAAAATAACTACTGTGACCTGATGCAAGGAAGTGAAAGGACATGCTCATGCACTGCCATCATAACATTCTGCTCACCCTTCACAAATGTTCTTTAGCAGCAGCTGTTTCTGCTACTGGGAAAATGTTACCAGAACCATTTGTTTGTAAGCAGCTATTGCTTTTTCAGGCTAGGGACAGAAATTACACTAAGTGACTGGAAACCAGTTGAAATCTGTAATATACCAGAAGTTCCATGCACATAAACTACTTTCAAAATGGCCAAAGCCAGTTTAAGTTGAACCTGGGTGTATGTAGTACCAGACTTACCTGATCTACTTTAAATTGGCTTATGGAACTTCTGTCCCAGATCCCCTCAGGATTCAAGTTAACTCTTAGTCCCCCAGCATGCAAAGATGCTTTGCACCTCCCCTGTAAACACCCCCTATCACCTTACAGGGTGGGCAAAGCTGTTTACTCCAGCAGAGCAGGAAGGCATACTGTAGCGCCCCCTGGCTTCTGGCCTAGGTTACCGCAGGCACGTGGCTGCATTTCCGCAATCAAAAGTGGTATCCGTTCACCTGGTTATCAGTTCAATCTATGCATTTTAGATTAACCTGCAAAGATTGAATCGATTTAGCCTCGGGCTTTTTGACAGCCTGTACTTAGCCACAAGGTGCTATTGCAAATTAGCATCTACTGTATTTCACACTTCTCAAAGACCATCCAAGCAGGAATTCCCCAGTGGTTTGTAAAATGTAATAAATAGCTTCTCAGCTCCTCTTTTGGGGGAGTACTAGCTCCCAAAGTACTAACTTTTTTTTACAGATGAAGACATAAGGATAGTGAGAGGAGAAGCTTGCAGCAGGGCCAGATATAAGCTCATCTATTCCTTCGCTCCTAGTCACACTGCTTTCAGAATAACAAATGATTTCATAAACATGCCTAAAATGGAATCAATACATCCAGTTTTCCACACAGTTCAGACTGCCTTAAGGCTTCAGCAGATACAGGCATGAAAAACTGTTGCTTTAAGCTTGTAGTTTTGCAAAATAAGCAATTTAAAGATAATAGGTATGGCATCCTAATGTTACATTTCAATCGCTTGGAATGCCAATTCTAAATTTTTTCTCCAAGCGTATCATGTTGACAAGCTTTAACAACAGGTGCAACATTAGAGAGGGAACAGAAACCCAACACCAATATAAATGTTCTAAAAATTGGAATAATCAAGCTATGATTTTATAATCAAATAAACACCGTCAACACTGAGGTAGATAAAACTCAAGTGGCATTAATATACACAATATAAAATTTATATACACACACACAACCCCCCCTCATAAAATTAATATAAAAGATATCAGATTTACCCAAAGAACCTTGTCTGCCTATGTCCTTAGAACAACACAGCTACAACCTATACCCCATTAATATACAATCTTGCATACTCATGGGGAATAAGTTAGTCTCAAACACTTTACTAGGTCCTATATTAGCCATATCAACAAGAGACAAGACACCCTGGGCATATACATCAGTCCAGCTGGTTCAAAGATAGCCTTTATTCAATACACAGAAGAATCAAAAAAAACCTAAGTGGTATAAAATGAACAGGACAAGACAAAGAAATGTCATTTTATAAAATTCAAGTATATGTTCTCACCCAAGATAATATGTTCAGATTTGGCCATTCCATATAAAAAAGAATATGCCAAAAAGAAAGGAGATTCAGAGGCAAAATTAGGAGGATAGGCAGAATGCTCAGATAAAAAGATGGGATTGTTCATTTTAGCAGAGATTAAAATAAACACAAGGGCATACACTATTCTTTATACCACAGGTTCTTTTAAGAGGATGCACAAACATCCCTGATCAGGATACAAGAACAAAATGGCATTAAGCAAAATTTAGACGGTGGCCAACCCACAATCAAAGGAAATGCCCTTTCTGCAATAAACATTATTTAGTTTATGGTATTCATTACCAGAAGTTAGTATAGAGTCCAAGAGTTTAGCAGGATTAAAAAAGGATTAGAGATTTGTAAGGGTAAGCAAGTATATCTACAGTTATAGAAAGCATTAAAATAGAGACTTTGAAAGGTGTTTAAAGCTTAAGTCTCTGAGACATAGCCTAAAGCTTAAGAATTAGAATTAAAATGGAAGTTGTTCCTAGAAGCAGGTTGTTTCCCAATGCTCGTGGCAAAACCTTTTCTTCTAAAGCAAGCCACTGATGCCATCCCTTAGACCAGTGATACTCTTTAAACCCAAAGCACCCTCCACAATTTCCCTTAATTTAATACCCCCCCATTTAAAAAACTAGTTTCTCTCTTTTTTTTGGGGGGGGGGAAGGGGGGGGAGGAATGTTTTTCTTGCAAAAGTTAACTTATGCCATGACAGGTCAGAATGTTTTTGACACTATGGATTACTATTTGAAACAACTGGGTTTATCTTGTGAATGACGTGTAAGTGCTTGCACACCTAACAGTTCTAATATTGCACAGTGCCCTTAAAAGGATCTCAGGTCACCCAGGTTGAAAATACTTGCTCATACCACTGGTTCTCAATCTTGTTAGAGCTGAGGCACTTCTCAGAAAACTCTGGCTCTTGGTTTTCATTAATTTTTTGGCTACTGAAGAATAGCAGCACAGTTTTCCTGTTGCAAAGAACTCAAAGCCCACAACAGATCAGAATGTTTTAAATACTATGAACTCCTGTTTGAAATCTCTGGGTGCGTGGGGACCAGGCTTAGGAAGACCGGGGCACAGGTGGTCTTCTTGTCGATCCTCCCAGTCAGCGGGAGCAGTAGGCATCATGTCACCCGTGTCATAGTTTCATAGTAGTTTGGGGTCAGAAGGGATCTGAACAGTTCATCTAGTCTGACCCCCCGCCACTGGCAGGAGCACACGCTGGGATCACACAACCCCAGACAGGTGTTCATCCAACCTCTTTTTGAGTTTACCCAAGGTAGGAGAAGTTGGTTCCAGATCCTAGCCGCTCTAACAGTGAAATAGAGCCTCCTAATCTCTAACCTGAATCTATTCTCTAGCAGCTTCTGCCCATTGTTCCTTGTCACCCCAGGTGCTGCTGGGGGGAACAGGGCCCTTCCTATTTGCTGCTTATCTCCCCTAATGAGTTTGTAGGCAGCCACCAAATCCCACCTCAGCCTCCGCTTGCTGAGGCTGAACAGGTTCAGGTCCCTCAGCCTCTCCTCAGAGGGCCTGCCCTGTTGCCCTCCAACCAAGTGGGCGGCCCTCCTCTGAACCCTCTCAAGGCAGGCCACATCCTTCTTAAAGTGCGGTGCCCAGAACTGGACGCAGTACTCCAATTGTGGCCTGACCAATATCGCGTAGAGGGGGAGTATCACCTCTCTGGACCAGCTTGAGATGCATCTTTGGATGCACGACAAGGTGCGGTTGGCTTTGCTGGCTGCAGTCTGGCATTGGCGGCTCACGTTCATCTTGGAGTCAATAATGACTCCAAGATCCCTTTCCGCCTCTGTGCTCACAGGGGGGTGGGGGAACTCCCCAGCTTGTATGTATGCTGTGGATTCCTTCTGTCCAGGTGCAGCACCCTGCCTTTATTGACATTGAACCCCATCCTGTTACCATCCTCCCGCTTCTGTAGTCTGTCTAAATCTAATTGCAGCCTCTCTCCCCCTTCGAGCATGACTACCTCTCCCCGCATCTTCGTGTCATCGGGAGACTTGGACGTATTTTCCACCCCCTTGTCCAAGTCGCTGATAAAGATGTTGAACAGTGTAGGCCCCAGGACTGAGCCCTGGGGGACCCCCACTATTCACATCCCACCAGGTCAAGTATGACCCGTCCACCACGACTCTGTTTGCGCCCCATCAGCCAATTTTTGACCCATCCAACTGTGTAGGTATCAATGCCACAGTCGCTCAATTTATTAATGAGAATGGGGTGAGAGACAGTGTCAAAGGCCTTCTTAAAGTCCAGAGAGACTACATCCACAGCAACACCATCATCCAGGGATTTAGTTACCTGGTCATAAAAGGCCATCAGGTTGGTCTGGCAGGACCTGCCTTTGATGAACCCATGTTGATTTCCCCTGGGCACAATCTCCCCTGCTGGCAAGAGAAGTCAACCCGCGGCTCTGGAGTTGATGCCATTGTGCGGGTTTTGGCTTCCTGGACCACAATCCACACTTCCATGCAAGGGACCTCCTGGGACACGATGGGCTTCATCTCTCCACAAAAGGTAAGAGTCTCTTTTCTTACAGGTTGGCTGACCTCCAAATCAGGCTTTAAACTAAGTACGATAGAGGATGGAGACAGAAGATGGAGAGAGTGTAGAACTTACAGACTGAGAGACATGCAGCAATACACCCCAGGTAAGTACTAAGGTTGTGCAAAATTTCGCCAGCCGTTTCATTCTGACACTGTTTTGACCAATTTTGAGGTTGAAATAGCAAAATCGGAATGAAACAAGGCTGTTGAAATAGCCTTGAAACAAAATGAGGCTGGTTGAAATGTTTTGGAAGTTGAAACGTTTTGACCATAGACTGGGGATAGGAAGTCAGTCCAGCTGGGCTGACTTCCCATCCCCAGCAAAAGACGAAACAGCCTTTCTGTTTTGACGGAACGGAACAGCTGTTTCGACTCTAAATAAAATTTGATATGAAATACTGTTCTGTCGAATCTCAAGGCAAAACAGAATGGTGCCGTTTCACACAGCCCTAGTAAGTGCCAAAGGGCCCTTTGGGCATCAGAATGGGGGGTGGGGGAGGCACCAAAAGGCACCATTCGGAGGGCTCAAGTGCCTCTATACTAATGCTAGGAGGATAAGAAACAAGCAGGAAGAACTTGCACTCCTGCTTGCAGATAATAACTTTGATTTAGTGGGGCCAACAGAAACCTGGTGGGACCCTACCCATGACTGGGCGGTACACATTGAGGGCTACATGTTGTACAGAAGGGACAGGGTAGGGAGGAAAGGGGGTAGAATCTCGCTCTATGTAAAGGAGCATTATACATCTACTCTAATCAAAATGGGATCAGAGGAGGAGAAAGTTGAGGCATTGTGGGTTAGGATACATGAAGGTGGAAAGGAAAGGGACTTGGTGGTGGGGGTCTGCTACAGACCACCACACCAAGAGGAAAAGCTAGATTTGGAATTCTTGAGGCAGTTCTCAGAGGCCGTACAGACTACAGATGCGGTTGTCGTGGGGGGCCTAAACTACAGCATGATTTGGCCCTGCCTGCCTATCACCAGGCGCTGCCTGTGCCATATTGCACAGACCTGGCCTGGCTTGGCACAACGCGCCTTTGGGCAGCTCCGGGCTGCTCAGTCTTACCCAGGGTCCCACGCTGCTCACAGGGACTGCCTGTCGCACTAGGCCCAGTTCTGCGTGCACGGGCCCTACGTGCAATCAGGCCAGGCTGCTTCTGTGCACACAGGACCCAGCCTAGCATGACAGCAAAGGAGTCCCCGCGAGCAGCCTGGAGCTGCCCAAAGGTGCACAGCACTGCACTGGGCCTGCACAATATGGCACAGGTGCCAGGCAGCCAGGGTCAAACTGTGCTGCCTTGCAGGAGAGGGGAGGGGGGGCTATGCCAGGAGGCCTCGAACACTGCTGCAGGTGAGCTATGGGCCCTGCGTGGGGGGGGCTAGAGCTGGGGCCCTGGGAGGAGCAGGGAACCCATCCCAACTGAGCAGACCGCACCACACAGTCATCCCCCTCACATTCCTCCACACTCACCCATGCCCATTCCCACCCCGCTCCTGCAAACACATCCCCCCATCACATACCCATTGTGCCCAGCTGCCAGACAGGATGAGACCTACTGGCAGGAGCTATGATGTCAGGGGCAGCTGTCCTCACATCCTAGTTAGTGAAGGGGTCCAGGGAAGCCCTAACTCTTCTATGATAAGAAAACCAAAACCAAACATACAGATATTTAGAGTTTATTTTATTATGATGATAGAGACACTGGTAGGCTTCCAAATTGCTTTAACATCGCAAATGTATGTACAGTAAAAGCTTTGTTATCTGGCACCCATGGGGAATGGGGGGTGCTGGTAACAAAATATGCCGGTTAACTGAGCAGCCCGAACAGGCATCTTTGCCTGTTCGGGCTGCCGCCTCTCGCACTGCATCGCTGCCCCTCCTGCCAGCCCCATGGGCCCTGAGGGACAGGGAGGGGGGCCCTATGTAAGCTGCTATGCCCTAGGCCGTGGGGGCTCGCCAGTGCAGGCTGCTTTGTCCCATGATGTTTCCAATATTCCTTTTCTGCAACTGCAATTTAACCAACTGATCATCATCTATTGAATAATAAGGCAACACAGACTCTCTTGCCCTACTAGCACTATTCAGATGACTAAAAACTAGGGGTGCACTGATACATCAGCTGGCTAGCAGATCAGCACCAATACAAGAAATTAGGTTACCAGCTATTGGCTTTTTATGGTCGTTATAGCTGATAATTATGGCCATGTGCCCAGAACACCCTGGGAACCACAGTCTGGTCCCTGCATCTGACCTGAGCCTGTGGCAGACTACAGGTCCTGGTGAGCAGTGGGATGGGGAGGGGGTGCCAGCAAGTAGTCACAGGGCGCTGTGCTCAGCAACAAAGGGATGGCTACCAGCTCTTGCTGCTGCTGCCATGGCAATGCTGCGCATGTAGCAAGGGCTTGAGTGCTGGGGCTGCTTTAGAGACAACAGGCTACAAGACAGTTGCGTGAGGAACACTCTGCTCTGCCAGGTACTGGGCGCCTTTGCAAAAGTTGCTTCTCCCTGGCAGCCAAGGGAGCTTGCCTGCGCAGGGCCGGCTGGCATTGAGGCAAGGGTGTGCTCTGGGGCTCCAAAGGCACCTGGTGCCTCTGCCTGCTCAAGGGTCTGCCCTGCCCACCCAGGACTGCAGCACGGGGAACAGGGCTGTGGACAGGAGTCATAGGTAAGGGGGCGACATGCATAGGAATAAGGCAGTCACTGCCTTCCTTATCAAGAGCCAGCAGGCAGATGTGCAGTGTGTGTCAATGCACATGTGTTATAAACTTTGTTTTGTTTGTTTGTTTTGGATTTATGTCAGTAGTTTAAAATGCCTTGCAGTATTACTAAATATCAGTTATTGGATCAGCATCGGCCACTATGGTTAGTTAATCATTGGCTATCAGTATTGGCCAAGAAAATCTTTAACTGATGCACCCCTACTAAGAACCAAATAAAGTAGGTTGCTTTGGTTTTTAACAGTTAGATACAGGAGAAACAAAAACAAATGGTATTTTGAACTAGCTGCTTTCCAACCAGAACTACATTTCAGAAAGCATTTTACTCAGACCCTGGGACAGAATGCCTGAAAGCATTCTATTTCTGACCCATGTACTGGCTAGTCATTTTCAGGCAAAGCACTGGAAATCTCAAATTAAAATACAGCTGTCACAGTCTTATATTAATTTCCCCGTGACTCAGATGAGTAACCTCAGGTGTAACTTGAATATACTACTTCACATGCAGTTCAAGATGATCAAACCCATTTATCTTCCTGCCCTGAGGCACTCAAGCATCTAGCCATTCAGCCAGCTGTACTTTGTAAAGTGTGGTAGACTGATCTCATGAGCACAAAAACAAAAGCAGCAGCTGCACTAAAATAATGTTGCAGTAGCAAAAAGTTAAAAGATGTAATAGTTAAGAATCCTGAACTAATGTTAGCTTGTCCATGCTGTACATACGTTAAACGTATTTAAAAAAAAAACGTACATTGCAATGGATCACTCAATGGGTAGTCATATCTTCCTATGAATAGAAAGATTTTAACTGCTGCAATTTGCCTCAAATTTTATATTTTCATTAATATCACTAATCTTTTTCTAGGGGTTCACTGACTGAGATTTTGGGGGCCAATACTGAGAGCCGATTTTTAAGGAGGCATATCGGCAGATACCAATCTAATTTCTGATGCAGCTGCGTGCAACTGGTAAGTCTGCTGTGGTGGACGGGGAGAGGGGAGGGAAAGGGCATGGTGGGGGTGCAGATCAAGGCCCCTGCCTTGAGGGAGTGAGCGGGGTTGGGGTAGGCGCTGCCCAGCTGGGACAGGGCAGGGGACAGAGCTGTGGCTCATGGGGGGTAGGGGTGGAGTGCGCAGCTCCTGCTGCTGTGCACATGCCAGGAAGGCAGGATGGGCTGCAGCTGTGGGCTGGCGCCAGGCTCTTCCCAGCACATAGGGGCTCTGCTCAGGGCAGGCAGTGGCAACGCTGGGAGGGGGCTATGGCAAAATCTGGGGCAGCTGCAGCCCCCCCCCCCGTGCTACTGCCGCCGGCCCCAAGCGCAGCCCCCACACACTGGAAGCACAGCCTCGAGCACGGCCCCATAGCCTCCACGCACTGGGAGGATCTTGGGACAACCCCAGCTCATAGCCCCCTCCCCATCCTGTGCAGATCCAAGGCACACGCCCACCCTGTGCCCTCCTAGGGTGCACGCAGTGGTGGGAACCGCCCCCCTGCCACAAGCTGTGGCTCCGCCCCACCTGCCCCCAGCTGGGCAGTGCCTGCCCCAGTCCCTCCCTCACCATGGGGGCGGTGTTGATCTGCCCTCCCATGCCCCTTTCACCACA
>NW_017729031.1:113700993-113709335 GCF_001723915.1 Gavialis gangeticus | reverse complement strand
CCCAAGCGCAGCCCCCACACACTGGAAGCACAGCCTCGAGCACGGCCCCATAGCCTCCACGCACTGGGAGGATCTTGGGACAACCCCAGCTCATAGCCCCCTCCCCATCCTGTGCAGATCCAAGGCACACGCCCACCCTGTGCCCTCCTAGGGTGCACGCAGTGGTGGGAACCGCCCCCCTGCCACAAGCTGTGGCTCCGCCCCACCTGCCCCCAGCTGGGCAGTGCCTGCCCCAGTCCCTCCCTCACCATGGGGGCGGTGTTGATCTGCCCTCCCATGCCCCTTTCACCACAACAGACTTACCAGCTGCATACAGCTCTCCAAGCTGCCAGGCTGTGTTCCTTGCTGCCTGCATGCTGCACGCATGCACGGGCATTTATTGGCCATATTCTTGGCCACATCAGGCCGATTTCCGATGCAATCAATTTTCTTTATATCGGTGCTGATTTGATATCAGACTGATGCATCAGTGTACCTCTACCATTTTCCATTTACTTTTTTCCTCCACTCCCAAAGTCTAAATACACCTTTCAAACTGGCATAAGGGCCTACAAGGTAAGAGACTGAACTCCTAATATAGATCAACAAGTGATCACTTAAGATGGAGTGCTTAGTGCCAAATTCTATATCTATAGACATATACACACTTTTAACATCTCTGTAATTGAGAGACGGACGGAATTTTCCTTAAGCTTCCTCAGCTTAACATTTCCCTCTCCACAAATCCTCACAAAACATTAGGTTTTTAACCATACACCACACATGGACTATTTCAGCCTAAATACTTTTTTTCCAATCAAAGTATGAATAAATAAGCAGCAGCGGCAGGAGAGACGCACAGGCCTCTGCCCCCCCCCATGTCGTTCTTGACAGGCAGTTGGCTAGTAAATACATAATACTACACTAGGAACCATATATATTTTCACTCCTTGCAAAAAAATAATCAGACTCATTCCTTTGAACTCAATGGGTAGCCATTTCCTATGAATACTCGCAAGTCTCCTACTCCATTATCTTTTGGGGGAGGGAAGACACGGGTAACAAATTATCTCAAACATTTTTTTTTGTTTTGTTTTAATGCAATTCTGCAATGCAGAAGTAGAAATGCTGAAAGTGAAGTCTGGCTAATTAAATTATTACATCTTTAGTTTTTAGTTGAAGTCCTAAAGATTTCAACATGACAATTACCTTGTTGCCTCAAATATCCCTGCTCTTTTGTCAGTCTGGATACAGATCTTATTATGAAACAAACTGTATTAGTAGAACTTCAGACAAGGGATGAAATCAGACATCCACACCAATTGTTAAATTTGGTAACCGCTTTTAATACCTTTGATTATGAAGCGTTTACTTTCCTACAGACAGCAACAAAGAAAAATGAATGGCACTGCTTTGGGGCAAGTAGGTTACATCCCAGCTGAGTATACACAGAGAACAATAAGGAGATGTTCTTCCTCTTCACTTTGAAAATTATAACATGAGGTTTGACAGGCATCTTCTTGTTTGCCTTCCTGATCAGGGTGCATCTGGCTCAGAAACTGCCTTTGTCCACAGCCTCAAGAAGATTCGAAAACGCAGGCAGCCTAGAAAACCGAAGCTCAATCCAGAAAAGATGGAAATCATGCCAGCAGTGTTTTGGAATAGGAACTAGAATGCAGCATAAGGATGACTTCTCCTGTGGCATAGAAAGTACTCATCTTTGACATGTTCTGCCTGTGGAGCATGATGCTTAGCTTCTAGCAGTTAGACAGGTGGGTAGCAGCTGTGACAAAATGTTTTTCATCTTTACTTTGCTAAATGATTTCAACAGTTTCTTTCTGATATAGACCTGGGACCAAAACACATCCTTGTTTTACTTTAAGAATTAAATATTGCATCGAGTTCTGTGTAGAGCAACCCCTTTGATCAGCATTTCCTAAACTTCTGAAAAGTGAACCCTCAATCCCCAAGAAAATTAAAACCACATCTTCAACCTCACTAAGTGCTGTAAAAAGCCTACTGAGAAATAGGCAGGTCGTATAGATCAGAGGTCAGCAACATTTTTGGGCAGAGTGCCAAAAACACCCGCAACCTCAACTTGTAAGATGTTGGCATGCCAGGGGAGGATGGTGGGGGAGCTGCAAGGGGCCTGATTCTTGCTGTGACAGTGCAGCCCCAGTCCCTTCTCCAAGGCACAAGTGCCAAGCAAAATACCTCCACAATGCCACGCTCTGACACACATGCCAGGGTTGCCTACCCCAGTGTAGATCTGCATAACAGAATACTTCTTCCCTCATATAGTTTGATGAACAATGAAGTATTTCAAAAGTCAGTGCTGTGAACCATCATCTTTGGCCCCTGTTGATATGAATGGTCATTTCACAATCCACTTACTGTTTTAGACCAGTGGTCACTAAAGTGGGGTGTGTGCACCCCAGTGGGTGCGCAAGACAATCCATTGGGGTGTGGGAAGAAAATATTAGAACTTCTATTTATATTAATTTTTTCATCTCATCCTTTTTTAATTTCTATTTTTTGTGTATGTTTTATAATGTACATAATATATTAGTACAGTAGTAGATGTATATAATTTATAAATAAATAAATATACATATATTGGGGGTGCGTGCTCAAAAATTTTTTACTGATAGGGGTTTGCGATCAAAAAAGTTTGGAGACCACTGTTTTAGACTCCTCAAACTAATGTGGACAGGACAGCATCATTTAGCCTTTAAAATATGTGCAGATATTTCTTTGCAACTATCTGTGCTCCTGGCAAGGTAATCATGGCCCTATTTGTAGACTGCCTTAAATAGTCTATACCGGGAGTGCTCAACCTCTGGCCCACAGATCTCACAAAGTATCACGTCACCTGGCTATGGGACTCCTCACAGGTCTCCTGATGCCAAGTTGCCATACCATGGGGAACCCTGGGGCCTGCACATTGTATCTGGCACCTGATCCCAGCATGCAGGACCAGGCAGCACCAGGCTCCAGAACCCAGTCCTGGCATGGCAGGTGAGAAGGGGAAGCACCGGGCCTCCCAAGGCCCAATCCCAGTGCACTGGGGGTGGATGAGGGTCGTTCTGGGCCCGAGATCCAATCCCAGTGCACAGGGAGTAGAAGGGGTCAGTGCCAGCCCCCCGCCTCTCCCGAGACCCAGTCTAGCCTGCAGACAAACCTCACACCACTCACCTGGCCCACGGGGCCAAAAGGTTAAGCATCGCTGGCCCAGAAGCTTATTTGGTGCAGACTGAGTCACATTACTCCAACTGACTGAAAACCAATAGAAAGTGGGAGGGTGTTCTAAATGAACTTCAGTTGCTGATCTAGGGTCCTACATATTTTCAGGACTTACACATAAGAAAGCACTTCTTTTCCCAGGCTATAATGCAAGTAACATAATTAGCAAAAGCATCACAAGTCAATGGAGGCCAACCTTTTTGACAGGTGTGCCAAAAATTATCCTTGTATCCTCCCTGAATGCCACTCTGATCCCCTTCCTTTAATCTCCTGCTCTGCCTTCTGTTCCCTGCTCTATCTGCTGCCTGTCCTCTCCCTAATCAGCCATGTGCTAAATACCTAGGCTGCCCATGCCATTTGTGGCACTTGTGCCACATGTTGGCCATTACTGTCTTAGGTGAACAAAGGTTTCCTGGAACCAAAACAGCCTGGATCTGTTGGTCTTCATAGCATACTACGAAGTGCATTTATGTAGGGTTTGATTAAGTTAAAACTGCATGGGGAGGAAGCTATGAGTTAAGTTTGGAAGGAAAGCTAGAGTCTGATGGTTGTCAAGGATAAGGGATTACAATACTGTTTTATTTTTGTAACTTGTCAGGTGGTTCAAGCTCTGGTGAGGAATCCTTTCTTAACAGGAGAAATGTAAAGATTTAAGAGGATATACTGTGGTAATATTAGTGCTTTTTTGGGAAAGTTCTGTCCTTAAAAACATAAAATACTTTAAACATCAAAATTGAAAATCATGCATTAGAAATATGGCACAAGGAAGGAAGTCTGTATTTTCCAAAAGAAATGTAGTAGAATTGAGAAATACTGTTTTGAATCCCTTAAAGATTTACATAATATATTATTCAAAGATATATAAAATGAATAAGAAGCCATTGACATTTTCATTGTTCCTCTAAACAGGAATGTTTTGGAGTTCATTA
The DNA here is from genome assembly GCF_001723915.1 of Gavialis gangeticus. Classification (NCBI taxonomy): domain Eukaryota; kingdom Metazoa; phylum Chordata; order Crocodylia; family Gavialidae; genus Gavialis; species Gavialis gangeticus. The sequence goes on along the minus strand of NW_017729031.1, from coordinate 113,705,184 downwards.
TGCAACTAACCTTAACTGGCATTTAATGTAAAAGGACACCTGCTCCATAAAGCTATTCTTTAAAAAAAGTCTACTTATCCCTGAAACTCTGGTATCAAAACAGTGACCAAACTTTACAGTCCAACATTACCAAACTATTGCAAATTAGACTTAAATTAAGGTCTTACACGATCTGTAGGGATTATATCATACCCATGAATAGATATGAACTAGATTTAAAAGGGCTACTTTCCAACTAGCATGCCCTTATGTAGTTGGAGAGTATTTGAATCTCAGGACAATGAAGAATCTAGGGCACTGGTTTTCAACCATTTGAGATTCAAAGCATCCCTTGTTAGATTTAAGGCACCTCTCAGAAAATTCCAGCTTAGTTTTTACACATTTTTTGACTATGGAAAAAAATAGAGCAATTTTTTGTGTTGCAAAGACCTCAGAAAGACTACAACTGATCAAAATATTTTTAACACTATGGATTACTATTTGAAATCTCTGGGTTTGTCTTGTGAATCACGTTTGTATACCTATCAGTGCTAACATTGTGTGGCACCCTTGAAAAGATCTCAAGGCATCCCAATGTGCCATGGCATTTTGGCTAAGAATCACTGGTCTATTGGGAACTACCCAACTTCTTTTTTTTCCCTAAAAAATGTTGATACCCTCTGCAACATTAAAAGAAACAAAACTGTGGTGGGTCATTCATAAGGATCTCAGTGATGGAATTCAAATATCCTGAATACAACTAGGTTCTATCTAGGAGTGCAGAAATGTGTACCTCTCTGCTCAATCTTCAAGTAGAGGTGACAGTCAGTATCAATAATCTTAAGAATAATTACATTTCTATTTTAAGAAAAATACAAATCTCCTCTATTAAATCAGTAATATTTTTACTTGGATGGTTGTATTATTAATACTATTCAGGTGGAAAATCCATATACCATTTAAACAGTACCAGACTTATTGACCTGTGATGCAATTTGAGGAACAACCAAATGTTTGATATGAAAGTCTTGTTTCAGGTGTTTTAGAAACTGAACTGAATCATAAAGCATGTATCTCCATTTTTGATACTATGATAAACTGACTTGAACCCCACTTTCATACTCCTGATTTTTAATTCCTGAAACACTGTGTAGGCCTCCCACTACTGAGCACTTACAGAAAATGAAAACAAGATGACACATACTTGGCCCAGTTTAAGTATAAAAGAGACACCTGCAAAATGTCCATAGGACAGCAGTGATTTAAATAGCCTAACACTGCCTCTGTATGCAGCTACCATAGGTGTAAGGAGCCAGGGCAGGACAGTATGTAGTCTGACTGCTTTCAAACTACTTCAAATCTGAAAGACAGAACAGCCTAAAGGCAGACAGATGGGACTACTACAGGTTACAAGAACCCTTGGAGGAGCTCAGTCTTAGGGAATAGAGATGGCGTAACACCAGCTTTCTTCCCCAAACCACAAACTTATTTTTGGTACTTCTCAGCAGCCAGACCACAAAATGTGGCCAGTACTCTTAAGCAATCCAATCTAGTTCAATAACTGCTGGGGTTTATTATATAAGGTCTTCTAATTACAGTAACAATATTTACAATAGATTGCAACCTCATAGCATACATAGCCTGACTTTTTAATCAATGCCTTGATCTCTTAATGAAATGCATCACCATTGTAACCTCTCAGGTTTGACACCAAGAAGGTATGACACAACAGCATCTACATCAATGAATACACATCAGGTGAGGACACAATCTTGGTACAGCAGAGACAGTCCAACAGTAAGCATCAGCTAACTTATCACAGAAATACTGGTATCTAAGGTGCCACAGCCTGGAAATTGTTGGTAAAAGTTGGCTTTTAGTGGCTACCGCTAAACTCATCTTTCAAGGAGGGCATCAGTTTATCCTTTGTCCTGTAAAGTTTTAACATTCAGAGTCAAATTATCCACTGCACAGAGTTTTCAAAAAAGAAAAACATTGTTTTGCCCTTCCAAAATAGATTTTATTTAAGCCTTTTTAAATGAATAAGAATTCACTTTTAGAATGAAATGGAGCTCAAAATTTTCAGATCAGGAGAAGAATTTTTGGAGGAAGTTGATTGCATAGGGTTTTAAATGAAAGCACGTTCCAACCAGAACTACGTTATTTATGGTGACAGACAGCCAGAAACTAACTTCTCTGGACCCAACAATGAGCAATTAAGCAGTCCTGTCAAGCTTCACTAGCTTCTGTCAAACAGTGACACACAAGTTGGTTTTTACCCTCCCACCGTATGCCGGTAAACAGCGAAACCTAAATACTTCTGCCTGAAAGCGTACCACTGGTTATTACAAGTAACGCCTACTACTATAATCAAAAGAAAAAAAATGGAAATTTCACTTTCAGTCCATTTGATACCACTCAGTATATTTGTTTTATCATGCTTACGTGGTTCTTTCACAACAAATGGGATATTTAAGCAAAACAGGAACTAATGGAAGATGGTAGCACCATAGGCTATTTTGAAAATTATTAATTAAAAATTACTCTGCTCCCAGAGGATCCCCCCCATAAAACTCCCCACTAGTAGGAAAAGAACATCACGAAGCCAAACTGTCAACTAAACTCTGTGCTGGTCAGAAGTAAATTAACCATTAGTAAATAAATTAATTAACTTAGAAAGCACTTTATATATTGCTGTATAGACAATAACTTAACGATTACAGTGAAGCCACACCATGACTGAAGAATTCACTGTCTATACACCATATTCAACATAGTCTGTAACAGGGCTGTCCATCTGTCTCCAAGCTCCCTCCCCAACTCCACTCTTTAGCTTCCAGTAGGTGGAGCAGTCCTGAGAGTAAGTCCTGGGCTATGCAGGGAGGAAGAGGGTGGGAGGATCAGGACCCCAACCAAAGTGGGATTGAGCATATACAACAGCTGGAGAATCCTCCATGTGGTGGAACAGGGAAGGGAAAGGGAGGTGAAGTCATGTGCCCATGCTTGAGTGGTGCACGGTTGTGGTGGTGGGACATTGCCTGTGGTGGGTTTGCTGTGCAGTGGGAGTGGTAGGGAGGTGAAGAGCATCTGCGTGTCATGCTCTGTGCAGCCTGTGGCCCCCAGCGGTGCAGCACTCAGGGGCTCAGAATTTGGACAGCCCTGCTCTATAATATTTATTCCTTTGTTTCATCTCTACCATCACACTTCCCTCATATGATGAACAGCTCCTGGGGTCTGCACAGAGTGGACTGAACCAGGGCCAGCAGAAGTGATTAGCTGGGGTGAGCCTGGAAGATGAGACTTCTGACTTGCATTCAGTGTGGATAAACTGGAGGAGCAGCCCACCCTGCCAGGGACAGACAGTGAGGACTCACTTCCCTGAGGAAGCCAAGGGAGCGGAGGGAGACCTGGAAAGTCAACAAGGGATCTGCCTACATGAAAACTTTTATCTCTGAATGAAGCTTTCCCACTGGAATGAAATCTCGCAAGCAGGATGCAAAGCCTGCAAGGGGGAGCCACAAGAGTTGTGCTCCACAGCGTGCCAAGGCTGCCCGAGCGGTGTGGCAGTGCACTGGGAAGCCCACATCTGGGCACGTGCCATGCCAGAGCCTTTCCACCCAAGCCCCTCGGCGCAGCATGGCCCTGCCAGCTCCCAGGCTGGGGGGCTCCTTTTCCACCCGGGGCATTTACCAGGAGCCTCCAGCCTTGCTCTGGAGCCACAAGCATCAGCTTCTAGTCTCAAACCGCAGCAAGGGAAGTTGAGTTTGGATATTAGGAAGACTCTCTCCCCAGGAGGGCAGTGAAGCACTAAACAGGCTACAAGAGGAGCTGTGGACTCTCCATCCTTGGAGGCTTTTAAGGGCCCGCTTGGCACAGCCTAGGCCGGGATGATGTAGCTGGGGCCGCTCCTGCACAAGGCGGCTCCCGAGGTCCCCTCCACCCCCCGTCTCCGCGGTGCAGACCCAGGCCGCGGCAGAGAGCAGCCCGTGGCCCCCGGGGGGGAGGGGGGCGAGGGCCAGGCCCAGCCCACCTTGTTGTTGTACTCCTCCACGAAACTGCCCAGCGCCAGGCGGAAGCGCTTGTCAGGCCGGACGCTCCAGTTCATGGCGTACACGGTCCAGGGCGCCTCGTATTTGTAGATCTCCTTCCGCTTCCCGTGCAGCGACATGGCGAGGCGCGGCGAGCGAGGCCGGCCCGGGCCGGGCCGCGCGC
>NW_017729031.1:113700084-113700982 GCF_001723915.1 Gavialis gangeticus | reverse complement strand
ATGGGCTCTGTCTGGGTGGAGGTCTCTGAGGTGCCGGGGGCGGGGGGGTGCTGCAGACCCCTCGGGGTGCAGTGTGTGCCCATCTGTGTCATGCCAATGGTGGGTTGGCTATGACTATGACTGGCTTCCCTAGGGGGGCTCACAGCCAGGGCCCCAGGCCCTCCTGCTCACCCTCCTGCACGAACTCTGTACTAACTCATGTGCCAGGCAGACAAGAGTGCCTGTTTGTGCAGTCTGTTCACGCGACTCCAGTTGCAAGGCTTCCTGTGGGGGCTGGCTAAAGTAGGGGCCGGGGTGGGGTGAGACCCTCCCTGGTTCCTACTCAGCTGCCAACCGCAGCTGAGCTGGGCTAGTCCCCTCCCACCACAGGCCTTACTTACCACTGGCTGCTGCTGGGGATTGGCGGGGGGGCTCTGTAGCAGTTGGGGGGCTTTGGGGTGCAGGGGCGTGATGGGCTTTCACCCGTGTGTCTCGCACCACTCCCTAACCCTCTCTTGATGCTTTTCTTATTGATCCTTTTTGATTTCTGATGTTGAAAGTCTTCTGCAGGAAGGGGAAGAAAGAAGAAGAGGATGGGGTTTTGGACCACAGTACAAACACCTCCCTCTTACCTGTCCCCCCATTATTAGAAATAATATATACAGAATATCAGAAAAATGTTATCTTGGACGCTGCATATCCTGGGGGGCAGGTATGGCATACAGTATCTGCCTGCACTACTCATTGTGTTTCTGGAATGTCAATGTCAATTATAAGAAATAGGAAAGGTTACCTCTGAAATGTGAAAGTTTTAAGAGGTACCACACTCCACACATGTTTGCAAACTTACCATTCTGCTGATCCTGCTGTGCTGAGCATACATGGCTGCTAGTGGGGGTATGGGCAGGACCACTACCAG
>NW_017729031.1:113689235-113695084 GCF_001723915.1 Gavialis gangeticus | reverse complement strand
TGAGCAGTTCAGAACACCAACACCATGGTGGGCGCAGCAGGGGTGCAGGGGTGGGGGAGCATAGGTGTGTGCATGTGGTGGGGAATGCATACATGGCTGCTAGTGGGGGTATGGGCAGGACCACTACCAGAGGGTAATATACAACAGTAATTGGCAATATGGGTTGCTCCTACATTTCTTCATTGATTTCTGTATTAAGTATTCTGTGCTAGGGTAATTACTAGAGATGCCCCCCCCCCCCGTTTACACACCGTGAATCCATAGATATGATTATGTAATCAGCAGTGACGCAAGCTAAACTGTGACCTAGTAGCTTTAGTTTAATGTGCCGAAAAGACTTTTAAAGTGGTGGGAAATCCCACTCATGCAAACAGATGCAGTTGCAGCAGTGTAAATGGTAAATCTCGTGTTCTTTATGTGCAGCCTAAGTAGACAATACAGTGGGAAAGCAGGTGCACACACAGGAAAAGTGACTTGCTCAATCACACGCAGCTGAGTGGGAGTTCTAGCATCTCATCTTCAGTGCAGTTATGTCAACACATTTATGTCAACAAGGTGTATGAAAAGATCACAGCCCTTAATCAAAGTAGCTCTTCAGGCAAATCCCCTTAGGTGGATACAGCTATGCCAACAAAAAAGATTTATTCTTGGCTTAGCTTGTGCTTTTCAGGAAGGTGGTGTAATTAATCTGTCAGAAAGCCTTCTCTATTGATAAACATCACATATCCATTAGTGGGTTCTGCTGATGTTAGCTCTCATAGGAAAGGTTTTATAATATCAACAAACTCTGAAACAAAAACTGGGTCTCAACTTGTTGCCACTGAACCAGGCAGATCTTCTAAAAGGATTACAAGTGAAGTGGCCCTTACCTATAAAACTCGTTCTTTATTTCCAGGTATTCCTATTCCATATGCCAACTGGGTAGATTTTCAAAATGTTTGTATACTAAGACGTCTGCTATCCACAAATCTATTTCAATGGAAGCACTGTTTTTCCTTCTTGTGGATATACCAAACCTACAGAAGGGTTTTCCCTTAACTGGCATTCATTATCTTGTTTTTAGTGACTGCAAGAAGCAGCATTAATAATTTTCTACTCCAACTGAACAAGGGCAATTTGGAAGCTAGAATATAAAATTACAGAATTTATATGGCAAGACTGCAAGAGTGTTTCAATGATTTACCGTCAGACATCAAGTTTCATGATGTATTTTCACCTCTTTTCCCAGGGGTGTTTGCTTTTAGGTATTCCTTAATACAACTGCAGATAAGGACTTCTAATGATTTTTTTCTTTGATTTCTAGCTCTTATCAAGGCCAGTTAGTGCTAGCAGCTAGAAACAGCAGCAGCAGCAGCAGCAGCAGCAGGAGGGTAAGTTCCCCTAGGAGCAACTGTGGGAAGGGGAATTTCCATGTCTATTGTCACTGTCACCACCCAGCTGAGTCTGGTTCCCATAGAGACTGGCTGAAGTAAGCAGGAATGGTTCTGGAGCTTCCCCTGCCCCTGGGACAGAGGGGGAAGCATCAGAGGCAGATGGGGAAGGGGAGAAAGGGGAGGAGACATGCCTCTGAGCATGAAGGGGAAGGAGGGGATCCTTATCTGCTTTGGGGACTTAAAAAAAAAAAAAAATCTGTGGAGGCTCCCATGGCACAGTCTGCCCATATCAGTGAGGACAGGAGATTGGATGCAGGGTCTGCAGACACCCCTCCAGTGCCAGTTGGTGTTCCCAGAGCCCCTTTTGCAAAATCCATTTATCAGTTCCAGTTAGAAAGAAGTTGTTATTGAAACATAAGATCATTCTCATTCCAGGGAGGAGAAAAAAAAAAATCATGAGATCATACAACATGTGTGTCAGCAATGTGACAGATGTCACATACTGAGTGTCTGCACACAGATGGTGAGTGCCTCAGATGTACCTCTTATTTGAAGTGCTTTCCCAAATATTCCTTATTCCTGCTTTATTGCTCATTTGCCAGCACTTAATTACAAATGTCCAATATTCCCAAAGCTGAAGTGGTTTATATTAGACACATAGCATAGTGCTATTATAGTGATGTTTCCTGATCAGCTGAGTTTAAGGTGAAACTCAGATTAGTTGTGTGACCACTGGTTATTTCATATTCCTTATTTCTTTTTCCTTACAGTTGTTGTAGTTGGGTAAAACTTGCTTTTTCCAGGGTGACAGCTCGGCTGGGTGCTCATTTGCTGGTCATATTTTTACAAAATTCTTCAGGCACAATCAACATAAATTTATTCTTAAAAGAGTATGCATTGCAGCTGTCAGTCATCACAGGTTGTAAAGCATCCAGTCTCATCAAGTTCCAAGCATCTGAGCTCTGGGAAAAGAACAAGTTTTGTTTCCATATTAAAAACCTGATAGTTCCCAGAATATTCTAGTAATAAAGAGCTTTCATCTACACAAAGCACATGTACTTTTAAAAGGATCCAGCGCTGCACTGCACATGTTTGTATAAACGGCAATCAACACTGAGAAAATGGTGGCAGTTTCAAAGCACACCACTGCCAGTTTCTTGCTGCTGACATGCATTTCACCATTTATACAAATACAAGCAAAGCAGCACTGGGAGCTTCAGTTCTTGTGCTCAAGTCTGCTTTGATGTGTTGGATTTCTGGGGCGTTTGTGTGTGTATAAATGCCCCATGTTTTCAGCTGCTAAAAATCTTTCCAAACTTTAATTGTTGAGGATGAAATTTCTCCTGTTTGGTGTATGCTTCAGATTGAAATGCTATGGAAAGTTACTTACTTCAGCTACTGTTACTTATCTGGTCATCCAATGGTCAGTGAAGTCTGTTACTCCAAAGGTCTTTTATTGCGTCTTAGCTTAACTATAGCTTAGCACAACTATGACCTAGCACAGGGTGCACAAAATACAGAGGCCATGGGTTGGATTCAGTCCACCAAATAATTTTATTCAGTCTGCAGCTGGTCCTCTGAAGAAGAATTCTATCCAGCCTGTGGCTGCCCTGACTTCCAGTGTCTCTCACTCTTCTCAATGTCCACCAGTGGCATCAGCCATTTCCCTCCATGGCTGGACAACCCTGTCCTACCACCCAGCCCCAAGTGTATGCTCCAGGGCAAGGGGCACTAAGCTCTTGGCCAAGCTTCTTCCTGGTGACACTGTCTGTGCACCGCTCTGACCCTGTGGTCATTCACAGACCAGGCAGTGTGGTCCCTGGTGAATCAAAGTTAACATAAAATTCTCCCTGCTGGAGAAAGAAGCTGTGCAGGGAGAAGAGAGCCAGGAACCATGGATTATCTGGGCTCTGCTAAGCCAGAGCCTGGTATTGGCATGGATGCTACTAACATGGTGCCATGCTGTGTTCCTGCATACCACTTTGGGGTGTGCCAGATGAGTGCAACTGGAGCGGCTAGCATGGCTCTTGCCCAATCCCAAGTCCTTGGAACATGGCTGGGTCAGACAGGAGCCACGCCAGCTGCACCCACATGGCCCAGATCAGTCCATGTGAATATGGCATGGCACTGGCCCAGCTGGTGAGGGGAGGGGTGCAGTGAGAATTGGGAAAAAACAGCATGGCACTGGTTTGGCTGGGCCTGGACAACCCACAGCTCGCATCCCCCTTCTCTCTGCAGGAGCTCTCTTACCTCGGCTCCTGGCACATGGTTAGGCTAGTGCTGTGCTGTATTCCTGCACACTGCCTCAGGCCATGTGGGCATAACTTGTGTGGCTCCTGCCTAGCTTGGCCTGGCTGTGTGCCAGGAAGTCAGGGTGGGGGAGTAGGGTGGGTGCAAGGAGAAGGGAGCTAGGAGCCATGCATCATCCAAGCCTGGCCAGACTAGCATTGTGCTGTTCCCCCCCCCCCACACACACTCTTTTTCCTGCACCCCCTCCCCCACCCTGAGTCCCTGGCACACAGCTGGGTCAGGCAGGAGCTGCACCAGCTACACCCATAGGGCCCAAGGTGGTGCATGGGAATTGTCAAGTATTGCAGTCCCTTGTAAACCTGTATGGCGCTGCCTGCCACTTGACTAGGGTGTTATTGGTTCCAATTGATGATCTACATGCCCACATTTTTCCTGCCATGACTTGATGTTAACGGAGTTGGTTCATGTACCTGCACGTGTAGTCCAATTAGTAGTCTCACCGATGTCCCGCGGGGTCCCGCGTTCCTGAGGGCTCCACCACCCCTACACCCTCGCCCGTTCCACCGGGATCTGGCCAGCCAGCTGGTCCACCTACGTGTCCTCTGTTCCAATCAAACAACCAACAAAAGACCAAAAAGAAAACAAGAAAAAACAGAGAAGGCTCTCCTGGACTGTGTCACTGCTCCTCCTGTTTGCAGCCATGATCTAAACCAAAACTGACCTTCGTGTGGTCAGTCCCTCTTTGGTGGCTCCCTCTCTGAGAGCCTCTTGTGGAGATCGCCACGATTTCTTTTAGCACCTTGAGTCCATCTTATTGGCTTGTGCCACTTTTACATGCATTACGGTACCAAGAAAGTCAATCGTGCCCCTCTATTGCGGTTATTATGGTTCCATTCTCACTGCCCGGCTCTGCCAGCTCGCGGCACATAAACAAACAGTTCTGCTCCCCACAGGGCCAGTAGACTTGGCTCTAAACCCCCGCTGGGGTTTTTACTCTCTGCAAGAGTCTCCTACCAGCACTCCACGTCGCTTTCAGAGTTTCCTGCAGCGTGGGCCGGCTGCCCGGCCGGCTCGCTCCTGCTCCCGCTCCCGCTCCCGCTCCCGCTCCTGCTCCTGCTCCTGCTCCTGCTCCTTCCGGTTCTGCACTCCTCCAACTTTCCTGTCCCGGGCTCTTCTTTATACCGGCGCGGGAGTTCTCTGCCCCTCCCCTCCCGACACACCTGGGTAAGGGAGATTTATGCCGGGCTCCTTGGGGCTGCAGACCTCGGGCCGCTGAGCCTTTGATTAGCCTGGGAGCTTTGGAGCCTGGTGGCTCCTTCTCTCTGTCACAGGAATACAGTGCAGCACCACCTGGGACTTGGGGAGGAGGGAGGGGCACAGTGAGAAAGGAGGAACAAAGGTTAGGGGATCTTAACCTTTGTTTTCTCTGCCTATAAATCAGGGTGGGCAATTATTTGGTCACTGAGGGAATTTTGGTTAGTTGTTTTGGGGGTGGGGTACTGAACTGGCCTATGACAGCTCACCCAAACTCCCTAAGTCACCATCCAGACCAAATAATTGACCACACCTGACTTAGCATAATTGAAACTCCTACAATCTCATCCAAAGGGAAAACTAGCATCAAATCCTGTGGATAGAAATGTCTTACTTGCATAAAAAGAATATGGTGCTAGGACGGCACTACCAACCACCTGATCAGGAAGGTGAAGGTGATGATGAAATGCTCAGCGTGATTAGAGAAGATGCTAAAATTGGACAAGTAATAATAACAAGAGATTGCAAGTACCCTCACATAGGCTAGGTAAACTCCTCATCAGGGCAAGATGTAGGGATAGAATTCCTGGAGGTGACAAATGACTGCTTCATAGAATGGGTTATTTTAGAACCCAAAAGCAGTCTAGGAAGCAATCTAGACCTAATCCTGAGTAACACACTGGACCTCATTCCAAAAGTATCTGTTGGTAAGACACTCCGTATTAGTAATCATAAAATAATCACATGCAACATTTTAGCACAAAGAAGGAAGTCAAAAAAGTCCACCATGATGATATACAACTTTGGGAAGGGATATTAGAAAGAAGGCCCCAGGAAATGTGGGGCCCTTGCAGGACAAGACGGGGAATCTGGTTGTCACGCCAGACGACAAAGCCAACATATTTAATAACTTCTTTGCCTCTGTCTTCCTCAGTAAGGACCAGAACTGCCACCTCCCTGCTGGGCCCCCTT
>NW_017729031.1:113682719-113688557 GCF_001723915.1 Gavialis gangeticus | reverse complement strand
GGCTAGGGTCTGGAACCAGCTTCCAAGTGAGGTGGTGCAGGCTCCCACCCTGGGGGTTTTTAAGAGGAGGTTGGATGACCACCTTACTGGGGTCGTTTGACCCCAGTGCTCTTCCTGCATGGCAGGGGGTCGGACTAGATGATTTGCTCAGGTCCCTTCCGACCTTAGAAACTATGAAACTATGAAACTATTACACAGAAAAGAGGAAGTTAGTTAGAAAGGACTTTAAGGAGCAGCCAAAAATGCAAAAGGCCCACAGGCTTCTTGAAAGCTGCCTAAAAATACCGTATTAGAAGCTTGGGAAAGTTGTATATGACAAATCAAAAAGGGTACCAAGTAGACCAAGAAAACCGCTGCATAATTTAATAACAGAGGTAAGGAAGCTGTTTGAGGTAAAAAGACATCCTTCAGGAAATGGAAGGCATGCCCAAATGAGGAAATAGGAAAGCTTACAAATTGGTTGGTCAAGTGTAAAAGCAAAATAAGGCAGGCCAAAAAAGAATTTGAGGAGTGTCTTGCAAAAGATGCTAACGTTAATAATATTTTTTTTAATACATCAGAAACAGGAAGCCAGCTAGAGAATCAGTGGAAGCATTAGATGACCAAGGTTTAGAAAGCTCACTCAGGGATGATAAGGCCATAGCAGAGAAGTGAAACAAAATCTTTTCAGTGACATTTACTGCAGAAGATACTGGGGAAATATCTATGCCAGATCATTCCTTCCTGTGTTTCTAGGACAACTGCTATGATGTGCTGCTGCACAGCCCTCGGTGCCTGGGGTCATGTTGCATGGGGCTGCAGGGCAACTGTTGCGAGGGTCCTGCTGAACAGCTGCCAACCCCCCTGGGGCACTCTCTGGGGAGGTGACCTGGGGGCAGCCCCTCCCATGACAGCAATGGGCACAGAGCATGCCACTGCTATGTGTGCCCTGGGTCATGTGTGATGAGCTCTTTGTGCAGGTTGTAGGTCACCCTAGCCACTATACCCGGCTGCTGATGATCCTGCTGGTGCCCTGTGCACCTACGCTTGTAATTCAGAACACATAACTACAACAGTGCATGCCATGTAGCTTCCACTTATGTCTGGATGGATACCTGTCACAGTGCCATATGGCCCTAAGCCCTGATACTGAGGACAACATTGCCTTGCTCAGCAAGTTCATGCCTTCCTCAGCAAGTGAGGGGCATGTTCACTCCTGCACAGTTCTGGGGAAGGGGAAGGGGATGACAAATAAAATGGTGTGTGAATCTTATCATGCCTGTGTGTGTGTGCGCTCTATGGCAGTCTTCTGAGGTGGTGTGACCAAGAGGCCAGGGCGGTGCTGTTGTGCCACTCTACCTACCCTATAGTAAAGCTCAGTGTGTGCATTCCTACATCTTGAGGAAATAAATGACCCATTTTTCATAAGTATTCATAAAATGGGCAGCCGTACTTAATGGTCCCACATGGTCATGGAAGTAAGTTCGGCAAGTGAATCAGTGGTTTTGGGTAGAGGGGTTTTGGAAATTCAGACACAGCAGGACTAAAATTATATTTCTTTGGAGGGTGGGGGCTAGAATCAGTTAGTCAAGGTTACTACTTTTCATGCAAAATTCTGGGAGCACTGCTGTGTTACCATATTTTTCCTAATGTAACATTTTTCACTGGCACCAGCCACGAATAGGGTGGGGGGGAGGGTGGGCAGGGTTCTGGGGATTCAGCCTAAGGATAAGAACCTTTATCCCAGACCCTGTGACCTATTGAACCAGACACCAGTGCTGGAGACTCCTGCCCAACCCTTTTCACCACCTCCCTGACAGAAACTACTGTCTGTCTGTCCAATCCCTGGAATTTGAACAGACAGAAGGCTCAGTGCCTTGAAACATGGGTCACTTGTACCTAGCCCTCTGTTGTGCCATGGCCCAAAAAGAACCCTGTGGGTGACCCTCCTTGGCATACCTGACAGGACATGGCTCATTTTTCACCTAGACAGATTTTAGTTGCCCATTTTGGGGAAAAGAATATAGTTGAATGAAAAAAATGGCACCAGCATGTCTGCTCAAACTTTTTGCACCAAAATGGGGGTCAGGGATGGTTGAACTTTTCCTGACCTGCTGAACAAGAGCCCTATACATTGAGGGCACAGGGGCCCAGATGTGGATACCCCTTATTAATCTGAGATGTCTGAGGCTGAAGAGAGAAGACAGCAGACAAAGGGAAGAAGAGACCTTACCAGGCTGTGTAGGACAGCTTGGTCCTATGAAGAAACTAAGATCCTGGTGCATATACTGGGGGACCTGGAGTTGTTAAGACAGTTTGGCATCAGAAATGAACTTGCACATCTACCTGGATGTCTCCAGCAGACTTGCCGAGTGGGGGCACAACAAGATGGCAGTCCAGTGCAGGATGAAAGCCAAGAATGTGAGAGCTTCATTCTGACATGGAGTAGCAAAGACTTATTAGAATGGCACCCCTGTGCATAAGGTACTGCATTATCAGTACCTCCAGTCATTAATGGAGGTACTCAAATACCAAGCACAGACCAGACTAGATGGTTACAGGCAATCCTCTGCTCCTGCACAGGGATTGAAGGGTACTGCAGATTTGGGTGGGGGGGCTACCAGGGCCTGGGGTGCCTTGTTCACAAGTTAGGAGCAGCAGGATGGCTCAGGGTCCTGAGTCCTACAGTGAGGAAAGGAAAAAAAAGCAGCATTCATTCAGGGGCAGGGAAAGGGCAAGGGAAAGGGGCAGGGGAAGCTTACAGGGTTATGGTGCTGTTATCACTCAGGCCAGGGCATGGCTGAGGGAGTGTGTGTGTGTGTGGGGGGGGGGCGCATCTGACTGTACAGTGAGTCTTTGCAGCCATGACTGGCTATGGGCTACCTGCAGTTGGGTGCCAGTACCTCTAAGGGCATCTCACCTGCTGCCATGGGTCTGAGTGTGAGCAGTCCATCAGCCACAGCCAAGAAAAAAAGCACTATTCATTCACCGTCAGGGACAGGGGCAGAGGCATCTTATGGGGTGATGGTTGTCACCCTGCACAGGGCATGGCCAGGGGAGTGAAGGGAGTGGGGCCTGACTGTGGACTGAGACCATGCAATCAATAACTGGTATGGCCACCAGCACAAGGGAGCATGACAGCTACATACTATAAGTGAGAAGGCAGCTGCCATTTGCTTGGTCTGATTGAAAGGAAAATGAAATCAGCACATGGCATCCCCTACAGGCACCCAAGTGGACTGAATGGGGGGATGATAATGTGGGACAACATTTTAATTTGTGGTGACCCAAATTAAACTACGACCAGATGAGTTTCACTTTAGTGCATCAGAAAGACTTTTAAAGAGTCTGGAAAACCCGTACGTGCATACAGTAATGTTGCTGGAACTCAAGGAAGTGCAAAAATCATGACGTGTACAAGAGACCTATTTTGGCAGAAGGAAGAAGGAAGTAAGGACTTTTGGGTTTTTGACTTTTTGACTTCTTGACTTTTTAGCTACTTTATTCAGGGGTTCAGGGTACAAAAAGCCGGCCCTTCCAGGGTCCAGGTCCAATATGAAAAGCAAAGACAGACAAATCACCATCAAACTAAAAATACCATGCCATTACATGCATAACATCACACCATGATAGACACCTTCTCAGTATTATATGTTATGCATAAAATGCTATTATACATTCGGGACACCGGCTATGCGGTTGTACAGACCAAAGCCCTCTATAAACAAAGTATTCCTACCCTGCTCTAGCCAATAGTACATGTAACAAAACCTTCAGCTACTTGCACAAAGAAAAAAAGCATAAAGCAGCCTGGTGAGAGCCTAGGGCACAATGCAAGCTTGGAGTTGCAGTCTGCCACTGAGCCTGCCCAGTCACCCAGACCGGTCATGATATCAGAGTGCATATTGAAGGTGGCCATCCTCCACATGTCACAACACCCCCTCAAGGGCCACAGCATGGTCAAACATCAGTGAGAGGCACGCCAGGAAGCTGAAAAGCCACAGGGCATTGTCTGAGCCAGTCCCAGCAAGCCGGTTGCAGCGGCTCTTGAGGACAACCAGTTTGGCTTGGCCCAGCAGAAAGTTGGCCAGGCAGATGGCACCCCGCTCGGCTGCCCAGTATGGGTAGGACCACATGTAGGTGTTCTCTGACCGGCTTCTGCCAAGTGCCCACAGCAGCAGCTCAAGGGTGACAAAGAGTGGCCGCAGGCAGGGACAGTTGAGGAAGGCATGAAAGAGTCTCTCCTCAATGGCCCCAGGGCAGAAGGGGCAGGCCATTGTGGTGGCTAGGCCAAAGTGGGACACAAACATGCCAGTGGCTAGGATGCCATGCAGCAACAGCCACCTCAGGTTGCTAGTCTTCTTGGTGGTTATTGGCTTATACACTGTTTGCCAAGCCGGGTGGGCCAATGGAGAATCTGGTGGCCCCAGGTGCTGTTGCCACAGTGTATTGGGGCAGCCTGCCAGCACCTGGGCATGGTGGACATGAACCACCCAGGCATACAGGCTTCTACGAGGCAGGGAACCAAGGAGTAACCCGTGTTACTGTCCGGAGGCATGGGCAGTATTAGCAGGGTGCCAGACCCACTGGCCAGCTCTCCAGCCATGGCCAGGGAAACTGGCAGTGGGGGGAAAGCCTTGCTTGGGGCATCTGTGGTGAGGAGGACCTGGCTCGGCCAGAGATGGTAGTCCAGGGTGGCCGCTGCCTCCAGTGGGGGGGCAGCCTGGATGTCACACAGGAGACAGCCCATGCTGCAGATGGAGTGCGTGCCCAGCTGGGTGGTCAGGGCCTTGGGCGAGAGCCAGGCTGAAGGGTGGGGTCAAGGAGATGGCCCAGGCAGAGGATATGCATCCAGATGAGGGTGGCTGTGAGGCTGGTGGAGGCCAGGCTCGGCATGGGGTGCTGCAGTAGGTCCAGAGGTGGGTCGAGTAGGATGCACTGGTGCCACAGGGTCACCGCCACCAGGTGGTTGGTGATGAGGACCCATCCTCAGTAAGAGAGGCTGGGTAGGAGCCAGTGCCACCATTGCAGGTGGGGCCTCCACCCCCTCCTCAAGGCCATCCCAGTTGCGTGCCATGAAGGTCAGCAGCCCAGGAATATGCCCAGGACCTTGATCTTCTCATGGCACCAGATAAGGCCCCCCCCAAAAAGCTGGGGGCGTGGGGGGCTTGGACTGATCCATGCACTGAGCAGAAGGGTATCACTCTTGGTCCAGTTGTTACGGGCCAAAGATTCACGCTCATAGGCTTGCTGGCAGTCTGTCAGGGCCCACATGTCTTTCTGGGTGTTGAGGAAGATGGTAGGGCTGTGCAAAGCTTCAGTTCATGATTCAATTTGGAGAAGATTCAGCCCAATTCGAAGGCTGAATCTCAGAATCCGAATCAAATTGCTAGAAGCTTAAAACTTTCTGATTGATTTGGAGCCTCTGAATCGATTTGGAAAAGTTTTGGAAGAGATTCAGTAATTTGGAGATTTGGAATGCAGTCTTTATGGGGAAACAGAAACTTAGAAGAGGTAGGGGTATGGGGGGGTGGGGAGCAGCAGGGGAAGGACTGATATCTCTAGCTGGCCAGTGACTCTGATTTCTCTCTGACTGCTCTTCCAATTACAGTGTCTGGGGGGAGGAATATAGAAACAGCATAAAAGCTTCTGTGTACAGGCTTTTCTGTCCCTTTCCTCATCTGTTTCTGTCTCAGCAACAGCATTTCAAAGGTACTGTGGCTACTGGCCTGGCTTCCTAGTCAGTAGCCTGATACTTTTTGCTGTTAGAAAGGATTGGATAGGATTTAGCATAGCTTAGCTTAGCATCTCTCTACTTCCAATCATTTATTTCAATTTATATTTCTTCCCCCCCCCCCC
>NW_017729031.1:113675605-113682637 GCF_001723915.1 Gavialis gangeticus | reverse complement strand
GCACACACTCACACACATCAGAGAAAAAGAAAAATCAGATATTCAGAGAAGAAGAATAAGGAGATATATTATTTTAGGTAGACTACACAGAAGAAGAACAAGAAATAGTTACACATTCACATTAATAGCAAATCACAGAAGAATATACCATATATAGTTATTAATAATCAATCATAATAATCATAGCTGACTCCAGTACACAACACAGAGAGTAAAGAAACACACAGAGAAGTCATACACCCCACCCTTTTGCAGCACAGGAAAGATTAATATGAAGCGTGTTGGAAAGGCAGGTGCTAGGTCTTCTGGCAGGGGAGGGAGAGGGGCTAGAGGGGGTAGGGGAGAGCTAGAGCTTCAAGTTCCTCCCCACACCCCAAACACAGATGCATCCTCTTCCCGAGCAACCATAAGGCTTCTGCTCCCAGTGGAAGCAAGGAGGTGGGCACAGTACCTGACGTCTCTGCACCTTCACCACCTCCCTTAACTCCAGAAATAGGCACCAGCAGCAGAATCAATGTCTCCTCCACTCCAATGTCATCTCCCAGTGTGAGCCTCCCATTTCCAGAGGAGAAGCTGGAGCTGGAACCCGGGGACCTGAGCACCCTGGCTCAAGCAGTTCTGGGGACTGAGGAAGAATCAGAGTTTGTGCTCCACACCCCTCAAAGTTCCCCTAGACCCAGGTCTCCTTCTCTGGAAAGCAGCACCTCAGAGGAGGTTGAGGAATATGTGGAGGCTCAGGCAAGTGGCTTAGCCAAAGCAGCTCCTCCTGCTGTTGTGCCTCAGCCTGTTAAGGAGAGGGTTAAGGCAGGATCCCACCCTCAACCCAGAAGCAGATGATTAGCAAGGTATGGGATCATTTTGAGCTGGCAGATGATCCCAGGTTTGCTATCTGCTAGCACTGCCAAAGGCATATCAGCTGGGGCAAGGAGGTGAAACACTTCAACACCACAGTGATGTTGCTGTATCTCAGGAGGCAGTATTCCCTTGCCCTTGTTCCTGCTCAGCCTGGCATCAGTGTGAGCATGCCCAAAGGGAAGTCCCCCGCTCACTCCAAATGCCCCATCCACCCAAAGCACAGGCAGGCCACCATGGAGTGGTGGGGGAAAGCTGCAGACAGAGGGAGGTGCATTCCCAAAGTGAATGAGATCACCCAGACCATTGGGAAGATGCTTGCTCTGGATAGCCAGCCCTTCTCCCTAGTTAAGTAGCCAGGGTTCAGGCAGCTCCTGGCACCTGTGGCCCCATCTTACCACGTGCTTGCATGCACCACCTTTAGCAGGACAGTGGTGTCCTTCCTGTATGAGACATGCAGGGATTACTTGAGGGAGGAGCTGCACAAGGCAGGACCACAAGTAGCTTTGCAATTCATCCTCAGACATCTGGAGCAGCAGAGGTGTCAATCACGCCTACCTCTTCCTCATAGGGCACTGGTGTGATCAGTCAGGCCATCAGTGAGCTGTCCTCCAAGCTGAGGTGCTGGATGAGTCCCACATGGCAAGGGAGATCATGGTGGCCATGAGCCACATGCTTGCAGGGGTGGCTCAGTGGGCAGGTCCTCAACGATGGTTTCATGGTCACCAACAATGGGGCCAATGTGGTCAAGGCTGTCCATGATGCCAACTTTCTTGACATGTGCTGTGTGGCACACAGGCTGCACCTCATAGTGAGGGGTGCCTTGGAGGAGGACAGGGCTGCCAGTGATGGTGCTGCCACCACTCCCACTATGAACCAACTGATTTCAAGATGCAGGAAGGTGGTGGGCTATTTCCACTGCAGCATCAAGAGGGGCAAGATGCTGCGGGAGAAACAGGTAGAGCTGAGCATCCCACAGCACAAAATCATGCAGGATGTAGAGACTCAGTGGAACTCCACATGCTTGATGCTCAAAAGGTGTGTGGAGCAACAGAAGGCCATCCATGAGATGCCCTTGCTTGGGGAGATTGGGATCAGTGGCCACCTTAACAGAGCTCAGTTGGGTACCATCTCCCAGATCTTGGTGGTCCTAAAGCCCTTCCTGAGGCCACTGAGACCCTCAGGGCTGGTGATGCCCTCCTTAGCCAGGTGATCCCTGTAGTGAGGGAACTGGAGAACCAAATGGAGAAGTTCCAGGGGATCAGTGTTCCTGGCTGGGGCAGGCTGCTGTCACCAGATGTGCAGGCACTGGTAAGGTGGCTGAAGGAGGGCATCAGGAGATGGATGGATCCCTTGCAATTGAGTACGGTTGACATGCTGGTGGGCATGTGTGACCTGAGGGTGAAGGGGAGCATGTACATTGGCAGCACCAAAACCCTCGATCACTGGATGCAGGTGTTGGTCAACAAAGTCAGGGAGGCAGAAGGGCAGAGGCAAGGGGATGTGGAAAAGGGGGATCCACTTTCCCATGCCAGCACTCCCAGCATCAGCACCAGCACCAGCCAGTTTCCTCCACACCAGCCACTGCTAATGTGGGCCAAGGGCATGACTTCAATGTTGGGGTTGAAACTCACCAGACCCCAGCCTCAGGAAGGTAGCAATGAGGCTTCAGTGGCTACCTATCTCAACAAGGATGTGAAGCCACTGAACTGCAACCCCTTCACCTACTGGGCAAGTCACAGCCAGATGTGGCAGGATCTGGCCATTCTTGCCTGGCAACATCTGTCCTGTCCACCAACCAGTGTTGCAAGCAAGAAGGTGTTCAGCATTGCTGGGGATGTTGTGACACCTCACCACACCAGCTTGGATCCTGGTTTGGTTAAGCAACTGGTGTTCTTGAAAGTGAAACTCCCACTGCTGGGGTTCCCTAAGATCCACCTGCAGATGGACTGAGTGCTACCCTCCTCACTCCATCTGCACCTATTTCCTTTTTCCGTAAAAAAAAAAAACCCAGTAGTTAATGTCCTGCTCTCAGCTGGAGGGGGCACTCACTTAATCACCAGTCAGCAGGGGAAGAACATGTCCCTTCTGAGCTTGCTCCCCTGTCAGGATGAACTTGGAAGTATGGGCTTAGGCTATGGGGAAGAAGGAGGCCCCAGGTCCTGGGTATGACCACTAAAACTGCATGCTGCCAGGGTAGGGAGGCCTGGTGGGGCTGCTGGTGGTGTGGCAACCCCATAAATGCCAGGACCACTGAGACCAATAATCTCCTGGTGAAAGACAGGTAGGTGGCACCATAACCTTCAGCTAATACATGCCTGCACACAGTCCTGGCTGGGAAAAGCCCAGACCTGTCAGGTCCTTGACAGGCCTGAGGCTTGCTGGTTGCAGTGGAGTTGTAAGGCTCCAGGTGAGCTCAGCTTAGTTCCCTGGGATGCCAGATTTTGCACTGAAAAAACCTTTGTTAGGCTGAGGAAGCACCTGCAGTTTGTGTGTCTGCTGGTCCTGGATGGAAGGAATAGTAAAGAAGCCAGAGGCTGGTCTGGCATGCAATG
Source organism: Gavialis gangeticus (assembly GCF_001723915.1). Lineage (NCBI taxonomy): Eukaryota > Metazoa > Chordata > Crocodylia > Gavialidae > Gavialis > Gavialis gangeticus. The sequence continues at coordinate 113,679,230 of NW_017729031.1, read as the reverse complement.
CAGGCAAGAAAGCCAGTCAGTGAAAATGGAAATGGAGGTGTCAGGGGGTGAGGGACAGGCTGGGGGTGGTGGTGGAATGTAGCAGCTCAGGTAAAATTGTAGAGGTACCTGGATAGTCAGATGTCTGGCAGGTTGGAGTGTGTCATAATTCCACTGTCTATGTTGAGGCCATGAGTTTCTGTACCTAGGAGGCTGATGAAGTTAAATTCAGACATCAACAAGGTCTGCGGTCTCCAGGGCAGACTGTAGCTTGTGGGCTGAGGGCAGGTGAGGGTCTTGCCATGTGCAGTCAAGCGAGGCATCAAAGATGCAGTTAAACTCACTGCCTATGAGGAGCAGGTCATTGTCCTCACTAGCATCATGCAGGAGGGTGCCAAGGTCTCAAAGAAAATTACCTTCTCTTGGCCATCAGTGGGTGTGTAGACATTGATGAGTAGCAGGTGGAATTGTGCTAGGGTGACATGGACAGTAAGTGGGTGGCCGGGGACCACCTTCCATGCCACCACTGTGTGAAGCTGCAGCTGTGGTGATAGGAGAGTCATGACCCCGGTTGGTGTCATGGTTCAGGAACAAGTGGCCTCATCTGGCAGCATGCCAGCCTACCTGGCCTAGCCCATCAAAATGTGCCTCCTGGAGGAAGGTGACGGTCATCCACTTCTGTTGCAGGAGCTCCAGGATGGCCTCCCATTTTACTGATTTTCAACACCTGTTGATGTTAAAAGTGCCAATGGTCATGGCTGCCATGGGTATGGGTATGGGAGAGGAAGAGCGAGGCAAGTTGTGGGTAGAAGAGCGAGCACCCAAGAGCAGACCAAGATAGCAAGTTGGGGAAGGCCTATCATGCCCTGTTCTACTCCAGGGACCCTCCCAGGCCCTACTCGCCTCTCACCCACTGTGCAAGCTTCTCCAGACAGTAAGCCATCTTCTGGGTGTCTAGATCATGCTGCATAAGTTTGGCCGCAGCCCTGGCAGCCTTGACAAAAAGCCTAGGTTCTGCACACCACTGGGTGATGCACCCTACTACATTCTTCTGTCCCTTGGTCTGCTTAATAAAGCAGACCCCCATAGTCAGGGGCAAACTGGGGTGGGGGGCAGGGGTCTGCCAACTTGGGCTGGATGTTTCTGACAGAAGAATGGCAAGGCTGCACCCCAGGTGGGAGCTCACCCAAAAATACAATTTCTATGCCTTCAATGTCCAGGCACAGCAGCCTCTTCTCATTGTCCAGGTCGAGGACTGGCTCCAGAAGAGCAATCTCTGCTTTGCTCAAGGTTGCTTGCAACACTCAGAAAGCTGGATCTCCATCTCACTAGCTTCCTCATCGAATCCAGTAGGCTGAGATGTGACCAAGAGGTTAACAAACCCCGCTGCTGCCCCCTGTGTCAGGCCTCCAGAAGAGAGGCATTCTGTATCACCTTCACTGCCACCTGACTCCAGAAGCTGGGAGACAGGAGAGGGGTTGATGACCCCTGCTGTTGCCTCCCCTGCTGCTGAGTCATCTCTGGCTATGGCCATGTTCAATGGGATCACCAGCGGGACAGCCAGAGCAGGGTCAGACTCTCCACTGGGCACCCCCCAGCACTGGCTGAGGAGGGTCCTGGTGGGGGTGGGATGTCCTGTAGGGCTTCCTTCATCTTTATTTCCTTGTTCTTCTTCTTTGGAGGAGTGGCAGGCAGCCATCCCTTCATAGGGGATGGGCTGGCCCATTCCCAGCCCGCCCCTCTGCGGCCAGCTACCTCAGACAAAGCCACGGTGGATGGCAGCCAGGGGGAGGCCTGAGCCCCATCATCTGACACAGTCATCGGCTACCCTAGCCACCTCAGCTGGGGCAGTTGGGGTGGGCAGGGGGCAAGTGCAGGCATAAGCCCCTACACCTGGTAGGGCTCTACACCAGAGAGGTAGGCCCCATAGGTGGGATGGGTGGGGGAAGAGGGCTGTGCAGTAATCCCAGATGCTCTGCTGAATGGTGCTCTCATGCCAGAGACCCTGGCCTCCTCAGATGGAAGACAGATGAAAGGAGGTCAGGAAGAGATCCCAGTCTCACTGGGTGGGCCTGTGTCCCAGAAGAGGATGAGCCATCCTTTGGTGCTACTGCAGTACCCAATATTCCAGCTGCTTTCCCCAGTGTCCACTGAGCTGCTAGGTGGGAAGAGCTACCACACTGGAAACACGTGGTCTTCCCCAAGGAAAAATAAATCACAAAGCTCTGACCTTCGAGCCTGAGGTTCTAGGAGTGAGGCAGAGACCAGGGGCCCTCCCTGAGGAGCATGAAGACCTGACTTTGAAAGGACAGGGCATGCTTCAGCTTTGGGTCCTTGCTTCCAATTGTCCAGTCATGCTTGCAATCCAGTCGGTGAAAGGGACTCATAGGAAATCCATTAGGGCTCAAGTCCCTTGGCCAGCTCCTAGTTGGACAGGTGTGGGGTCACATTGGTTATCACCACCCTCACTGCCTGGGTATATAGGGGTGTGATAGGATGTCTGCCTCAGATGATCAGGCCCTCTGCACACACTCTGTTGACCAGGGTGGGAGTGCTAAAGTAAATCACCAGGACCGTTTTAACATGTAATGTATGTTACACTGTCCCAGAAAATCAGTTAGGGCACCTGCGCAGGCCTCAATCCTGACACGGGGAGGGGTATGGACCCTCAAGTCATGGTTAAGGGGGAAGTCTTGAGAGGCATCCCCATGTCAGCTGCTGAGTGTAGGGGTGGCAATTCCTGCTAGGACACGGTTAATCCCAAAAGCTAAAATTAATTAAGGGAATGGAAAAAAAAAATGTATATATAGATTACGGAGATAAGTGTCTGGGACTGCAGCCATAAAAAGCAAAAAGGGAGGGGGTGAGTGCCCAGAGGGGATAAAGGAAGAATGAGAACGGGGTGGGGGGGAGTGAGTGTTTGGGGTTTAGGGGGGGAAAAAGAACAAAAAAGAAAAAGAGATAAAAGTGGGGGGGATAAGAGCACCCCTCAAAATAAAATAACCCCACAGCAAGCAAGCAAAAAAGAAAGACAGAAAGAGAAACAGTAAGAGAGAAGTGGCGAAGGAGACAAATGCAACTCGCAGATGGAGAAACCAGAAGTAGAGGGGGGAGGGGCCAGAGAATAGAGAAAAAGAAGAAAAAACCCTGCAAAAATGCAAGAAAAAAATCAGAAAGGGAGATAGACAAAAGCAGGACATCTTTAGACAGGTGGGAGTCAGAAAAGAAGAGATAGGAAGCCCGGGAGTCTTATGCTCAGGATCACCCCACGCAACTCCAAGTGAGCTCAGTTTGAGATGTCCAAAGCAGAAGGAAGGAAGGAAGAAGGAAACCATCCTCCCAACCAAAACCAAACAAAAAAAAAATATTTTGAATATGTTGAACAGTTTGGCTTTTGAAGAACTTTTCCTCTCATTTTGGCTGCAATTGGAGTTTTACTTAATAAACTATTTGATAATAAATTTCACTAGTGCTGTCCATCATTTTTTTTGTCCCTCTCCCTGCCTACCTACATGCTGTAGATATCTATGCTCTGGGGCTTTTAATAATTTACACTGCAACAAAGATAAGAAGTCCTTCTTGAGAGTGCTGCTTACATGGAATGAAGCTGTCAAGGGTATGACAGAGTGCAAAGGAAGTTTACATA
>NW_017729031.1:113674436-113675186 GCF_001723915.1 Gavialis gangeticus | reverse complement strand
ATTTTTTAAACAGGGAACACCAGGATCCTTGCTGGTGACCAGGCAGAGGAGCATGCCCAGGGCTGGCACTGGAGACCCAGCTGGAGGGCAAACAAGGTGGCTGACCTCCTGGAGGTCATGCTTTAATAGTTCAAAGTGGGCCACTAAAATGTGCACATCCTCCAGATGATAGCTGCTGTCAGGTGTACAGACATGGGGCCATAGGTCTAAGGGGGTGGATGCTGTCGCAGGTGGCAGCAGGTCACAGCCAGGCAGCAGCTCCCACTCCTAAACTACTGCAGTGGATAGAGGGCACAGGGCCCACTCTAGGGCAAGGCTGCTGCTGCAGCAGTCCAGCTGGCACACTAGGCTAGTGTCCCTATATGTCAACTGGCCAGGCCTCAGAAGCTCCTGTCTATTTGTATCCTTCATATTTATATGGGCCATAAGGCCTGCCCAACTAACTAATAGCCCCTATTGTGTGGGGCCAACGAGTGAGAGATACAACTAAATTTCTTGGGAGAACAAAAGTAAAAAACAGGATAGAAGTGACATGAGAGTCAAAGGGTCAAAACGTGAAAATGAGCATTCCTGAGGGGAATACTGAGCAGAGCACCCTGGGCCACACCCACCAGTCCTCAAAGGCATCGAAGGAGCTGGCAGACACCACCCAGTGGTGCTCTGCCTGGAAACGTGCATGGACGAGTGACAGGAAAGCAGCCCCACAGTCCCTGGGCACCTTCCTGGCCAGAGCCTCATTCCTGGTCATGT
>NW_017729031.1:113667988-113669436 GCF_001723915.1 Gavialis gangeticus | reverse complement strand
AGAGGGGGGAGGGGCCAGAGAATAGAGAAAAAGAAGAAAAAACCCTGCAAAAATGCAAGAAAAAAATCAGAAAGGGAGATAGACAAAAGCAGGACATCTTTAGACAGGTGGGAGTCAGAAAAGAAGAGATAGGAAGCCCGGGAGTCTTATGCTCAGGATCACCCCACGCAACTCCAAGTGAGCTCAGTTTGAGATGTCCAAAGCAGAAGGAAGGAAGGAAGAAGGAAACCATCCTCCCAACCAAAACCAAACAAAAAAAAAATATTTTGAATATGTTGAACAGTTTGGCTTTTGAAGAACTTTTCCTCTCATTTTGGCTGCAATTGGAGTTTTACTTAATAAACTATTTGATAATAAATTTCACTAGTGCTGTCCATCATTTTTTTTGTCCCTCTCCCTGCCTACCTACATGCTGTAGATATCTATGCTCTGGGGCTTTTAATAATTTACACTGCAACAAAGATAAGAAGTCCTTCTTGAGAGTGCTGCTTACATGGAATGAAGCTGTCAAGGGTATGACAGAGTGCAAAGGAAGTTTACATAAAGTTCTGACTACATGTGGGACCATGGCACCAGGACAGGAGGGAGCTGAATAGAAAACCACTGGGAGGGGAAAGGGACATGAAAAAATGGATTATGGGTAAATGTAGAAGAGGATGAAAGGAGAGAAAATTGATCCATGCTCCATGTCCAGGGTAGCTAACTACAAAAGGATATTTCCACAGTACATATTATAAAACATTCAACTAGGTCATGCCTGTAAGCATAGCCATTGCATAGAATAAATTGTTTCTTCATGGCTGAACAGTAAATTCAACCACCTAGTGATCAGGCTGCATCTACACAACATGCTGTCTTTGCTGTAACAAGCTACTGCTCAGTCAGCACCACCAAAAAGCCATTCAGGAATGTTGCTGCACACTAATTCCAGTTATTGTGTAGTCATTTAGTATTTCTATTTAGTAAGTACTAAGTGCTATATGACTACTCAGTAACAACTGTGCAGCCAGCATCTCATGTAGACATGGCCCCAGATCCCTTTCTTAGCCTTATGTTCAAATACTGATTAATTCTTCTTCCTGTACTCAAGTCAGCAAATTAGACACTGGCATGTCCAGATGAGCAAGCACATGGCTGTTGCAGCATCTCAAAATAGTTTGAAATGCCACAAAATGTATGCTAAGAAAAAAAAAAAAGCACCCTATGCTGCATATTTGCATCATGAACTCTAAATCTGATAATGGGAAATCCTGGTATCAAAATATAAATGTGTATAAAAATCAGGACACACTGCCTCAGCATGATGGCTCCATGTGCTGAAGCAAATAGGAGAGGGGAAAGGCTGCAGCATGACCCAGACCCAGGTGCTGTCCCAGGTAAGCAGAGATGTGGGGGAATTGTGTGGTTTCCAGGGGTGGGGGGGTGGGTTGTGGGTGTAGGGCATGTGG
>NW_017729031.1:113663503-113667378 GCF_001723915.1 Gavialis gangeticus | reverse complement strand
ATTTTTTAAACAGGGAACACCAGGATCCTTGCTGGTGACCAGGCAGAGGAGCATGCCCAGGGCTGGCACTGGAGACCCAGCTGGAGGGCAAACAAGGTGGCTGACCTCCTGGAGGTCATGCTTTAATAGTTCAAAGTGGGCCACTAAAATGTGCACATCCTCCAGATGATAGCTGCTGTCAGGTGTACAGACATGGGGCCATAGGTCTAAGGGGGTGGATGCTGTCGCAGGTGGCAGCAGGTCACAGCCAGGCAGCAGCTCCCACTCCTAAACTACTGCAGTGGATAGAGGGCACAGGGCCCACTCTAGGGCAAGGCTGCTGCTGCAGCAGTCCAGCTGGCACACTAGGCTAGTGTCCCTATATGTCAACTGGCCAGGCCTCAGAAGCTCCTGTCTATTTGTATCCTTCATATTTATATGGGCCATAAGGCCTGCCCAACTAACTAATAGCCCCTATTGTGTGGGGCCAACGAGTGAGAGATACAACTAAATTTCTTGGGAGAACAAAAGTAAAAAACAGGATAGAAGTGACATGAGAGTCAAAGGGTCAAAACGTGAAAATGAGCATTCCTGAGGGGAATACTGAGCAGAGCACCCTGGGCCACACCCACCAGTCCTCAAAGGCATCGAAGGAGCTGGCAGACACCACCCAGTGGTGCTCTGCCTGGAAACGTGCATGGACGAGTGACAGGAAAGCAGCCCCACAGTCCCTGGGCACCTTCCTGGCCAGAGCCTCATTCCTGGTCATGTATAGGGCCCACTTGGCCAGGGCCAGGAGGAGGTTGACCAGGAGGTCCCAGGACTTGGTGAGGCCACAGATGGGGTGCCCAAAAATAAAAAGGTTGGGGGTGAAGTTCAACAAAAATCTCAGGAGGAGGTTTTGGAGGTGGAGGTGGAGGGGGCTGCAGCCAGGTGCACTCGAGCCTCAGAAGTGCTCATCTATTTGCCCATCTGATTACCATGGGCAAGGCTCACTTGGCTAACTAGTAGACCCTTTCTTCATGGGGGCTAATGGACAAATGGAACAACTAAATTCTTGGGACAACTAATGAAAAAAAACCCAGGATAGGTATGTTGTGTGGGTCAAAGGGTCAAAATGTGAAAACCAGAGTGCCTGAGGGGTACATGAGCAGAGCCCCCCAGGCTGCACCCACTGGTCCTCAAAGGCATCCAAGGAGCCAGTGGACACTGCCCACTGGTGCTCTGCCTGGAAATGTGCACAGACAAGTGAGAGGAAAGTGGCCCACAATCTCTGGGCACCTTCCTGGCCAGAACCTCCTTTCTGGTCAAGTACAGGACCCACTTGGCCAAGGCCAGGACAAGGTTGACTAGAAGATCCAGGGACTTGGTGGGGCTGTGGATGGTATGACCAAAACCAAACAGGTAGGGGGAGAAATTTGACCAGAACCTCGGGGAGAGGTTCTGGAGGTGGAAGGACTGCAGCTTGATTCATTCCAGGGTCATGTGCGCCAGGGTCTCCCTCTGCCTGCAGAAACGGCAGGAGACCGTGGTATCTGTGAAGCTCAACACATACATGTCCATGGTGATGGCTCCATAGAGGAGCCACCAGCTGAGGTCCCCAGTGGATTGTGGTATGAGGGTGGAGTTCAGATTCAGCCACTGTGATGCCCCAGCCATGCTCTCACCAAGCAGGTCCTGCCACTTGGTGTCTGGGTGGGATGCAAGGACAGCATGATGGGTCATGTACTCACTTGGCTGTGATGATCCTGCCTTGCGAGGGTGGGGGTTTGGCAGGCCTGCCTGCCTTCAGTGATGATCCTGCCTTGAGTCAGGGCTGATCCTGCCCTGAGATGGGGTCTAGACTAGATAACTTTGTGAAGTCCCTTCAGCTCTACTTTTCTGTGACCCCATACTCATTCTCCTTGGCTTCTGGTCAGGGAACAAATACACAGTTTTAGGAATAAGTTAGACAAGCACTTGTATGGGATCATTTTGATACAACTGTTCCTGCTTTAAGCATGGATTTGGACTAAATCAGTTGAAGTTACGTTTTTTGGCAGGTGTGCCACAAACTAAGCCCTTTATGACTCCACCAGGTGCCATGCTGAGCCCTTTCCCTTATTTAATTTGCTACTCTGATTTCTGCTCCCTGATGATCTGCACTTGCATCCTCCGCTCCCTCCCTGATCAGCCATGTGCCCTAGACAGAGGCCAGAGGTCTGTGCCACTTGTGGCATGAATGCCACAGGTTGGCCACCCCTACATGATCTCTTCTGGTGACTTTCAGTCTTGCTTTGCTATGATTACAAATGGCTTAAACTGATTTAGCAAATGGAAATAAGAAGATAAATCGAGATTTTCAAAAACTGTGGCAAACATAGTTGTAGCACTTTATATCTGAGCTTAGTGGGACAAAAAGCAAGTGGCCACATGTTCATGCTGCTTGTCCCACTAAAAAAATGTCCAATCAGGCACAGAAATGGTGGATCAGGGATGAAAAAAAATGTGATACAGTGATGTGTTTGTCACAGGAAGTTTTTCTGTCACAAAGTCAATGCCTGTGCATATCTGAGAAACTCCAAGTACCCCACACTACTTTGTTTTTTCCTCCCCTCTCACCATTTCCAAGGGGGAGGGACAGAGATCAGTCATCTTCCTGATTTTCTGCCCACCAAGAAATCTGTCATGGAGATTTGCAAGAAGTAGGGTCTAGGCCAGGGGTGTCCAACCTTTTTGAATGCGGGGCTGGACATGGACTTTTTATCACGCAGTGGGCCGGTAAGCCATATTCAAAGACCTCATAGGAAGTGGTATTCACATCACTCCCCCTGAAATAAAGCACAGTGTTTACTTTCATTTCCCGTCTCAACACCTTGGGCCTCAGAAAACAGCTCGGAGGGCCTCATGGCAGCCCACAGGCCATATGTTGGACAAGCCTGGTTTAGGCAGTCCCGTGCTCCTTGTCATCCCCTATGCTGGAGTAGCAGGAGTCCTATAAAGTTCTCACCTTACAGACAACCCCATATTGGAAACTACCTGCTGCTTCTGCAGTAGCTGCCAGTAGCTATTGCTATAAAAGCAACAGCTGTTCAGGCAAGCCTATAGCAAGCCTGGCCAAGTCACTAACAGGTTTTCCTAGTGGGGGAGGGGAAACAAGGAACATCCCCCTATCACTGGCTGGAAAGCATGCCTATGTGTCAGCTTTGTTGTTCTCCAGCCAGGGAGATGTGCATCTGTTGCCATATATGTTGCACTACATTTCTGTAATGCATCATACCCATAGAACATCAAAAACAGTATTTGCCTGAGCTCCATATGTTCAATCTCCATCACTTCAAAGCAGCTGCATTTTGACATGAGACAAAACTGATAAATGGTTTCAGTGTTGGAGTGCTGGAGAACTGCAACTTGGGCCTCTCATATGTGGGATATGGCCATACATTAATAGAACATAAACTGGATCACAGATCAGATCAGAATAAATCTTCCCTGTAGTGGCATAACTTTAAACTGGCTGAAGTGTGCTTAATAGGGCTGTGCAGAGCAGGTAATACTTGATTCGACAGTCATGTCGAATATTAAGCTGGGTCCTGCTTCGATTTACCATCTGCTTTGAGTCAAAGCAGGTCTGCTTTGAGTCGAGGTCGAAGCTCAGTCGAATATTTAAGCTGCTTCGACTTCCCCATAGGCTATAATGGGGAAGGTTGAAGTAGGCTATAACTTTGGCATTTCTTGTCTGAACTTGATGAAACTTGCTGGAATGGTAGCTCCTGAGGAGACCACAAAGCATACCAAGTTTCAACAAGATAGGTTCAGGGGGTTCAGAGAAACAGCACCCCAAATTCTTGAGAGAAAACCTCCTGCGACTTCTGTGTGGAAAGCCACAGGGAGCTCAAAACTACAGCCTTGCTAGC
>NW_017729031.1:113653388-113658503 GCF_001723915.1 Gavialis gangeticus | reverse complement strand
CCCCGGAGACTGCGAGCGCCGCGGAGGCCGTTTGGGATTCGGCCCCTCACACAACAGGAGCGGAAACCACGCGGGGCGCCCCGCCCGCTGGAGGCCGGTTGGCTGCGCCGCCCGTCACTCCGAGGTGGGGGCGGCCATTGGGCAAGCCGCCTGCCAGTCACAAGCCCGCCGTGTCTCTATTGGCCGCTTTAACTTCCATTCCGAGCAGGGCCTCGCTGCATTGGGAGAGTTCCCTGCCGCTCCTCTTTGGCCCGCCCCAGGCGCGCGGGATGCGCGTCCTGAACATCTCATTGGTTGCAGCGGGGCGCAGTGGCCTGGCCCCTCCGCGAGGCGGGTCGCGCAGGTATGCTGCCACCCTATTGGCTAGCAGATGTGTCCGTTCGAGGTGAGCTGTTGGGCGGCGGGGAGCCCAGAGCCCAGAGCCGGCGCTTCGAGACGCGTTGGAGTGTAGGTGTGAATCCCGCCTCCGGCGCTGGCCTGGGCTTCGTACGCCGAGCTCCGGCCCTTCGGCGGGAAAAAGCCCCGCCCCCGTTGGGGCGCCGCAATAAGGGCTGGGCTGCCAGCAGCACTGAGCGCCGCTTCCCTGAGCGGGTCCTGTCAAAGCCACCATTTTTGTCCCTGGGTGCAGCAGAGGGTCCCTGCGGAAGGGAGCGGGAGCTTGCGTGATGCTCAGGCCCAAAAAGCCTGCCCCACATTCGAGGACAACACAAGGGCCTTGCCCGCGTGGACAGGGGCCGTCTGCTCGGAGCTTTGCAGCAAGGCCAACGCAGCCCTGGAGACGAAGCGGAAGGGGAGGCACTTGCTCAGAGAAAAGCTGGTGGACATGGAGCCAGCCCACTGCACACTTGGCACCAGTGCCACCAGCCAGGATTCTCCACCTCGGTGTCCACAATACCTTGCCGTTGTGCTGCAGCCGTGTGGCACGTCGCTCCAGTCAAGACTTCCCAGGAGCAGGCCAAGGCACCGGAGCCCTCCACCCTGGTCTGCTAAGCTGCCAGTGTGACCTTGTGAAAGCTGCTTCCCTCCCCCTGTCTCAATTGCCCATCTGTAAACCTGGGATGGGACAGCTCTGACTATCACCACCTTGTCCAGTCTGTCAGATACAAGAGATTAGGAACAGTGCTGCAGTAGCTGTGTTGAGCTAGGTAACACTTGGGAAGCAAGGTTTGGTAATAAAAATTCAGTCTGTTCCCCCACCCCTGGGCTTAGGTGGCTAACACTGTATTTTCTGTAACCTAGTTGTGTTCCCCTCCTCACCCCCATCCCTCTAATGTTAGTCCCTCACTCGGGCAATTTGTATTTCCCTACTGGCTTTGTCATCTTTTTGGATTCACAATCCTAAACATCTAATAAAATTCAATCTGTATTAGTTCAACTGTGCAATTGGGAGAAGGTGTTTGTCAGCTTTTGGGCACAACGTGCTTTTACTTGGGTCAGTTTCCTCAATACATTTTGTGCCCAGAACTTACTTAACATCTCTCCCAGCTATTTGGCTGGTCTACAAAAAGATATCGCAAAATATATCCTGCTTCCATCACACAGGTTATGAGTGCCACATTTCAACTTTTTTTCCTGTGGTAAAGAAAATGGGGCTTCGATCTTTGAGTGAGGTCCTTAGGTATTACTATAACAACAGTAACCGTAGCAATGAACTGTTTGGCACTTGTAGAGGGTATATCCTGTGCTGAATGATTTACAAGCACGTCATCACTCTTAAGCCACCCAATAGCTTGCAACCTAGAACATTATCATTAAGCTCATCTTGCATGTGATGATATTGAGACACAGGGTGAGAACAGTTGCAGGGGCAGGACCATGCCCCATCTGGGACAGCACTAGGCATTCTGAATTCCCCAGTGGTATCTTCCCTGGTGGATTCTGCAGTGCCATGTGCAGGAGGTGACCATATCACTGGACAGGACAACGTACTCACACATGCAGCAGGAATCCACAGGGGCAGGTCCTGGGACAACTAGACTGTGAGCAGTTCCTTCCCACACCCATCTATTCACTTTGCTGCAGTGCCGCTTTGAGCAAGGACATCTTTATTATTTGGGTTTTGCTCGCTTGTCTTCGACTGAGACCAAAGTTCATGGAAGTTCTTAGAGGCAGACAAGGAGTCAACAAAGCAGTATTTTCTATATGTACTTAGTGGTCATTAAAAAACAAGCACCGCTGTCTTTCATCTCTTTAAAGAGCAAGGAATCACCAGACTGGCTTAGTGCAGGGGACATGTAACCCAGCATCGTGTCTCCAGCAGATCTGTCTGTTCCAGAGGAAGGTGCAGGGAGGTCTGAGGTGGATGATTCTGGAGTAACCTCAACTCATGGGTGGTTGGCTTCTGCCCTGAAGTGTGAGGCTTTATTATCCTTCTTACTTCTTTGATCCTCTCTAACTCAATCCTGGATGCTCTCAGGATTCATATAAATCTCAAATTCCTTTTTGAATCCTCCCACACTTATGCCAATTCAGACTAGCCTTTTGCATGTGGCATGCTGGCTATGAGCAGGACAGATCTGGTGAGAATGCTGACGTGGATTAAAGACGCTGTCATATAGGATCTGCAGAAGCTCAGTTGCCTTTTGGATCTCCAGGCTGAGGCTGGAGCCCTGTGAGGGGAAATGCCTCTGCCTGGAATGTCCCTGCTGCAGAAAGCTGATACCGACATTCTCCTGAAGTATAAATAGCCGCATCACTGGAGCATGCGTGTAGCCAGAGATAAGGATATGAGGCCCAAGCCAGACACAAAACAGCAACAGGTGCTGGAGAACTCCTTTGCAGCCAGGAGTTGCAGAGTCCAGCATTTGTAGTTGTTTCAGGCACAGGCATTAACTGGAAGGGGCCTACAGGACAGGTTTTGATTTCCTGCCATCCTGTTCTGAAGGGAAGGTGAGATATTCTTCCATTCTGCTGAGCCCTCCCTGCCTGACAAGTCCTGCCTGGGGCTCCTCCAGGCTCTAAAGAAGAGCAAATTGTCTTTCAGGAGCAACCTATTTGTACCAGGCTGTAAGTTGGTTGGTGGGCCTGCTTCCACGCAGGCAGGCTTTGTCCCCTTTGGAACTCCTCAGCCAGTCCAAACAATAGCCCATAAGACAAACTGTAACCCTTAATCCAAACAAAAGAGCAAAACAAATCTTCAGCCTTTCTCCCAGCAGCAAAAGAAGCCATCTTAGCTCTGGCTCTTCCTGGAAGTGATCTCCACAGGGGTTCATTCTGCCTCCTGGCCACAAACTGCTCCTTCTCCAGTTTGAGCTCCTTGCTCTCTCTCCACTTAGGCTTTTAACTGCTAGTTTCACAGTTTCTAGGGTTGGAAGGGACCTGAACAGATCATCAAGTCCTACCCTCTGCCCTGTAGATCCCATGGCACGTGAGGTTTGCTGCCTGCCTGGAGCTCGGATTCAGAATGTCAAGGCAATGATCCCAGACCTCATCCAGCCCTCTGATCACTATCCCTTGGTCCTCATCCATGTGGGCACTAATGACGCGGCCAGGAGTAGTTCGGACCATGTCATGAGAGACTACAAGGCTCTGGGGGCCAAGCTTAGGGAAACAGAAGCACAGGTTATTTTCTCATCTGTTCCTCCAGTGAGCAGATGTGGACAGTACCATGAGGCCTGCATCGGAGAGGTCAACTGGTTGCTTTGGAGCTGGTGTTACCAGGCAGGCTTCGGATTCTTCGACCATGGCCTGCACTTCCATGCAGGAAACATGCTAGGGCGGGACGGGCTACATCTCTCCCTGAGAGGTAAGCATGTTTTCTCTTCCAGGTTGGCTGATCTCGTATGGCAAGCTTTAAACTAGGTTCACTGGGGGATGGGGATGCAGAGGTGCAGGAGGACACTTTGATGTCAAGCCAGGTGAGGCGAGCAGGAACAACCCAGGTAAGTGACAAGGGTCCGGGCAAACTTGGGAACAAGAGGGTAGCACGAACACTCATAGGAGGTCTCAAATGCCTCTACACAAATGCTAGAAGTATGCGGAATAAGCAGGAGAAACACACCTTCCTGCTAGCTAGCAAAAATCCAAACCTGGTTGGGCTTACAGAAACCTGGTGGGATTCTACTCATGACTGGGCAGTAGACATCGAGGGCTATAGGTTGTATAGATGAACTAGAGTAGGGAGAAAAGGAGGTGGGGAGGGGTGTACCACACTATGTTAAAGAGCAGTACATGTCCTTGATGATCAGGATGGGTTCAGAAGAGGGGCAAACTGAGGCACTCTGGGTAAGAATGCAAGGGGGACGTGGGTCAAGGGATTTGTTAGTGGGCATCTACTACAGACCATCTCACCATAGGGATGAGCTCAACTTGGAGTTTTCAGGTCAGGACAAGGGATGTGGTTGTCATTGGTGACCTAAACTACCCAGACATCTGCTGGGAGGATCAGTCAGCCAGGCCTGAACACTCACATAGGTTTTTAGCCTGCATACAGGACCTCTACCTAACCCAGGAGGTACATAATCCCACTAGAGGAAATGCCTTGCTGGAGTTGGTCCTTGCCACAGGCGATGACCTGGTGAGGGATCTGCAGGTGCTTGACTACCTCGCTAGTCACTCACACTTGGGCTCCTACCCCAGAGCTGGTTGCCTCACTTAAAGGGCCAGACTACCCTGCTACATATATCAACACACAAGAGTGAAATCTGAGATTCCTTTTTCCATGTTCAGTTCCTAACATCTGCTAAGTCTGCACTGGCATGTGCTACTCCAGGGCAACAGAGGAGGTTAAATAAATGGGACTGCAATGCCAGGTACCAATGCATGAGCTGGGGACTGGCTTTCTTCATCATGTGTAGTCATGTCAGGGCAGCCTGGTTCATGACTATAGTAAAAAGGCCCCAAAAAGATAGTAGCAGACGGCCTTGACCACTCATCTTATTTCAAGACACTCAGTTTCAATCAAAGAATGATTTGGTTCTTGAGGATAAAGTCTCCAGCCTATGTATAGGACCAAGGGTTCTCCATTCTCAAAGTCCTGAGAAAGCATAGCTCCTAAGCGTCACTCTTAGGCATTCATTTATAAGATGAGCCCCCAGCATAAAACCAGGCTGTGTAATACTGATGTGGTATATAGATTCATAGATTCATAGATTTAAGGGTCGGAAGGGACCTAGT
>NW_017729031.1:113650442-113653377 GCF_001723915.1 Gavialis gangeticus | reverse complement strand
CATCAGCAAATTTAAACAGGTTACTTTCCACCCCATCATCATATAGAATTTGCTTTCTCACTCTGAAAGCCAAGATGCGTGCTGGCTACCACTGCATTATTTTGGGTGCTGTTGTATGTAGCTTGTTGATCAGCAAGATGGTAAGTGCTGAAAATTGAAGGATACAGCAGCAGTAATAGCTGGCTAACTCCAGAAAGGGCTTTAGCTGCCTTTCAGTTTTGAGCACAGGAGACTCCACCAGTGCAGTTACCTTGTCAGTAAGGGTGTTTAATTTCCCTATTCCTGAGAGCATATCTCAAAACTGTAGTTTTCCAACACCCAAACTGACACTTTGTCAGATTTGTCATCAGGTCTGAAGCCTGAGGGACTGTAGACCTGTCTTGTTAAAGATATTCCTTCCAAGTGCCAGTGAACACCACCATATCGCTGAGGTAGGCCATTGCATGCTCTCAATGGGGTTGCAGAACCCTATCCATTTAGGCACTGGAAGGTGGTAGGGACACCATGGGGACCAAAGGGGAGGGTCTTAAATTGATAGAGCCCCCAAGGTATTGTAAATGCAGTTAGCTTCTCTGATTCAGGAGCAAGGAGGTATGCCAATACCCCTTCAGATTGAGTGTGGATATGTACTTGGCTTTTCCAAGCTGTTGTATCAATTAATTGAACTAAGGCATCCAATAGACATTAGGTTTTGATACTGCATTTAGTTTGCAGAAGTCAATGCAGAACTGGATCATTTAGTCCAGTTCAGGCACTAATGTGACCTCATATGATCTCTGCCACTTTAGTGAGTAATTTGCTCTCTGGTGAGAGGAGCAAGAGCAGGACCTGATCCCCAGGCAGACAGGCCTGGAGCTATACATTCTTGTTGTAGTGATTCTCCTGTGCTTGCTATGTAACTCTGAGGTCTTCCTTGGCAAAGGCCTCCCACTAGATCCAGTTGCTCCTGCAACTTCAGAACATCTTCAACAACATTGTGAAACTCTGTACCCTGTACTTGCTAGTTCCCATTCAGTAAGTCTAATGCTCCTTAAGCCTGCCTTCCACAGAGAAGTTCAAAGGGAGAGAATCCTGTAGATCACTGGGAACCTGCTTAAATCTGTGGCACAGCTTCCATAGGAAGATTACTTGGTAGTTCATTAGCAGCCAGGTTCATGTGCCATCAGGGTGCTAGCTACAAAAGGGACTGGGTCTTCACTACAGAGAGTTACCCCTCCTTGAAGATCCCCACAACACCCCCTAATACCTGAGAGGAAAGGTTGTCCTCTGTTTGTATGGGCAGTGTCATTTGGGGTGTTACTGGTGCTGCTGCTGTAGGCAGCGCGTGTTCCTTTGAAGGCTTTGGTACAAAGAATAACCACAGGTTCCATTAAGTGGCAATGGTGCAAACAGATTGATTACCTACAAACCACCTACTCACATATATGCATGTCTCTAACAGGATGGGGTCCAAGGGCAGCTTTAATCTTGTCCTGCTCACCCACTTTGGCTTCTTAGTGTGTCACCCTGCTGCCTTGCCTGCCACACCTTGATAGTAAAAATAAAGTGGGGAGGCTGCTCTCATAATTAAGTGAGCTCTGGGTGTTCTTCCAAATTCTGCTATTTCTCAGGCTTAACTTGTCTTTGGGACTCAATTTGGGGCTTCAACTGTGCTGCACAGTCTTTCAGTCTGCAAGGCTCCAAACCCTCTGCCCTAAGTGCCTTAAGAGCTAGTATCATGGCCTCTTGCTGCCTCCATGCCCATGTCTATGCCTCACAGATGTTACTCTATATCAATTCAGAGGGCCTGCTCCCATCCCCCAAACACAGAACTTGGCCACTCAGGCCTTATACCTTTCTCTGGGCTTCAGCATTCCTGGCCTTGGCCATTTTACCTTGGCTGCACCCCTCAGCCCAGGTCCACTGCCCCATCCCTTGGCTTCTGGGCCCCAGTCCTGCCTTGTTCTCCAGACCCAGGCAAGGCTGCTCTCATTGCCAGCCCCTCAAGTCCCTGACCCTTACAGGGCTCTCTGTTAGGTGCCCTCAGATGTGCCTGTTGACTCCATACCACCCCCATAGCTACAATCCAGTCCTCTGGTTCTCTTCCAGGAAGCATTTACACAACCTCCCCCCACCCCCTGGGTCTCCCTGGATCCCTTTAGTTGCAGCTTCCACAGATACCAGTGTTGCTTGGGCTCCCTCTCTTGCAGCTCAAGCTTGCAGGAACTCTACCCTCAATGGGAGTCATGGCTAAACTGACCTCTCTGACTGAGGGTTCAGGCTTTTAGTAGGCTGGGCTCCACCCCTTTTGATCACATGGTCTTCTACTTGCCCGGGAGTTTCTAAACAGACCAGTACTCAGCCTGCCCTCAGGTGTTGCAGCTTAAACCACCAAGCTGCAGTCACTGCCCCCTCCATGCGGCACTTTGACTCCTGGTGGTTTTCCCTGGCTACTTGTTACTCTGCCACTGACATTTGTTCTGCATACTGGTGGTAAGACACGGGCACAACTAGTCTATGGTATCCCCTAGGCTTAGTGCAAAGTTCCAAGGATGTCCAATCTTTCTCTTACAATACATAGTGATCAAAACAACTCTGTCTATATCTGACATTGACTTAATAAACAACAACGTTTTTACCAGACCACCTTAATACTCATACTTTCTGTCATTATTACCTGGAGTACTGTGTCCAGTTTTGGGGCCTACACTTTCCAAAGAATGTGGACAGTTTGGAAAGAGTCCAGCACAGAACAACAAAAATAATGAGGGGCCTCAGAGGAAAGACTTATGAGGAAATGCTGAAAGAACTAGGGTCATGTAGTCTGGAGAAGAGAAGACTGAGGGGGAGATTTGATAACAGTCTTCAAACACCTGAAGTGTGATTACAAAGGATAGAAATGTACTTTTCTCTGTGACTGTAGGGAACAAGACTAGAAGCAATGGCTGCAAGCTGC
>NW_017729031.1:113613733-113645442 GCF_001723915.1 Gavialis gangeticus | reverse complement strand
AGATTTGATAACAGTCTTCAAACACCTGAAGTGTGATTACAAAGGATAGAAATGTACTTTTCTCTGTGACTGTAGGGAACAAGACTAGAAGCAATGGCTGCAAGCTGCCAAGCTGCAGCAGAGAAAATTTAGGTTGGAGATTAGGAGGAACTATCTGATTATGAGGCTGTCATAAGACCATGAGAAATTTCCATGAGAAATTCTGGTATCTCCATTTTTGCAAGTTTTCAAGAGCAAGTTAGACAGGCACTTGGCTGAGATGGCTTAGTCAGGAATGATCCTGCCTTAAGCACTAGATGACCTGGTGAGTAGGGCTGTGCGAAGTTTCGGGTGGTGATTCAATTCAGAGGAGATTCGGCCCGATTCGGTGGCCCAATCTCCGAATCTGAATCGAATCAGGGGACCAATTTAAAGGTCCAAATTGATTCAAAGCTCTCTGAATCTTTGGCAAAGATTTGGAGAGCTTGAATGATTTGGGCAGTCCCTGGTGGCTGCAGCAGCCGCTCTGAGCTGGTAAGTACTAGAGGGCTGGAGAGGTGGGGGAGGGAAATGGAAGAATTCTGGTGCATATTTGCCACCTGTAAAGTGCTTTGGGGAAGGTCAGAATAGAGAATATAGAACACAGCTAGTATTGTCCAGGTCCATCAGGTCTCCCATACACTGTGCACACATTCCCTTTATTTAGTGATGTCTGGGCTGGCTCATCTTAGGAGGCTGAATGGGGAAACTTCGGATTTAAAAGCATGAGCTTCCTCTGACCGAGGCAGAAAAACTCAATTTATTTGTATGGAAATTAATTGAATTCTGAATGAGGTCTAGTCTCTAAAGGATGACAAAGCCCAAGCCATGGTTAACATGGTCTGCACTGTCAGCATGGCCCAGACACCTGGAATAATATTAGACATTGCTCTGGGTTCAGACTGTCATATGATGACCAGGGATCCTGGTTTTCTCTGATTTAAAAAAATCCCCAGTTTTTGGTTAAAAAAAGTAACCCCAAATCCACATTTTTCCATGGTTAAAATGAAACATCACTATATATATATACACACTTATATATGTGGTGTTTCATTTAAATCATGGAAAAATGTGGATCCAGGGTTACTTTTTTAATTAAAAAATTGGGCGTTTTTTTTACATTAGAGAAAACCAGGATCCCTGATGGTGACTCATTGTGAGTGCAGCTGTCCCATACATTTGCTTTGGAAGTATCCAGCCTTTAAATCCACTTGCCAAAAGAAAGAAAACCATATTTCACAGCTAAGCCTTTGGGAGGTGAGTGGTATTGACTTCTCTATATTACTGTTGTGCATTTTAAAGTCTCTTCCCAGTACTGCTCCCCATTTTTAGATACAACAGTTTGCTATGGGGCTTTATTTATTTATTGAACATTGTGGTCTCAGGGCCACCTGCGTAGCAATAAGAGTTGAGCCCTTGGAGGAGTGGGGGAGTTTGGGCAGAGCTTTTGGGGTCCTTGGTACTATCCCAAAGCATCCCACAGCATGGCTTTCTTCTGAGGAGTCTGTTCTCTCACTGGAGTCCCAGGCCTGGAATTGTAGCTGAGGCCAACTTTGCATAATTTTTTAACTGCTAGGACAAGTGTCGCAAGCTATGACATTGAGCTGAAAGTGCTGAGCAGGGCTGCCAGCCATAAAGGGAGGAGTTGGGAACCTAATTCTTTTCACCCTTTGCAGGTCTGCTCCAGCTTCTCCACTGAAATTTCCAGTGCCTACAAATGTCCAGAGGCAAAGAATGATTCCCCCCTTGCCTGGGTATCTCTAGTAACTGGCAGGGTTTATTGCTCTGCTTCCCCAAGGGCTGGTTTGCAGCAGAAGCAGCTTTGGAAGAATGATCTAGAGCAGCAGAAAGCAGCTGGTCCCTGCACTAGGACTTGGTCAGCACCACCATCCTAGAGCACAAAAACCAAAGCGAGAGACAGCATTTCAGTGGTCTGGGACAGTGATGACTTGGCCCCCCAGATATGACACACCCTTACTGGGGTACTGATGCTCCAGACAATCATATCCAACAAAGTAGCAGTGACCAACACACACTGGGGGCTCCTCTTCAGCATCACACCCTCTCCTGAGCAGGCAGTGGGGCTTCCCCTGTCTCATGAAAAGATACTCCATTAGCCCAGGACACACGCAAATCAACTTCCACCCAGCTCAGGCACAAAATTTTTAATCCCCTTTCTGGTTTGTGCTTCTCCAGTGCCAGCTCCCAGGGCTGTTTTCTCAGTCTCACACCTTCCTCTGGAGCAGTTCTGCAGCTTTCCAGCATCCATCCAGCCCTTCCAGAGCTAAGTCACTCCCTCTCAGCTGTTGTGAGCTGCTGCCTGCACTTGCACCCTTTTTAAGTGCAACATGGCAGGGTAATTACGTTTTGCAAGCCTCCATCCCTCTTTCCAGAAGGGTGGTCATTGGGACTCCAGCTGATCATCTGGGAGGAAAAGAGATGTGACAGATGAAGATGGTCCTATATTCTCTTAAAGGGCCAGCCAGCCCGCAACAGCTCCCAAGGCTTGTTTACTGGTGTTGTCACCAAAGCAAGGGAGGAGCAAGCAGCTCAGGTACCTCTGCTGCAGGAAGAGGTGGTTTCATGTCCTCCCAGGGATCATGACTGTACCCTATGTAGTGTTGTTTGTGTGGGTTGTGCAGACACAGCATTAAAACGCATTAATGGTGATTGTTTTGCCTGTTTATTTGAAGCAGAACATTGTTATTCAGATCTAAAGTCACAGCAGTTTAGCTCCACTGTACTGGCAGTCCAAATACTTGTGTTGGTTCAACTCTGAATTCTACTGCTTAGAAAGTCCCCTCTCCCCCTTTTAAAATGGCTTAGTTCTCCATCTGGCCACAGCCCTTGTGTTGGATTATTCTGGGTGTCTAGGTATGTCCTTGTGACAAAGCTTTGGCTAATACGGTTCTTAAGAAATGGCAAGATCCAGCCATGTTCTGATTTTGCTGGGAGGGACTGCATCAGTGAAAGTCCACAGGCTGTATCCTGTGGGAGCTGCATACTGCATGCTCCACTAGCCCTAGCATACCCAATGATGGTGGCTTTCATAGTAGAAAATAAAACATCTCTGGGTCCTTGTAGATTAAGGCCAGGATGTGGAGTGACACCAGCCATGGAGGAGACTTGGGGCACTGCTTACAGCTTCCACTTTCTCCCTGAACAAATACAACCATGCTCCACATTAGGTGCCAAAAACATCTTTATTAGCAAAGTGTATGCTAAAACTTCAGAGAAAGAAATGCTCACAGTTTTGCTACTCTCACAGGGAGCTCAGTACGTTATTTGAGCAGGCAGCCTAGGACCATTACAGCATCTAACCAAGTGGCAGGGTGGCTGGGGCAGTCGGGCGCCCTCCTACAGGGAGCTACAGGGATTCCTCAGGGAAAGCGTCTATCTGTATCAAAAGAGGCTTTTTTGAAGGAAGGGCCAAAAATGTGCCTGGGGGCTGGTTTCCTCATCTGCTTTCCAGGATTGTGCTTATGAGTTTTGTGCTTTCCACCCAAGCCAGGGAACAGTTGGGTTCATCTGCAAAGGGGCCAGGGATTTGTGAAAGTTGGATGCAGGCTGGAGGAAGCATTTTTGGGCCAGCTTCTAGGTCCATCAGCTTTGCTGCAGGAGCCTGCACTCAGGAGCTTGCACTGAGGCAACATGGAGAGATGATGACCACCATCTCCCTGTTCTTTAATGTTAGTTAGGTGGGACAAGAACTGCCCCTTCATACCTTGGACTTTAAGCCTTTAGCTCCTCCCAATATGTCATTGTCAGTTCCCCACTTCTCCCCTCCATGGAGTACCTTCTGTACTGCTATGGTATCACAAAGGCCCCATTGCACTAGGCGTGGTATAAATGCAAAGGCAGGTATGGCCCCTGCTCAAGAGAACTGATGGCAGGGTGTCCTCTTGGTGGACAGCCAAGGATTTGCCTTCCTATCCTTGTGGCCTAGTCTGGTTCTGTCAACAGGATTTGTACCAATGTCAGGGAATGCCTTGGCAAGGAAGAGAAAGTGGGTACCTACTGACCCAACCAGCCCAGCAGCTTTTTATGAATGAGCTGCTTTGGGTTCACTCTATGATGTGCAGTTGATATCTACTCTACATAAACTGCGGGAGAATGATGGTCTTTGAAGCCACCCGTTTTATACTCTCCTCCTCATGGCAGAAAACAGTCAAAAATTGTTCTCATGAGCCAATAACTGGGTCCTCCACCTCTCACCCCCATGGTCAAAATCAATATCTGCTACATGAGTTCTTAGCTGAGGTTCCTTTAGACTTGGCTTGAAGCTCACATGTCTCTAACTTCCAGGGAGCAGGGGGTCAGAGAGGTGTCTCTGAATGTCCAGGTGTTCAGAAGATGCCTCAAGATACTCAGGGAGCGAAGGGAAACGGATGCTCCGGTAAAGTCCTGGAGTACTTGGTGCCCTCTGGTGGGGCTCTGGGATGGGGAGGGTGGGAGAATGGTGTTCCTGCTCAGAGTTGATGGTCATGGTTTCATCGGATGCCACAGTCAGGTGTATCCCACTTGACAAGGAGTCCCTGGATTTCAAGTGAAACTTTTCTATCTCTGTATAGCTTGGGCTCTGGGGAAGGAAGATGAACAAAAGGAGAAATGAGGTTTGTTATGAAATTAAAGGAAGGCCTCCAGGGTCTTGTGGCTGGAAGGAGGTGTAAGACCCACAGAGAGATCGCATGCTGTTGTTCCATTCGTATCACCAGGGTCAAAGAGAATAAGCCTCTTGCCTTTTCACAGGAACACCTCAGAATAGAGGAAGCCTCCCCTGTGACAGGAAGGAGGAGGCTGGTGTTTCAGAGTCCTTACAGAGGGGCCTAGTGGGTCAGTCATATGGCCTGAGTGACATATGGCACCCAGGGGTGGACTGACTCAGCAGAATCACAGCAGCATGGCTTCACCAGCCACTGCTTTCCTCAGGCCATGACAGGGCAGATGATTCACGTGTGGAGCTCAGAAGGGCCCCCCTTGTTAGTTTTTGCTGTAGCCCCCAGGAAGTGGCATGGAGGTCAGTAGGTTTTCTCATTCTAGAAAATCAACTGGCCTGAGTCCCTTGGGTGCTGAACCACCTCAGGCCCCAGGTTGCTGGATCAGAAGGGATGATGTGATAGAAGGGATGATTTGAGATAGGATGGGCTTTGAGGTGGCCATGGGCTGACTGGCAGGGCCCAGACTGCCAGAGGAGAGGAGAAGCAGATATACAGGGGTCCCAAAAAGGAGCAATGGATGTGGGGAGGCAGTAGCCTTCTCAGCCAGCTCCTCCTTGCACTGCAAGGAGATAGCAGAAGAGGGGCTTCTCATTGTTCTCCTCATCGTTCATTTGCAGAAGAGGGTGTGAGGTCTGCTCCAGCCCAGCCACCTCTGTCCCAAAGGGGAAGGAGGAGAAGATCATGCTTGAAAGCCAAGTCTCCATCCTTTCCACTGTGTTACTACTGCAATGACTGGGTAGCAGGTCTGTGCGATATTTTGGCAGCTGTTTCATTTTGGAGATGTTTTGGGCTGTTTCAGTGCCCAAAACACCAAATCTGAATCAACATGGAAGGCTCTGAAATAGCTCCAAAATGAATCAGAAGGCTCCAAAATGTTTTGGAAATGTTTCAGAGAATTTTGGAGTTTTGGAGCCAGGCTTGCAGGGAAACAAAAACTAAGAGGAGGAAGGGGAAGGACTGCTCTGATATTGACATCTAGCTCCTGGTTCAATTCCCCAGCTCTCTGATTGCTTCCCCCAACTCTTCCCAGGGGGTGCAGGCCCCCAGTCTGCACGCGGGGTTTCAGCAAGCTGCCACTGCAGGCTGGGGCCAATGGCAGCCACTGGGTGCAGCCTGTGCTGAGAAGACTATGGTGCTGCTGCTGACCTTAGCCTGCAGTGGCAGCCTGCTGAAAATCTGCATGCAGATTGGGGGCCTGTGCCCCCCAGGAAGAGCTGGGGGAATGATCAGAGAGCTGAGGAATTGAACCAGGGGTTGGGGAATTGAACCAGGGGTTGGGGAATTGAACTCAGAGCTGGTGAATCCCTGCTGTACAACCTGGCTCTGCAGGGAGCAAAGATCCGTGCCGGGTTCTCCTCCCTGCTGCTGCCCGCCCCATGCAGCCCCAGATCTCTGCTCCCTGTGGAGCCAGGTTGTACAGCAGGGACCAGCAGTGCCCTGCTGCATGACCTGGCTCCACAGGGAGCAGAGAGCCGTGCCGGGGTCTCCTTGCCACCGCTGCCCACCCCACGCAGCCCCACGTCACCAAGGCAGCGTGGGATAAGCAGCGATGGCAGGAAGACCCCGGTATGGATCTCTGCTCCCTGCAGAGCTGAGTCTCGCAGCAGGGACCAGCAGGCTTGCTCACTGCTCTGTGCTGCTTCCCTGCCCCACAACCCAGTGTGACAGGGATCAGAGATCTGTGTGGGGGTCTCCTCACCTGCATGGAGGGCAGCAGCCCTCCCCGCCTGCCCCCGGAAGAACCACCCATGGCTCTATTCTGCTTCCCACTGGGGCCCTGCAGCCCCCGGCCCGAAGCCCCATCCAGCTGGGTAAGGCTGTGCGAAGCTTCCCTTGCAGCCTGTTCGAAACAGATTCAGAGAAGATTTGGCCAAAATTAAACAGGACAGTGATCTGAAACTCCGAAATGAATCACTGTCCTCCAAAACATCCGATTCTGAAACCAAATCAATACACAGCCATTTTGCACAGCCCTACTAGGTAGGGGGCAGAGTAGCTCTTTTGTGGCCTGATAATCCAAATGCTGGCTGGGAGAGGAGACCTTCCTCACCTCCATGGAAACAGATTTGTCTCCTCTAGGGCTCCTGGGCTCTGCTTGGGAATGGGTGGGCTTCAAGGAGGAATATGGTCAGGACATGCTGGGGCTGGATTTGCTTAGCTGAGTGAGGTGCTGAGACACTATGACAGGTCAAAATGCTCACTTCCCAATCTGTGGCTGTTTACCTGCCCAGGAGGAGTCAGATCCTCTTCCTGAAGTGGTGTGCATGGTGAAGCAGGCTCCATGCCCCTGGGAACAATGCCATACATGGCTAGATTATGGGAGGATGGCGAGATGGGGCTATAGGCAGGTGGCACTTGGGACAGCTGGCGCTGCAGCATCTGAAGGATTATATTAATGTCTGAAGACATCCTGGATTCCAACCTGTGGGACAGAGCAGACCAGCATGAGCATGCATTAGCATGGGTCCAACTTTTAGAATAAGTGGGGTTAGCAGTTTCCTTCTGGCAGCCCCAGGGAAGCAGGGGGCATCTCAACTCAACTGGGAAAAAGTGTCATGAAGTTTGGAAGCAGGACCACAGATCACACTGGACTGGACTCATGGCAGGGCAGACAAAACCTCTGCAGAGAGGCACCCCTGGCTCCATGAGATGGAATTAGGATGCCCTAGGTCACAGGACACCACGGAGATGCTTGTGTGGCTTTTCATCACGGTGGTTCTCATCAGGAAAAATGTCAGAAGACCTTGGCAGGCCACCACAGGCAGGTTGCAGGGATTTGTTAATGTAGAGGCAATGTGACTGTGCAAGGATAGAAGTGGGACGGGGCAAGCAAAGTGTCCTCGCTTGCGCTTTGATTTCCCAAAGCTGTTTTAGCTCCTCCTCCCTTGGGTAGGCACTAGTTGGCTGCATCATTAAGACAGGGATGCTGTTACCACCCTGAAGGCTTCACAGAGTGCAGAAGCTAAATCTTTCCCCATCCAGCTTGGGTAAGGTGCTTCTCCCCTTCCCTGCTAAGATATTCTTTATATAGATCCAGGAAAGCCTGGCCTTGTACGGGTTAGTGCTCACAAAGGAGCTGTCGGAAGGGAGATGAAACCTCCTGCTTCAGTCTTGAACTGTCAAGGTGTTGGAAGAGGCCTTTAGGGAGCAGAGTGTTTATCTGCCATGGGATGTTTTCCAGCTTCGTCCAAAGTATTTGGCTCTGGCCACAGGCAGACAGGATGCTTGATACAGGGCCTCTGGTGTGACCCACAACAACAGTTCCCCTGTTCTAAGGATTTATGTCATCATTTCTACTGCAGCTGCACATGGAGGCTCCAACTGAAATGAGACCCCATAATGACCTGAACTAAGAAGCTGACCTGATTATCAATGGAGGCACCAGGGGGCACTCTACTCCAAGTGTTGCACTTAACATTAGTAAAGACACATGAAAAACCGAGGCCCAATCATTCCTGGGCCTAAAGCTGGACTCCCTACTTCTGGATCTGGGCACAAAGATTGAAGCATCTCAGTTTCTAGAGGTTCTGAGCATGCACAGCTTCCTGTGAAGTGAAGGGCCTCTGCTGAAAACCAGGTCACCCTGCTACGTGCTCAAACCCGGCTGCAACCGTCCATCCTTGGGACTGCAGCACTTCAGCTGGGGACTGGCTTGGGCCAAGGCCAACCAGATCGCAGCTCTTCAGATAAGTGAACTGTGGCATTTATCCATGGGGAGGGTCTGGTTCCTCATCCTGTGTAATTAAATCAGTCTGGTTCTTGCTGAGGAAGTACGAATGCAGCTGTTGCTGACAATAATTGCAGCAGGGGGATGAGATGGTTTAAGAGCAGCTAAGTTTGGGGAGCTGCAAGTCCTTGGCCTGCAGGGGGTTGTGTTAGATAATCCCCAAGGTCCCTCTGCTTCTACATTTCTTTCAGAGCATGGGACTGCAATGACCAAAAGAGCCAGCAGGGGGCACCTGTGCTGCATTGCAGAATTTCTAGGGAGCTGCACTTGCAGCAGGTTGGAAAAGTCTTCCAGGAGACAGATCCCTGCATGCAACCAGGGTAGTGTGCCCAACAGAGGGCTGTAGGAACCCAGGTTTGGAGCCCTGGGCCAGTACTTACCTGCTGATCTGGGCTTGCAGGAGCTCCAGCCTGGACTCAATCTGGCCTGGCCGGTAGTCAATGTGCAGAGGAAGGTCCTGGGAATTGTGGACCAGGGACAAGTGTTGCAAGGGTTCTGGGTGGAGGTTTGGCTTTCTGTCCTCCCAGAAGGTGAACATACTGGGGATGTCCAAGGGGGTGGCTGGAGAGAGAGGAGAATCTGCAGCTGTGCTCAGGCAAAACACAATATGTCCTCCCAGGGCACCCATTCTGCTTCCCTAATGTGCTTACTCTCCTGCAGGCCCCTCCCCTTCTTCTATCACACTGATGGGCCCCTGCCTAGGCTTAGGCTGCTGTACGCACACCAGCAGAGCATGATGCCTGCCAGCAAGAGGGCATGCATTGACTCCAGCCCTGTGGATAGCAGAAGTGCCCACCAGCTGTGGTTCCAGGTGCAGAACTGGCATTACCAGGAGCAGGTAAAACCCTATGATACGAAGGGAGGGGGAGCACATGTGCTGCCAGGTGGGGACACTGCACCAGCATAAGATTTCTATCCTATTTGCAGGAAGCAGGCAGACTCATTGTGGCAGTTTAGCTGGACCCCATCCAGACTCAAGGGAAGAAGGGGGTGGTCTTCTGGGGATGAGTGAACTAGGACCAGATTCAGGGCCGTTTTGCAGGAGACCCTAGGAAACCCGTTGTCAGGGACCCCTTAGGTTGAAGATGAAGTGATGCTGCTATTACCAGGGACCTGGATGCCAGGGAGGGGAGAGCTGGGTTTTGCATAGAGAGGGCAAGTTTCATCAGAAGCAGGGCTGTTCCTCCCACAAGGCCTGACTCAATTCCATCTTCTGGAGGGCAGAAATTCTCCTTCAGCTGCCTGGCACCACACTACCTCCTCCCAGGCCTTCTCCTGAGCCACAGACACTGCCTGGCCCCCAAGGGGCTGAGGAACAGAGTCCATGCGCTTTTCAGCCCCTCTAGCTCTGTGCACAGAGCCTCGATAACTGGGGCCTTGATAGCTGCCAGTCGTAAACCCCATGGGTTTCACCCATGTCCCCAAAGGCTGTGGGTCCTGGTACCTGCGTAAGACTGGCTGCCATCTGCTGACTGCCTGCTGATGTCAGTGCCCCTGTTGTTGGTGGTGACGAAGCTGAGCACAGGCGGGACAAAATCATCCTTCTCAGAGGCGAGGAAGGGCTCAGCTTTCGTGGGACTGGCAGGTTTGGCTTCATCATCACTGGTCTGGGAGCAGGGGGTGGTGCTGCTGCCCAGGTCATCCCACTGCTCCTTGCTGAGGGTGTTCTTGGTGTTGGTGAGCTCAGAGTAGGTATGATACTGCTCCGCATCTGAGATGCCAGCGTCAGCATCTGTGGGTGAGGGGAGGAGAAGGGGAAGCACAGGTCAACATGGTCCTGTCTTGGGCCCCATGTCCATCACAATGCTGAGCAGCATGACGGTCCACAAAAGAAACTTGTGGAGCCCTTCATGGGGGTTGGGACAAAAGGGATGGTGGGCACCTGCCCAGGTTTGTGTGGAATCAGATGGCACTTAGTGTTGCCTTGTAGAGGGAGGACAGGATAGTCCAGCTGGTGCTTAGCTCCACCTCATGGGGAGGAGACCGTATGGGCCAGCTGACATCAGCTCATATGGGAGGGCCCAACACGGGTAGGTCACTGCTCTGCTCCACCTCTTAGGATGAGGCCTGGGTCCTACTAGAACTGCAGCAGATAAAAAGCTGGTCAGGCCTCTCCCAGGCACAAGGTTTCCCTGCCCCCCCTCAGTGCACCAGAGCACTCAGCTGATCAGACCCAATCCTGCCAGGGGTGAAGTGCAGGTTTCCCCCCTCCATCCCACACTGGCTCTGGAGCCTTTCATGTGTCTGACCCCATATTTTCCTGACTCAGCCCTGGCCCAGCTGAGAACTGTGCATCCTGTTACAGCTGGTACTACAGAGCTTGGGGAGGGAGCCAAGGAGAGCAAGAACATGAGGGAAGGAGGATAGGAAAGGCTGGTGACAGCAGGGGTGGCTTGGGCAGAGACTGATGTCCCACTGCAATCTATAGGGTGGCCATCATAGAGGACAGTTGGTTGTCCTCTGTCCTCTATTGATACAAAACTGGATGCCTTTATGTCCTCTATTTTTCTCTTGAAGAGGACATAAAGGCATCTGGTTTTGTGTCAATACAGGACAGAAGACAGAGTAGCAGAAAACCTGAATGTCCTCTATGATGGCCACCCTACCAGCCTAACAGGCAAAAGAAATGTCCTTTGAGGGCAGGACCTTCTACATGAAGCCCAGTCACGGCATGACTAACAGTTGAAGTGAAGACATGGGATGGGGTAGAGGAACACAGCGTGGGCCACACTGAGATCCTGGGGAAGACAGGGAACAGTGATGCCAGGACTTACCAGTCTTATTGGGTTTGCAGAGGGAGTGTCTGCGCCGGCGCACACGGCGGTAGTTGCAGTCGTACTCCTCGCTGAGCGGTGAGCGGGGAATGCTATCTGCCTGAGGAAGAAGAGAGTTTGGTAACAGAAGGGGACTGGGCTTTATCCCAGCTGAGCCTCAGCCCATTCCTCATCCTGAGTAAAGGGTGGACTAAGGATGTCTCTCTTCAGGGCCTCCTCTGTGGGAAGATAACTGCCTCAATTCCCTTCCCCAGCCAGAGGCTTTGGCCCCAGGGACTATATATTGACACCACAGCAGGCTACGTCCCAAGGAAACCTGGGACTTGGGCTGGACAGTCTTGAGGCTGAAGTAAGTTCAGATTCATGAGAGACCTCAGCAGTTTCAGATCACTTAGGTGGAGGCAGTGGACAAAGGTCTCTCTCTCACAAACCAGCCGGCAGGTTTCTCTGAAACGTAAAATCAGTGGTGTCCAGTCAGATTGAGGAGCAGGATTTAATAATAATACTTAAGAAAAAATGACCCCTCAGTTTTCTGTCGGTAACATGCCTGATTATTCATAAAACACGATTTTTTTTTTAATTCTTTGAGTAAGCTTGTTTGTGATTAGCTGAAGACACCAGAATATCCTTTTTCTCAGCCATTTTATAGACCGAGTAGTTGCTTGAAGTTAACAGGACTAAAGTATGTGGCTAAATGTGGACTGTTGTACTGGGTTTGGACCACTGTCAGGACATCTGCATGAAGACATCCTGCCATTATATCATCTCAGTGTAATGACTTTGTCATGGCAATGCCATCTAAAAGTGAGGATATCTTCAATCACCATGTTGTATCAATGTGACACAAATCAAATCAGTCCAAAGTAGTTGTTGTGATGACATCAAAATAACATGATACCCCATGAGCATGCACTCATGCCACCACACAAATCACTGTCCCATCAGTATGTGATAGTGTGACCCAATATAAAACAAACAGGTGGAAGCTATGTCATCCTGTTAAACCACAAAGTGAAAAACTGTCCTTCAATGATGACAGCAGCAGCATGCCAAAATATTCCGAGTTGTCATTATGTCATGATGATGCAATGTCATGTCACAGCAAAACATCACGAGAAACATGTCACATCAGAATACTAAGTCTTGCTGCTGACACAGGATCACATTTCAGCAAGACAACACAGTACTCTACCATGACATAATACTGATCTGCTCCAGTGCCAATAACAGCAAAATGTCTTGGCTCGATGATTCATGCTATGCCACTGTCATGTCTCCAACACTTTAGCCCATCACCACCTTGTGTGACAGCAAGACCACCTTGCTACCACAGCACTGAAGCATGAAGACCTCGCAGCAGGCTGAAATCAATTTGAGGGCATTTTAAGGGTGTTGGGAAAGCTGCAGAATTGCAGCAGGGCCTTGGCTGCATGACCTGTAGATTTTCACAAAAATCTTCCCTTTGCAAGCACCTGTGTGCTGGGTTCTCATGATACTCTGACCCCTCTGAGGAATGCAGAGGTCTTCTGAAAACCAGGCTTACTGACTTGGGATTTGAGTGGCTGCAACATGAAAAAGCTTTTCAAAGACACAGCCTGTGGTGCTTAGCAAATATGCAAAACACTTGAGTGGAAAATGTACACAGCTTCTCATTTGGAGCCACCCAGTGTCATTCCCTTCAAGGTCACTCAAGTCCCATGGCTGCTCTCCTTCCAACGGTTGGAGGTGATGTGCAGGGGCAGCCTCAGCCCTCCATGCCTGTGTCTGATACTCACATCTCTCAGGTTGAAAGTTATCTCTAAGTTGCTCCAGAAATTGTCCGAAAAGGCAGGGTACATGTCCAGGACTTCCAGGAGGTCCTCCCGCTGGATTTTATGCAAATCACAGTAGGTCAGTGCCCGCACATCTGCGTTGGATTTCCCAGGCCGGGCATAGAGGCTGATGGGCTCTCCAAAGATGTCGTTCTTCCCTGTGCAATGGAGAGGGGATTATTAGACTGTAGGGCAAATGACCAGTCTAAGCCTATAGGGCTTTTGGGCTTCACAGAAAGTGTTCTGAAGTCCTGTCTCACTCAACAAGAGGACTGTTGAGTGAGACAGTGTGTCCCCAGCTGTGTCCTCACTTTCCTTGGCTCTTTGCACACCGCTGTATCCCTGCTCCTGACTGTTTCACTCCTCCCACTCATACATTGTGGTATGTCCCATACATTTGGAACAGCTGACCCTTTTATAGAGCTCCCCCCAAGGTCCCTGTAAGTTCTCGGTGGTGAGAGTGTATGTCCACACTGCTGGTTCTGGCAGCAGAGACATACCTGAGCTGGCTTTAACCTAGCTGCTCCAGTGCCAATAACAGCATAGCCATTGTAGCACAAAGGTCATTATGGTCTAACCACCCAAGTAACCACCCAGATCTTGGGTGGGTTTTGCAGCTCACAATAAGCTCCATGCTACTGCAACTGCATTGCTGCCAGCCACCAAGCTAGCAAGTTTACAGCTAGCACAAAATTGTATTTACATGAGTGGCAGCAACTGCAGTATAGACATACCCTAATGCTGAACATGTCCTTCTCTAGGTGTGGAGTGCTGTAATGCTCCCATATTCTTTGCAAGTCACCACCAGTGATGCATAACCCTTCAAACATTGTGTGGGTCTATAACAGGGAGCCAGGGCTCCCACTACTTTAAGACAGAAGCAGCCACAGGGCTGTCTTCATGTGGGGAAAGACTGCTCATTATGGGCTGGCTGCAGGGGAACAGGCAGCCAGGGACACATAAGCTTTGAGCGCCTATTACTAGGGCAGCCAGAGTGGCAGTCATAAACTGCCCATTAGAATTAAGGAGGGAAAGCTGTGCCAGGGTTAGAGGTAGGGGTTGACTGATAAAGATTTTCTTGGCCAGTACTGATAGCCAATTATAACCAGCCATATTGGCCGATACCAATCCAATAACTGATATTTAATAATAAAGCTTGTTGAACGAGCTTTAGTTCAAGTGCCCCCACTGCCATTTCTAAGCATGGGGATGCTGATACAGGAGACACAGCAACACTTCAATCAGAGTGGCTCTAATTAAAGTGCTGCCCCCCCACTCCCAGAGGCTCCCCACTGGGGGAAGGACCTTGCTGCACACAGCAGGAGGGAGTGGCTGCCTCAGCCCCTGCCAGGCTCTGCCCCCGACCCCCTGGGGCTCAGGTTGAGTCATGCTGGGCTGGGCTGGGCCGGGCCGGGCCGGGCCAGGCCAGGCCAGGCAGCTCCACCCGCCCCTCCCCACCCCAGTCACATCTCCAGCATTTGGCACCTTTTACAGTGCCTGCCCTGGCCCCAGCCTGCAGTCTGTGCCACACCGTGCCAGTGCCTGGGACACTGGCAGCTGCTCCGCTCCAGCCCAGACAAGCTTCCCAGTGAAGGGCTGGGGGTATATTTGGGGTCATCCCAGCTCATTGGAGGGAACCTAGGTATCCGGGGCCCTGTCATAATGAAATTATCAGAGAACATTATCAGCTACATCGGCCAAAGGAAGCTGATAGCTGATAATGTTAACTTTCCTTTTATTGGTGCCCGTCTGGTACACAACCAATATCTCGGTGCACCTCTAGTTAGAGAATCACCTGATCTGAGGGGGCCACTCTGATGAGCTTAAAAGCCAGCACCTGGAGAGAAGAAGGAGAGGGCTGGGAGCAACCAGGCGATTGTGGTCTCAGCAGGGAAGAGCTGCCTGAGAGACCCAAGTATTGGTTTAACCTTGAGCAGGAGGGAAAGTTTTATTCAGTGGTTGCTTGCCTTTTGTGTTCAAGTTATACTGGCAAATTGGGTGTGGCTAAAAGGGAGGATGAGGATGCCATAGTGGGGGTGCCTGAGGGCACACTGAGGTTTAAGCCACAGGGTGCCTGAGAGGCAAGCAATTGAGCCCTGCCAGGGCCAGGGGCTCCAGTCATTGGAGTGCCTGAGGGGCATGGGAGTATTTGAGTCCCGCCAGGGCTCGGCACAAGTCAGGCAGGTGGAAGTCAAGGGGGCACAAGCTTGAGTTAGGCAAAGTAATATAGTGATGACTTGAAGCTGGGAGGGCAAAGGCCAGAGCCAGAGACCCAGAGTTTGAGGGGTGGAACCAGGTCTGGATCCCATAAGCTGAGACCCAGTGCAGTGAGCCTAGGCTAAAGGAGCCCAGCTAGAGAAAAGGGGTGGAGGAGAGGAAGACCAAGGCCTCAATAAGGGCTTGGAGGCCTGAGAAGGCCTGACATTGTATAGGGGGTGAGCTGCCCATTTGCAGTAACTAATTAACCAGTAACGTCTGCAAGGCTTGGGCATAGCTGTAGGGGCAGAAGGAGGCCACAACTAGCCCTTAAGGCAACCGGTGTCCTGGAGCATGGATGGGGGCCAGGAGGGCCTCACATAATATCTGAGGGAGAGGATAGGGACTGGCTGGATCCAGGAGGGACCCCAATGGTTGCAGAATAGCAAGGACTCACTCTGGGACCCTGGGGCAGCTTCCCTTTTCAGAATCAACTAGTTCCATCAAGGCATGGCAGGTGAGAGAAAAAGAGGGCACTCCAGGAGCCAGAGTGGGGCAGGAGCCACCAGGGGTGTAATAGCCAAACATATCATAGGGTCATTTCAGATTGGCAATGGAGAGTCCCTCCCATGGCTGCTGACCCTAGCCCAGAACTGTAGCAGACTGGTGATGACACTAGCCTAGATGCTACAGGTCCAGAGAGAAACACAGGGTCTGCCTGTGCCCAACAGCCTCTCTAAAGATGCTCCTCTGTATGTGTTACCTGCATCCTGACATTCTGCTCCCAGTGTGATGAGGCATCCATCAAATGCATGCACTCCTCCCAGTTCTCAGAACCTCTAATCTAGGATCTGGAAAGCTAAGGCTATGAGGAGAAAGGAGATATCTGGTGCTGCTTGCCTCAGTCAGGGATCAGCCTTCTCTCATGATTCCAGTGCCTCTTCCCTGGCCTGACCCCACAGTGCTGGGGACAGCACTCTGGGAGCAACCAGGGGATAAAGAACTATCAGAAACTAACCAGTTTCCTCACCAGCCTATGCTTGGAGGGCTCTAAATTGGGATTAAGCTGGGAAGCTGGGCCTGTGGTGATTCCTATTTGATCTGAGCCAGTTCATCCATGCCTAGGCACAGCTGGGCAGGACTAAGGCTAAAAAGAGCATGAATCCATCCAGCTCTGGGGTTCTTCCCAGCCCTGACAGATGTTTGTCCTGAACACCAGATGCAAGCAGAAGCCCTGAACTGAAGAATGGAAGCCAAACCACATATCTGTCTTCCCAAGGAAGGATTTGGCTCTCATCCTAACAGGTGAGAATTTGGCTATGCTGGAAAATGGTGTGATTCTCTCCTCTCTTCCCAAAACATCTATTCTCCTCTCCTCATATTTGCATTCCCCTGCCCCTGCCCCTGCCCCTGCCCAGAAGGAAGGATTCTTCTACCTAAGATGGCCACCACAATGTCTTCCCTGAGGATCTCGATGGAGCCGCGGGAGATAAAGTAGAGGGTGGTGAGGACATCTCCATAATGCACGAGAGTGTCTCCTGGAGGTGCGTGGGTTGTCTTGAACTTCATGGCCAGGGCACGGAGGCAGCCCTTGCTGGCCCCCCGGAAAGCTTTGCAGTTTTGGAGGAGGGTGCGGTTCAGGTGGAGACAAATGTCAGCTTGTAGGCAGTCAGGGAAGCCTTTCAGCACCTGTATGAGGAGAAGGAGGTCATGATTACAAAACAAGCTCAGGGGAAGAGACCTACCACCAGTCTGATAGGCAGAGACAGGTGGCCTGGCCAGATAGCAGTTATGATGAAACAGGAGTTCCATCCACAGCTGTAGAGTGTTGTCTGGAGAAGAGCTAAGGTTGCTTAGAGACAATCTGTTACCTATTACTTTCCTCATACAATTCAAGTATTTAAAAACCAGGAAAGGTTAGTTCATGGCACCTTAAATCTCACACCACTCACAAGACAAACACCTGCCCATCAAGCTTAAAAAAAATGCATTCCAAGAAAATCACCTCAATCCTAACCTCTTTGCGACCTCAGAGTATAAGCACAACACAAAAATCTTGTGAGAAGCAATTACCATATCATTATTGGCAGAAGCTTACCTTAAACAGCCTTCAAGTGACTTTGTCTTGCATCATCTCTCTCCCACCCACCCTTGCTAGGATGACCATAGAAATCTCAACAGTTGGGCAATGATGTCCTGAAACCTCTTCCCATCATGGCAACCAGTATTGTTTCCTTACTCCTACCTGTATCAACCTGGGCATGGATCTCTTGGCACATCTTCCGATGGCAAGTACTTTGAAGAAAGGGACTGTCTTTTCATTCTGTGTTTGTACTATGCTTGGCACAACAGTCCTCCACTGAGACTCCTACTTGTTATTGGAATTACCAATCAATAACAACTCTAATTCTGCATGTGCCCGTTGGCAACACATTCATCCTCTTGAATGCTATTCTACGTAGCTATACTTAATCATACCATAAATTGGTAATGAGCTATTTGTCTTAACAAAACTCTATCTACATTAATTTCCAGAAGCAGCAAGAATGAGTCATTCATAATATACTATGGTCAATTGATACAGACACTAACGGAAAATATTTCCCATTTAACAGGATCTCTTAACAGCAAAGGAAGATGCTGAAAACAAGGTAAAAATAGCAACCTAAAGAAAGCTTCCAACGACTTCTGGAGCAGGTGGAGGGTGTAGTGATGAAACGTGCACTCTTTTGCTCAGTGCAAGAATAGCGTGATATTCTGCTAGTCAGCGGGGTAAGATGTTCTGATGCATTTGAGCTGTGTATACAAGGGGAAGGGTCACCATAGGGCAGTCATGCAACAGGGTCAGAAGCTGCTTCTGAGGGGGAAGAGTTCAATTATAATGGAGTGAGGGCCTGGGAATGGGGCAGAGAGTGAACAGTGCCTTCCCTCCTGTCCCTGGTTCCA
Source organism: Gavialis gangeticus (assembly GCF_001723915.1). Taxonomy (NCBI): domain Eukaryota; kingdom Metazoa; phylum Chordata; order Crocodylia; family Gavialidae; genus Gavialis; species Gavialis gangeticus. The sequence goes on along the minus strand of NW_017729031.1, from coordinate 113,627,252 downwards.
TCAGGTCCTTATAATCAGTGAGACTATAAGATTCTGCCTACTTCTCCTCAGCCAGAGGGCACAGTGTAAATGGGGAGGCTTCTCCTACGACCCAGCAGTTGTACAGACCCTGATAGCTGCAAATTCCTGGTTTACTCACTGGCTAAGTAGGCACAAAACATGGCTAAGAGGTAGGAACTCCCAGTTTTGTCCGTGGCTATGGTGTTCTAAGGGTCTGTCCACCTCCCTACTATGTCATGTCTGGAAGTGACACCCTGAAGCATGCCCCACCAACTTGCTCATGCTTAGCATGCACCGGGTTTTGGAAAGGTGGCAGACCAGACCTAAGCACATGCCAGTTAGAATCCCAGAGTTCAGTGCTCCCTTAAGATAGTAAGTACATCACTTCATTTCTAGGTTTTGGCATGCTCAGAGTGAGAGGGAGCAGGTGGGGCATTTTTCACGGCAGAGCTCCTAGCTGTAACATGGACCCACTGTACACTTGCCCTAACCTAGTATATGACCTCTGTGCTTCAGTTTCCCCATATCTTTAAAAGAGAGGTGGTGATATTGACCTCAGGCAAGGTGGTCGATTAGTTGGTATTTGGAGTGCAGCTTGAAAACATAAGAATAAGTTTAAGAGACCAGAGCCTAATCACTATGTTTGGGAAGCCCAGAGATGGGGCTTGGGTTGGCTCAGTATCATGAAAAAGTCCAGGAAGACAATGTGGATCAGGACCGGACTATTTATAATGCTGGGGGTGTTTGTACTTGGCCTTCTGAGTAGGGCTTATCTCTAACTGTTCATGCAGATGTCCAATCTGAGCTGTCTTCGGCAGTAATATCACAGAGATGTGAATGCTTTGTACACAGGCTTCTCCTTTACGCTACCCAAAGTAACAGACGTCAGACTTAGACTCCTACATCCATAAAAGTCAGCAAAATTTGAAGACGAGGACTGGGTTAGCCCAAACAAAAAGGTCTGCTGATACCACTCAAGGACTGTGTTTTGATCATGGATGGTAAACAAGAGAATGGAAATTAAAATTAACCATCTCAAACTGGTGTTGAAAATTAGGCCCAAGTGATAAACAAAGAGTGAGGGAGATAAAGTATTCTACTCCTCATTCTTTGGAGTCCTTCACAGGGGTGATGGGAACAGTGGGCTGAGGACAGGTGGAAGGGCTCCTGGCAGGCCTGGCTTACAATGCAAGACTGAATCTAAAGTAAAGTTCAAGGTCCGCTAGCTCCAAACCACTGACTTTTGGTGGTTTGTTACTGTCAGAAGGAACCACACAGAATACTAATATTCCTTTTAAGAACATCGCTGTGCAAATGTATGTTAATAAATTAACTGAAGGTTTTTAATTGATTAATTTGCAAATGAAATAAAATACAAGCTAGTGTTATTGAAAACATCTCTTAAGGTATTGAAGGGATAATTTCAATTTTATTGAAACAAAACTTCTTGGGCTTTCTTGCAGCAAAATCATCAGTCAGTGATGGACATCAAGCCATTGTGATATTTCATACTCAGTTGAGAGATGATTTAAACCTTTAAGTTATTCTTGGATCATGTTTGATCTCAGGCAATTCTTTATCAGTTTCACCTTGGAAAAGCTGCATCCAGAGCTTGCAAAGAGTGCCATAGTCCAAAAAATGGTAATTGCTACAAAGATCTTTGCTGGACAGCTTGACTGAAATTAAGGGCTGCAGCAGCTCTGGTGGTGGCATGGTTACATTGTCCTTAGTTCAGTTTTTGAGTTACAGGAGCTGAATGTATCTCGGCAAGCAAAACTGAAGGAGAAAGCAGGGACCTATGCAGAGCAAAGGAGGTTTTTTTGCCCCCTCACCCCTTCCCTGGGTGCTACTGTCAGTTTACTGTCCTAGCCACTATAAAAATGACAGATGTCCTTTACTGATATTTAGTTTATCAAACACATGCTTTGGCTTTGGAAAGGCTTTAGGCATCATTCTAAACTTTGTTTTTGTCCTGTAACAACGTGGAAATTTAAAATGTGAGGGGAAGATGCCCTTTTCCATTTCAATGTTCTTGTTTTTAAATGTGATTCAGTCTCATCACTTAACAAATGCTTTCTCAAGCCTTATTCCAGCAAGCAGAGCCCATGGAGCAAGGCACCTGGAACCTAGGGCCACTGCCCCATGTGCCCTGCCCCAGTGCTTGTCTGGGACCCACCAGGGAACTGCTGGGCTTTCTTCAACCTGATTCTGAGAGGTCCTAAGTGGACCAGAAGCAGGCACCCAGGTGATAGCACCATCTCCTTGGCCTCAGCCAAGTTCTGAGTAGTGCCTAGGATGCGAGACTTGACTTTGCTGTCACCCCTCCTTGAGAGGACTAGATGACTTCCTGAGGTCCCTTCCAACCTTAATTTTCTATGACACTACATAGCAGGGAGGTCACAGGAGGAGTTGGCAGCTGCCTTCACTATCTGTGCTGTTCCTTTCCCTCCTTCCCGTGTGTGGATCTTGTTTTGTCTTCAGGAACAGACTTTAACTGCAACAGCTCTATACACTGCCTCCTGTTCACTTGCACTAGCTTTTTCTTTTCTATCTTAAAAGGGACAGTTAATGCCATCTTCAATTCTGGCTGAAAGACTGCCTCACAAGGGATTTTCCATATAAAAACTCTAAAGTAAAAGAAAAAGGGATTACAGGATATTATTAAAATGAAAGCCTCAGTTAATGCTTTCCAGGCTTTTGCTGGTTGTCCTTCCTTTCCTGTATCTTTGGGAAAAGTACTTTTAAGAATAGTTGTGACTGGAAGACAAATCAGTCTGAGGTCCTCGCCCTTGCATCCCTTAATCTATTTAACTGTTTGGTGTAGTGGAGTGATAGAATCATGTTAACCTTTGGCTCTCTGGGTCCATTGAAGGCCTGGACACATGGCACATTTACACCAATGTAATTTACATCTGCTTTGGAAACTAATCTAAGTTACACTGGGTGTGTCTACACATTCATTAATGCACTTTAGGTAATGTGCATAAAATTTAGTACCTCCAGGTATTTATAGATGTGCTCTGGGAGGTGGGGTGGGGTGATTTAATTAGTGCAGCTCTGAGAGCCACGCTAATTAAAGTGCCTGGACTATCATGTGTATCAGCGTCCCTGCGCTGAAAAATGTTGGTGGGGTGCTTTGAACTAAAGCTCATTGAGTCTTCCCCTCACACCCAGCATTGAACCAACTTCTCAGCTCAGCTCCAAAACACAGGCATCAGCTTGGTACCCAGGCTCCCAGGCTTCCTGACTTCCTTGACCATCAGAGAGAGAGAGAGAGAGAGAGAGAGAGAGAGAGAGAGAGAGAGAGAGAGAGAGAGAGAGAGAGAGAGTATGGAAGGGGGTGGTCTACAGAGACAGAAAAACAGAGATTGGTCTCCCCACCCTGTGGGGGTGAAAGGATGAGTAGGTGAAAAAACATACAGAGAGATGTTGATGTCATACACACTTCAGCCATACACCCAAGCAATACTGACACGCTCAGGTCTTTCCCTGCTTTCATCAACCTGAATGGAAAGATCCTGGTGCAAAGGGACGAGGAGTTGGGCTCAGCATTGTCCAGGGCACTGGCAGTCCGTGGGCCAGGAGCCTTCACAAAGCAACTTGAATCCTAAGCTTCCTTCCTGTTTTCCTCCTTACCAGGGGTAGGTGGCATGGGTGACCATCCAGGGCACTGTGGTCAGGGGGGCACCACACACACACACACACACACACACACACACACACACACACTCTCTCTCTCTCTCTGTCTCTGCCCGGCTGCTTGCACTGGTTGGAAGCCATTGGGGGACTTCAGTGGCAACTAATCCTGGGGGCTGAGCAGCGGGGCCTGCCTCCCTGGTCCCGCCAGGAGCTGCTTGCAGCCAGCCAGCCGGAGCAGTGGTGTAAACAGCCCCTGGGCAGCAGCATTGGTGGTGGGCGCTGACAGGCAGGGCAAGGCAGTGGTGCCTAGTGAGAAGACACTGTGACTGGGTACCCCAGTTTGTGTGCCAAGGGCTTCACCATCACTGACCTGCTGGGGCTGAAGGCTGAGCTGAGCTGAGCTGCAGCCACCACCAACACTGCCAAAGGCATGGGCATGGGCAGCTCTGGGTGGCAGCACCCTGCTGCTGGGGCTGGGCTTCCTTTAAGGGCAGCCCTGCCTGTTGCCTGTCCGCTTGCCCTTCCTGCAGTCCTGTGCAAGTTTGCCTAGGGCACCATTTTCCACAAGGCCAGCTCTGCTCCTTACAGTCATGTCAGCAATGCTGTGAGGGCTCAGCAGGACCTAGCTGCAAACCCCTGCTTAGAATCATAGAATAGTAGAACCAGATGGGACCTGTAAGATCATCAAGTCCATCCCGTCATGGGCAGGAGGTAATTGGGCTCAAACGAGCTTAACGAGGTGCTTGTCCAGCCTCCCCTTGAACACCTCCAGGGATGGCAACTGCACCACCTCTGCTGGGAATGTATTCCAGATTCTAGATACCCTTACAGAAAATAAGTTTTTTCTTATGTCCAGCCTAAATTTTTCCTCAACTAGCTTGTGCCCATTGGACCTTGCCCTCCCAAGGTGTGCCTTTCTGAAGAGTTGCTCCCCTAGATCTTGGGTGTTTGCCCCGACATACTTGTAGGCAGCTATCAAGTCACCTATCAGTCTTCTCTTACTCAGACTGAACAAACCTAGTTCCCAGTCTCTCCTCACAGGACCTATCCTCCAGGCCCCTGATCATATGGGTGGCCCTTTTCTGTACCCTCTCGAGCTTATCCACATCCTTCTTGAAGTGTGGTGCCCAGAACTGGACACAGTACTCCAGCTGTGGCCTGACCAGCGCTGAATAGAGGGGGAGGATCACCTCTCTCAATCTATTGGCAACGCATTGGCTGATGCACACCTGAGTTCTATTTGCCCTGCTGGTGACTTCATTGCATGGATGGCTCATATTCATCCTCTGGTCGATTGTCACCCCCAGGTCCCTTTCAGATGCTGTGTTAACCAGTGGACCACCACTCATCATATAGTTATGATGAAGTTTCTTCCTACCCAGATGAAGGACCCGGCACTTCTCTCTGTTGAACCTCATCTGACTGCATTGAGCTCACAGGACCAGCCTGTCAAGGTCATCCTGGATCCTTACCCTGTCCTCAGATGTACCTGCATTTCCCCACAGCTTGGTGTCATCTGCAAACTTAATCATTGCGCTTTCCACTCCCTCATCCAAGTTGTTGATAAAGGTGTTAAAGAGCATGGGCCCAAGCACTGATCCCTGGGTGTCAAACACTAGAGATGGCCCTCCAGGATGAGGCCATTCCATCAAATGCAACTCACTGGGATCAGCTTCTGAGCCAGTTGCAAACCCACTTTGCTGCAGACTGGTCAAGGCCAGTACCCTCCAAGAGAATCTCATGGGAAACAGTATCTAAGGCCTTGCTGAAGTCTAGATAGATGTCAACCTCATGTCCCACATCAAGCTTGTGACAGCTCAGCCTGCCACTGAGGGCAGCACCCTTTTGTTTCCCACTCACTTACCGCATTCATATCAATGCCATTGGTATAGGACCAGGCGTGCTGGAAATACTCCTCCAGGCGCTGGCGCAGTGGGTTGGGGATCTGGTGGAAGCGAATGAACTCCTTCACCCGCAGCATCTGGGTGTGGTAGCGGGCTGTGCCTGAGTACAGGCGCTGGATGATGGCTGAGACATTGCCGAAGATGCTGGCATACATCAGGGCTGCAAGGAGAGGGAGGGGTCAGGGGACTGAATGGAGGGGATCTGCCTTGGAGTGAGATAGTGACAAATAACCCTGGGGAAGGGGTCCCTCACTCAAGTCAGAGTCATCGGTTCTAACCCCCATCTCACTGACTCCTTCTTTTCAATAATAGACTCAGTCCCCAAAAGGCACTATAACTCTCCATTACAGTTGTTTCTCTTGCTGATCCTGGCTCCTGGCACCAGGTGCGAGTGTGTAGGGTTAGGGCACACAGTTGGCCTGGAGGAGACTCCATGCTGGGGGCCAGGAAGCGTCTCTGGCACTGGGAGAGGCTATAGGACCAAACCACATTGGAAACTAAGGGCATCACTTGCAGGAGAGGCAGATTGGGTTTCCACTGCCTGCCCCTCTGCCTTCTCTCTTCCTAGTTTAGCAGCCCCTACATGGCCCTTCTGCTTGTGTAGCAAAGGCCATTTCTGATGGCTGTGTCACACAGGATACTTAGCATGAGTTAAATGCACTCCAAACATGTGCATCTGTGCATTCAACTAGAATAACATATGCTAAGTGCACTCATGTCATATGACATTGTAGCAAAGCTACGCTTTTTCCAGCAAGGAGTACCTCCAGATCATATTGAGTAACATGTGTTGAACTGGCATTAGACTGCTCCATGGAGATGCTAGGGTCAATTGCAGTCCCAGGGCTGGGACCTACAGTCCACTGATCCAGTAATTGAAATAAAACATACACAGCTCATGATGCATGAGAGCTGCACATATTATTCCGATTGCAGTAAGCATGACAGTGTGACTGTTCAGAACACAGTCTCACTTTACTATGTTCTAACTTGAACATGGGCTAAGAGTCCCATGCAACAAGGCTCAGAGTCTGGTGCATCTGGAAACAGGTCACTTTCCAAAACCTGTCTCCCCAGCCTTCATGGGAGTCTCCCCAGCTGCACTGGATTCCCAGCACTGAAGAGGCACAGGCTCCCAGATGGATAAATCTACCAGGTGCAGCTTAGACCATGCCTGCACTAGGCCACACAGGCACTGGGGCCACAAAGACTCTTTCCCCACCTTGCTCACATTTACAGTATGGGCTAATCTGCTTCTCTGCCCAAACCAGCCCCTTTGGCCCCTGGCTACATGTTGCCTCCCCAGAGGGTGAGCAGGGCCCCAGCAGGGAGGCAGAGTCAGAAACTCACAGCCGATAAGCATGACACAGATGGAGAAGATCTTCTCAGAATTGGTGTTGGGGGAGACGTTGCCGAAGCCGACGCTGGTGAGACTGCTGAAGGTGAAGTAGAGGGCAGTGACGTACTTGTCCTTGATGGAGGGGCCAGATGAGAGGTCACTGTCATTGTAGCGCTTGCCGATCTGGTCACCCAGGTTGTCCAGCCAGCCGATCTTGTGCTCCATGTAGGGCCGCTCCACATTGCCAATAGCATACCAGATGCAGGCCAGCCAGTGGGCAATGAGGGCAAAGGTGCACATGAGCAGGAAGAGCACGGCTGCCCCATATTCTGAGTAGCGGTCCAGCTTGCGGGCCACGCGCACCAGGCGCAGCAGTCGTGCCGTCTTCAGCAGCCCAATGAGGGTGGTTGTCTGCAGAAAGGAAGTGGGAATTAGCCACTGAAGGGTAGCACGGGAGAAACTCAGAGGAGGGGCTATCATCAGAGTTGGGAACAAGGAGCCAGGACTCCTGGTTTTTATTCATACCTCTAAGGCAAGAGTGGGTAAGATACAGCCCGTGGGCCAAATCCGGCCTGCCAACTGATTGGATCCAGCCTGCAGCTGCCCCCATGGTGCTCCACATGTGGCTGAGCCCTGCCTGGGCAGCCAGCGCTGTGCTCCTGCCTGCACCTGCTGGCTCCAGTCTTGGACAACGTGCACAGATTACCATCAGGGCTGTTCCCAGTGGGGCTGTAGCCTCCCAAGTGCTGCTCAGCTCCTCTCACCTCCAGCAGTGGCTCTGTCTCTTGCTCCTGCCCCTGCTGCATTGCTCCAGGTGGGGAGGAAGCTTCAGTTGAGCAGCTCCTGCCCCAGCATGCAGGGCTCTGGCTCCAGCTCCAGCTCCAGCTCCCGGCTGCCTTGCATCCACTTTGCCCATGCAGTGCAATGAGTAGCCACCTGACGCAGGCCAAGTGGGTGGATCACAGCTGGAAGCTAGAGCCAGAGCCCCACACATGGGGCAGGAGCTGCCCAGCTGAAGCTTTCTCCCCATCTAGAGCAGTGCAGCAGAGGGAAGAGCAGGAGCTGCTGGAGATGAGAGTAACTGAGCAGCACCTGAGTGGTTGCAGCTGCACTTGCATGCAGCTTACTGGCAGAGCTGCTTCACTGGCCAGGACTAGACTGGCAGATGTGGTTGGGACTGTGGTGTGGGCTGCTGTGGGCAGGGCTCAGCCCCATGAGGAGTCCTGTGGGGGCAGCTGCAGACTGCACCACCCAAGTGAACTCTGCTGGACACATCTCCTGCCCCACCGCCCTGCCCTCACCCCCGGCTGGCTCCCAGGCCTAGTGACCAGGCATCCCCCTACATATCCTGCACAGGGCAGGGGCATGCAGACAGCAGATCACAGTTCTGCCGCAGGCCCTGGCCCTGCACATCCTTGCCCACAGAACCGGGACTCTACCCCGTGATCCTGGGGTCTCCATGGAGACTGGCCAGGAACCACCTGAGCAGGATGCATAGCTGATCAGGCAGAGAGCTGCCGCCAGGGCCAGGGCTGGGACCGGGGCTGGGATCCTGGGGTGGTGACAGCGTGGGGCTGGGACCTGGGGCAGAGCTGTGATCCGCTCCCTGTACGCCCCTGCCTGCAAAACCTGCGCCCATTGCAGGGGTGTGCAGGCGTTCTAACTGGAACACTCCAGCATGCTGCAGCGGCACATGTAGTCAGTGCCCCACGTTTCAAAATGGTCATGAGGGGTGTTAACTAAAGCTCCTCCAATGCGCTTTAGTTAAAATGCCCCTGCTGCCATTTTGAAGCATGGGACTCCAAATACATAAGACACTGCGGGTGTTTTAATTAGAGCAGCTCCCAAAAGCTGCTCTAATTAAAATGCTCCCCCTCCCCACAACCCAGGAGCATGTGTATAGGTGCCTCATGTGACTAAGGAGGTACTAAGTGTTAGCATTATTGCTTATAGTTAAAAAGAAGGCAGGGCAGATTTGCAGCTTATAAACTAACCAAAGTGTGGGTGTGTGTGTGTGCGCGCGCGCGCACACGCACTCATGAGAAAGGGATACATAAGATTTTTTATGTGTGTGTGTGTGTGTGTATAGTATGTATATGTATATCCTTCATCTGTAGTCATCTGATGAAGTGAACTTCAGCTCACAAAATCTTATGCTACAAACACATATACATATACGCATACTTTGGTTAGTCTATAAGGTGCAAATACCCTGTCTTCTATTTGACTGATTCAGACTAACATGTCTCTATAATTAAAGAACCATCCAGACCACAGAATCCTACCAATTCCAGCCAACTCCTGCTCTGTTCTACCCCTGCTGCTGGGGCAGGCTCATCCTTCTGAAAAGAGAGTCTGCTGTAACGAACAGGTAACAAATCTCCAGTCAGAATAACAGAAGAGCAGCCACATAGTTGGCACAATCTGTAGCTTCTTTCATCCAAGCCTTCCCAGGGGGAAAGGAAGGCAGGCAGAGGGATGTGCCCAAGGTGATACAGATTCAATGGTAGACTCAAAACGCAGCATCAGGGGAACAGGACAGTACACCAAGAGGCTTAGAAAGCAACTCCATTCCCTGAGATTACAGACTGATTTATCAGATCTCCCAGCAAAGAAAATGTGGTCCAGTGAACAGGACAAAAATCTAGTGCTCAAGAAATGTGCATGTTTCTTCTGGCTATATCTCTGGACTCCCAAATGACCCAGGGCAGGTAATTTTCCCTTGTGCCATTTGTCCATTGAGACTGGGACAGGAGTCATCTCTTGCCATATGTTTGTAAACTGCCTGACACTGCAGGGCTCCTATCTCAGGCAGAGCTTCTACGTTGCCATAATATAAAGAAATAATAATAGAAGTGTTCCTTGGGTATTCATACACATTTTTAGGATTTTTGGAACTGCCATACTAGATCCATGTTATCTAGCACCCATCTCCAGGATACACAGGGCTGATCACTAGCCTAGCCCTATAACTTGCCTCCTGCTGTCCCCCACAGCAGCAGCCACACCCTAATGTCAAGGAAGGCCCTGCAAAATACCACTTTTTGTAGGACTAGTCATAATCACTGCTATAACTACAGTCTGGTGGGTTGTTACCCAACAAGGATCCCAGAAAAGATGTCTGTCTGTCTATATATCCATCCATCCATTTAACCCTCCCATGCCCATCCACTGCCACACTCACCCACCCATCCATCTGCCCAAATTCTTGCACTCACCCCTCCACTCACCCATCCATGCATCCATCCCTCCTGCCCTACATTCTGAGGGCCAGGCCCAGATTTCTATGCCCCGTTTCAGATCTCTCCCATGGCTGCCCCCGACTCACCTCATCCGAGCCAGAGCGGAAGATGAGAAGGTCAAAGGGGATGGCAGCCACCATATCAATGAGGAACCAGCCCTTGAAGTAGTGGATTGCAATCTTGGCAGGATGACTCACCACCTCGTCATTGACATTGACATAGGTGGTGCGAAAATTGATGATGATGTCAATGATGAACATAATGTCCACAATGAGGTCGATGATGTTGAGGGGGTCACACGAGTAGCCACAGTCCCAACGCTTTTCCTCCTGCTCCTCATTGAGCAGGAAGGCAGCTGAGTAGGGCGTGAAGACAGCTGTGTAGATGACCAGCAGCAGGATCAGCCAGTCCCATACAGCCTTGAAGGGGCTGTAATGCAGGATGGTCCATCGATGGATCCGTGGAGCCTGCAGCTTGTACTCCGGGAGGACGTCAGCACCCAGTGACAGGACCTGCCGGGGAGATGAATGCATGATATGGGGCAGAGGGAAAGTGGGGGATGGAGAGCTTAGACAGCCCTGGAGCTGGATTCTACCCTGCCAGCATCAAGTCTCCCCAGCACCTCCTTGCTCTCCCCACCCCCAGTCAACCCCTCCTCTATGTCCCCCTCACAAATGCCCTGGCCCACTTCCAATTGCTGATCCCCATCCCTTGTCATCTCCATGGATGCCAAGACCGCACCCAAATGCTGAGTCCCTCTCTGCTAGGCCCTATAGGCAAACTGATCCCCTCCAAGTGCCAGACTCTTTACACTTTACACTTCTCTAAACTGTTTGTCCTCATCCCCCTGAAGCATCCTTTATCACCTCAAACTAGAGCAATACCAGCTCCCTCCCTCATCCCATGGTGCTTCTGCCTGTACACATGTCAAGAGCTATCACTGTGCCTGTAAATAAGTCAAGAGCTATCAGGCCTTGTGCAGAGAGGTCTCCTGTTGTGGGACATTACAAAGGCTCTGGTGGAAGCAGATCTACCAGTCTGCTAGCCTCTGAGGTCCAGGTGCCAGCACTGTGAAAGATGGAGTCCTATGCTGAGGTTTCTACTTCCATGGGCAGACAACAGAATAAACTTGGCCAGGTACTTCATGAAATTCAGGTGAAGTTGATCTAGGAGGTGTTGTGTACCTGAGGATACAGGCACCTACCATTGGGCATCAGGGCTTAATATATCAGCCACAGTGTCATGAACTGGCTAGCCTAGATATCTCTCAACAGGAACCACCAAGGTGCTCAAAGGGCTTTCATTGATCCTCTGCTGCTAACAGCTGGGGAGCTCCCCCCTGAGCTAAAGCTGTAGGGATCATAGGGTTCAATAAATACAGGCATACATAAATGAGAAGAACTAAAGAACAACTTTTTATTGTGGAGCAATAGGCAAGCCTCTGTAGTCCCCTCGTCTTTAATGACCCTGCAAATAAGGGATCATCTCCCAATTCCCAACTCTTCTACCTAGGCAGTGTCTCTGAATTACAAGTAGCAGTGGCTTTGGCTTGAGGGGCAGAAGGAGGAGAACTTCATCATAGAAGCTGCAGGGTAGTTCTGCCAAACAGGATAGGTAGCACAGGGCAGGCTGGGAAATTGCAACTGGATTTGCCAGATGGGACCAGCCCTGGGGCCCATCTTGCCTGGGGCTAAGGTCTCAGCACGTGGCAAAGGAGAATGTTCTTCAGAGGGGAGAGGAAATAATTCAGTGCTGGGGCAGTCTGTACAGGGCACCTCCCAGCATGCACATGCATTATACAGGGCAAAAGGTGTTAACTGTTCAAGTGCTGCTGCCCCAGCTGGCACGTAGGGCAACCCACAGTTGTTGGGAAGTCCTGCAATCAGCTGTGGCACTGAAAGAGTTAATTGCTGAGACTGCAGGACATGCTTGCACACCTGTGCTAGCTTCCCCAGCCAAAGATATGGAGGCAACACACAGGCCACAGCAGGTGTTAGCAACCAGAGAAAGTCCGTAGAAGGCTTGTTCTCAGGGTACTGGCCCATGCTACAGACAGTCACCCTGTATCTTCACTGCTACTGCCTGCTGGGCCAACTAGAACAAGCCAGTCCAGGCACACTAGTGCATGTTACAACCAAACCTCTGTTTTGCTGTGCAGTTCCCTATCTCTCACAGGCACACAGAGGGAACAGATCCACCATAATGCTGACAGCTCCTCTGGCCTCCCACAAAGACTCCAGTCTGGAGACTGAATACTGTAGTGGTGGGGCACCAGGGAAGGGGGTCAAATCCAGCTGCCTCTAGGCCAGGCCCTCTCGCTCATGCAGGGGAAAGATTCAATTACGGATGGAGGCAGGTGGGAGTGAGGAGGAATCTCATCTTCCGAGGATGGGTTTTCAACCTTTTTTAGTCTAAGTAGCCCTGGTGGCCAGATGCTGAGTGGTGAGGGGGAGAGAGGTAGCATGCACCCAAATGCCAGAGGGGCGGGGGAGGTAGTGCATGTCCAAATGCCAGGGGGTGGGGCGGGGGCGGAGGGTGGGAGTGTGGTGCGTGGCCGGACACAGAGCGGGGAGACAAGGACGGTGTGCGGGTGGGAAGGGACAGAGCACTGCCACCTCACAGGAGCAGGGTCAGGGCAGGCTGGGGAAGCTCACCGGGCTGATGTGTGGTGGTACCGCCATGTGCACGCTTCCCTGCCCCACTGCCCTCACCCCACCCCAGCGCTGCTCCTGGGAGATGGCAGTGCTCCATCCCTGCCCGCCTGCATGTACCCCCTAGGACCAGTCCAAGTACCTCCAGGGGTACGTGTACCCCCAGTTGACACCCCCTGGCCTAGGAGGTAGGGAAGGATGCACATGGCATCTAGTCCTAGCCTGTCTTTGGCATTTCTGCCCAGTATGTTAACTCCCCAGAGCATCCTTTCCCTTGTGCCCACCCCACACTGCTTTCCTGGCCACTTGTCAGGAGCCCACGGCAATAACCTTGCAGGTGCTCCTCTCTGTAACTCCTGAGTACTGCCAGGACCTTTGAGTCAGGAGGCAGCCTTGCACAATGGGACCTCTTGCCACCATATTAATAAAAACTTCCTTGAGCCACACATCTCTAGGCTGCCCCATGATTAGGCACCTATGATTAGGGAAATGAGACCATTTCCATACCCCAAGGCTGCACAGAGCTTTGGGGCTACAATCCAGTTCCTTGAGCTGCTAGTGGAGCTATGTGAGAAGCACCATCAGGATCTACTACTAGCTACCAGGTGAAACTCCCTTCCTGACAATAAGCGGGCACTCTCTCTGAAGAGTATTAATTCCCCACCTGCCGGGGGCTTGGCTTTTCTGGTAATTCAGAGGACCCATCAAACAAAGTACAGCCTGAGTCCTCTCCCTGAGTATGGC
>NW_017729031.1:113603503-113608733 GCF_001723915.1 Gavialis gangeticus | reverse complement strand
ACTTCTGTCCCAGATCCCCTCCAGATTCAAGTTAAGCCACAGTCCCCCAGCATCCCAGAAGATCTTCCATGCCCTGGTTCTCCTCATGTCTAGTGCAGCTTCTAGCTACTTTTATAGCCTGGCTGGAGTGGGAGGACTCCCCAAGTCTGACTACACCTATGTACTACATACTAGCAGTGAGGCTTTAAGACTGGGCTACCTTCCCAGGAAAATACCTAGGGGGCCAGGTGAACTTTTGCAGCCCATGTTACTGTAGTTTCATTCCTGCTGGCCTATGTGCTAGCTGGCACAGGTACATCTATTCCTGCAGCCACCATAACTCTGAATGCAGTGTAGTCATAGCTGTGGTTAAGCGGCTGTGCTTCTCTCTAGTAGGGTGCAGTATCCGTGTACATGGTTACACATGCCCATGTACTGACATATGCATATGAACATACATGCACATGAGGACCAGCTGAAAACTCAACAGAATATAGAAAAGTTGCTGTTTGCTTTGGCCAGTAGAGGGTGTATGTAAAGCCAGGGGAGTGTTAGGGCAAGACAGCCCTGGGAGCAGCTAAGTCCAACCCTCTGGTGTTCAGAGCATGAATGGGTTGCTCCCCTATTAATACTGATGGGGGGGAGGAAGGTAGCAAAGGCACGGGTGGGGGGACGAGCAGAGCCTAAAGGGAATCGCTGCAGCATTCCAACAAGCCAGCCTTCTCCCTGCACTGTGCAATGAGTCTCTCTTTCCCTGGGCAGCTCATGCTTCTGAGACAAGTCTGTGTGTTTGGTAGAAGAGATGCTGCTCAGGTCACATCCACAGGCATGCAGGTACCCTGGGGAATGGACACAGGATAAATGCTTATGGAGATGGATAGCTAGGGGGGTATAGCTAGATGGGTGGATGACTAGATTCTAGACAAATGGGGGCATCAAAGAAATGACTATAAAGGGTCCCAGGTCAATGAGTAGATGAATCCTGGACAGGTAAATGGAAGACTGATAGAGTGCACAGATTCGTCAGTGAATAGATGTGATCCCAGATAGACAGACAAGGTCCCAAATCTTTCAGTTCTGGACCCCTTAAAGTACCTGACAACCAGCCCTGCTCATATCCTCACAATATGGTGGGGGGAAAGTCCTTGGGCTGAACATCAAACCCACCCAGCCATGGTGGTGGGCCAGGTCAGCTCTGACTCACACCTTAGGGAGCTGGCACCCCACAGAGGAGAAGCAAAGAGGGGAGAGGGAAGGATGGAGGGAGTTGAGACAGGAAGAGAAAAAAGGGAGAGGAGAAGCAGACACTCAGGAACTGTAATGACAATGAGGGCATTATAGGGTCTCAACTCAGTGTCTTGCCCTCACATTGGCCTGCCCAGCTTCTAGGGGGTAGCAAGAGCGGGATCCATTAGACCAGGAAGGGTGGAGACTCCACAGCCCCCTCTGCTCTTCAGATCCTGCTGGTTCTCGAGCAAATGTGCCTTGCCTCTGGGGATGAACTCACTGCTGACGCGGGATGCAGTGATGCTGGCTGGGCTGATGGGGCTGTGTCGATGAAGGACATTGAGAAAGGTCTAGAGCCCTTTTGCATGTTAACAGCCAAGCCAAGAGGACTGCACTGCAGGGTGCTGGTCCTGGGCTGACCTGATGCCATGTGGATCTGGGCTGCAGTGTCACTCGGGGCCGGTGGTGATGGAAAGAGACTGGAGATGGTGTAAGCAGGGATCAGGGCAAAGAGCATGTAACAAATAGGTCAAGAAAAGTGATTCTCGGTAATAACTCAGTCTTTGAGCACAACTGACCTGGGGAAGAAAAGAACCAAGGAAGGCTTATGAAGGCAAATCAAGTGGTGAGTTTTGGAAATGGTTAAAAATAAAGAGATAAAGCCTGCTGAAGATGAGGAAAATGAACCTCTCTACCTGCTGTTACTTGTCTGATTCAGAGAAAGGAAAGTTTTTGGAGGGAACTGGAAGGAGGTGCTCAGCCCCTTGAGAGTTTGGAACTCAGCTGCAGGCAGTCAGTGGATCATAGTCTGCCTGGTTGGGAGGCCAGGGGCCAGCTGGAAGTGATGGTGACCAGCTAATGAAGGTGGATCCAGAAAGAGGGTTAAGAAAATTAGGAGGGAGTGCTGAGGGGAGAGAAGGCAGCTAACTGTGCTGGGGAGAAGTCAAAGCTAAGTCACCTCTCTCAGTGGTGAAGAATAAATTGGTCTGAGAAACTAAGAACAGAGCTGACTCACCTGTCTGTGGCAGCAGGGCAAAAAACCCACATACAGGTGCCTTTTTGTATGACATACCTCATGGGTGACATGAGGTTGCAGGCCATGCCAGGATCTCCCTAGTGCTATCTCCACAAATAAATAGTGGTAATCCTGAGAAGGAGGACAAGGAATATAAAGTCTGGTGTGATGAGGTTGGTGGCGTTGTGCACTGGGGGTCTCTGAAAAGCTTGGATGACAGCATGGAGAACAGCCCAATCACCACAAGCCAGACAAAGTTGTTGAGAAGAAGAATGTAAAAATATGAGGGAGGTTCAATCTCAGTGGTTTCTCTGTGTGAAGCATGTGGCAGCAGATCAGAGATGGTGGTTATGAGAAAAAGAAGGGCAAGTGTTTCATCATGGGCCTTTCCAGCAGATGTGGGTGTTCAGCTGAAAATGCAGGTAAGGATGGACTCACATGCTCAATTATAGCAGGAATCGAAGGCAGTCTAGGGCAGGGTAAGTGTAAACACAGTGCCAATTACCTGTGGTGCACTGGGACGTCAGGAGTGAGGCACTTGAGCAGCTCTGTGTACACTGGAAATTGACTATTCTAAGGGTGCGTGTCCGTCAGAAAGCATCAGGGATGGGCAGCTCTAAAGTACTGAGGACGCTAATAGTGTTCTAAATGCACCAATGCCATGGGCTATGTTAGACCCACGCTATCTCCCTACCCCTGAGATCCTGGGTAGTGGAGGGAAATCATAAGATTCACTGTCATCACAAGCCCTTCAAAAGCAGTGGCATTAAACTGAAAATAGAAGGGTCACAGGAGGTGTCTGTGTGCAGTGCAAAGTAGGCAAGTGATGCCGTTAAAGTGATCTCTCAGTAATGGTTACAAGTACCAGTAAGGTCCTTATGCCCATGCTTGCCTTTGCACATGTGAGTCCCACCCCCTGGAAGTCAGCATGTTATTCAAGTGCTTGACTTTCAGCACCTGCCCAAGGGCCTTACTGAAGTGTAGGGTGTTGGTCTCCAGTCGTGCTGCTGTGCTAGGCAGGAAGAAACACCCAATGACCTCTGTATGGCTGCATGGGTCTGCTCAGACCCGGGGATTGTTCATGGAGCTTACCTTGGGCATGCAGCTATTCACACTGGAGGGATCATGGCTCAATCTGCAATGCAGAGACCAACAGGAATAAGCTGAATAGCCAAAAGGCAGAGGATAATGATGGCAAAGAGGCACAAAGTGGGTATGGCAAGGGGGAGAGAGCAGGGCAGAGAATCTGCACATGAAACACAAACATGTCCCATGAGAACTGTATCCCCTAGAGAGAGAAGGAAGTTGATTAGTTCACCGTGGAAGAGGGAAGCCTTCTGGGAAGATTTTTGCCTGTGGTCCCATGAACCCAGACATGACCATCTTCTGTTGGATTGTGGAGAGCGAAGAGCATCAGTGCCCAGAAAAGGAAAAGTGAAGAGCCAGGGCCAAGTTAAGAATGATGGGTAAGAAATGATCATAGACAATGCTCCGTGGCTCTGACAATGGCAGAGGCTGAAGCTACATGATAGGGGCAGGAAGGGAAGTTACTCAAATGCTATCTTGATGAGGACAGTGTGAACACCTTTACTGACTAGGACAGACCAAACTAGAATGGCGTATCTCTCAACCATCATACTCCTTTAACTGGGGTCTCTGGGCTGGAGATCACCCTGGCTTGCATGGTGGTAATTCCATTATGCAGACTGCTCTCTTTTGTTTCCCTGTAGCAGCTGTTGGGTCAGACTGGAGTCCTGTTACTGCAGCATCTCAGGCACACCTTGATGTGTTAAGCCATTTGTTGGTCCATTAAAGCAGTGATTCTCAACCAGGGTGCCAGGGCAGATGTGAAAAAATAAGTGAAGTTTGAGAAGACAAGCAGATAAGCTAAGTAGATAAGACAGAGCCAAGCTGGTCCTCCGCCCCTACTACCCAGCCCCTGTGTAAGGAAGTCAAAACTAATAAATAAATTAGTTTTGAAATTGGGTGCCACTCAATTCACAAAAGTTATGGAGGGATGCCTTGAGTCCAGTGAGAGGTGCCTTGAGTCCAAAAAAAAATTGAGAACCACCACATGAAAGAAACTATATGCCTTGATCACAGCAGAACCATGCCAAACCTGAGCTTTTGGTCATTTGGACCCATGACCTAGGCCATCCCTTTCCTATACGCCCTGCCAGCCTGACTATGAGTGTAGAATCCTCTCTGCCAGCCCAGTCCCTGTCTGCACACTGCTTTCCAGCAGAGGGGCTGATTCCTGCCTTTCCCCTCAACTGAACAGCGCACACTTGGGCAAAGGGCAATGATGCAGGGCATAGTTGTCTAGCAAAGAATGGCACTGTTTCTCCAGCCCTTGCTGCTGTCATCCCCCTGCACAGAGGCCTCTGGTTAGTCACCAACGATAAGCCATACAGATCTGCAGAATGCTGGATCTACCCATTGCTGCCAGTGCAGCATCACAAAAAGCAAGCATCATTTGGGAGTGGGGTTCAGGGGGTTTCTGGAATCAGCTTAATGGAATTCAAAATCTCGTCCAAAACCAAGCCAGAGAGCACCTGATTCTGCCTTTGGATCTTTAGGAACTGTCACCCCCTAGATAACTTGCCCTCAGAAATCAGAGAGAAAGGCCAGGTACATCTTGAGTAGTATGCTCCATCTCAGCCCTCTAGGGTACAGTCCACATCCAGATTACTTCCCAGCATTTGCACTCCTTCAGGTTTTTTCACATCAGATTTGCTTCACAAGCTCTGCTGGTGGAGAGTGACCCTGCTGTGATAAAAGCAGCTCTAAAAGGAAGCAGGGATTAGGGCTGATCACTGATTTTTTCCTTCTAAGACATGGGCCCAAAAGAATGAGTCTGTAAGGTGTGAGTTTCATCATCAGAAGCCACTATGTCATTGGGGGAGCTGTAATCTTCCCTTGGAGCAGGCACACAATGGGAATAGGAGGCAGAGCCAGGAGCTGGGACCTCAGTTCATTGGCAGAAATGGACAAGCACAGCCCTGCAAT
>NW_017729031.1:113592066-113598503 GCF_001723915.1 Gavialis gangeticus | reverse complement strand
GGGGGGGGGGGGGGGGGGGGACATCAGGAAATGAGGCCAAACTCCCAGGTGAGCTCTTACAGGTCCTGAGCATGCTCTGACTCAGACATACCCTAATTTTAGGTCCCCATCCTTGGCGTTCACTTTATTTTTAAGGTGCTAACATAGCCAGGTCAATGACTCATGTGCAGCGGTAGGAGAGCTGACAGTGCTTTTGACCGCCTTCCGGTCTCTTTAATTGAATTTGTGTTCAAGTCATGGCTTGGAAAGACCCCAGGTTTTGGCTGGGAAAGACCAAGTCATGGTTTGGAAAGACCCCAGTTGGCTGACTGAAGGGCAGACTGGGGAGCACATTATCTATCCATAGATGTCAACAACTTCCCTCTCCTGTTCATCCTTTTCCAGCTCTGTTAAGTCTATGGACAAGAAAGACTGTCCCTTCAGTAACAGCCCAATGAACAACATAATACCAACTCCTGCTTTTAGTAGTGTTCCACTGTGTTTCTATTCTGTTGACAGCTAGTGGTGATTCCTTGCAGACTGTATGGCAGGTATCTGCTGGGAAAAGAAGAACCAAGTTTGATACCCCCTGGCTAGGGGCAGAAGTTACACATAAACCAGTTTAAGTAATTAGAAACTGGTTTAAACCTGTAACAGAACAGAAGTTCAGCGCACATAAACCAATTTCAAAATGGCTGAAACTAGTTTAAAATAAACCTGGTTGAATGCAGTATCGGACTTAACTGATTTGGGTCAAACTGGTTTATGGAACTTTTGTTCCAGATCCCTTCCTGGTTCAAGTTAAATCACAGTCCCCCAGCATGCTTTCCAGCCCTGGGCTGTCTGGTCCAGCAGAGAAGAGTTGGAGCGGTAGGGAGGCAGGGACTCCCCCCCCCCAGGTAAACCCAGGCTGGGGTCTGGGGCTAGGGAGGGCAGTCAAACTTCCCTTCCCCTGAGTAAAGAGCTGCCTTGCCCTACTAAAAATGTACTGCTGGCTATGACTGTGGACTGCAAATCCCAGAGGCACCTAGAAGCAGTGGACTGCTAATCCCAGAAGCGTCAGGGGCAGCAGGAAGAGGAAATGAACACACAGCTCATGCTGGCTATGTCCCAGAGAGCCATGCTCTAGCACCTCCTGGCTTCTGGCCTGAGCCACTGCAGGTATGTGACTGCATTTCCTGAATCAAAAGAATGTCTCTCCAGTTGTTTCTCAGTTTAGTCTCTGCAGTTTAGATTAAACTGCAAAGACTAAATCGATTCAGCCTTGGGCTTTTTGACTGTCTGTACTTAGCTCCTATAACTGCAGGGTGGAGCACAGTAAAACTGCAGAGAGGCCGGTATTGGTGAGAACTTTTAGGGTGACATTCAGGAGGGAATGCTTCCTCCAACCTTATCTGGTCTGATATTGCTTCACTGATGCAGCCACATTCAGAACAAAGGGATTATCCCAGCATATTAGCCATGGACACAATCCAGCTGTTTGCCACTAGCTAGAGCAAAAAGGAAGAGCAGCAAATCTGAGGCTTCAAGGCACTAGCTGGAAGGTGGTCAGGAACAAATTTCTCCTCTTCCCCTATGGCCTGGCATTGACCAGTTAAAAGCATCATAAAATCTCAAGGTTGGAAGGAACCTCAAGAATCACCTAATCCAAGTCCTTGCACAGATCCAAGAAGCACCCTTCCTAAACCATCCCAGGCAGACATCCACCCAACCTCTTCTTGAGTACCTCCAGGAAAGGCGATTCCACAACTTCCCTGGGCATTTTATTTCATTATCCTGCCGCTCAGACAGTTATGAAGTTTTGCTGAGATTTAATATAAATATGCTTTGCTGCAAGCTGAGGAGAGGTTACGCATTCTACTGAATGTTTTGCCATCATCCAGGGTGGCAGAGGAGAGACAAGGCTGGGTAGACCACTGGTGTCTTCCAGTGGGGCAGTGCCCATGTTAGTATCTTTTCCATGTCTGCATGTCTGTGTGCTACCCAGCTTGGCATTCACAAGACAGTGCAACTGAATCCACCCATCCTGAGCTCAAAAAGTCCCTCCGTAATCCCACGTGTCCCAAACCTGACCTTGCCCCTCCCTCAGCCCCCTCATGCTTCTAACCAGACTCTGACATCTGCTGAAGAGAAAGATTAATGAGTTGGCCCAGCCTATCAGCCATGAATGCAAAGGGGAGGCCATGGGGGCTCAGCTCTGGGTGGCCCTGACTCAGCTGGCCATGATGACATCTTCCTTGGATGCTTTCACCTGGGATATTTGGCTGCAGGCAGATGATCACCAAGGCAGGGGCCTGGTGTGACTGTCACTACCTCCAGATTTCAGCCCCTGGCAATAATGGGGATGAAATGGTCACACCAAGGCGATGTATGAGGGGATGGAGGTGGTGAGGTCATGGTGATGATAGGTTCCTAACAGGCTGGTAGAAGTGCTGGGTATGTTTGGGGAGAGGGTTCTATGGGGAAACTTCAACCACAGGATTTGAAATCAGGAGCTACAACATCCTGCCCCCTTTCCCTAGGGGTTTACCTCTATGGACACTGGGGGCAGAGGTCATGTGAAGGCACAGACTCTACTGCAGACCTCAGCAGAGGAAGGACCATATTGGCATTAAACACTGGGGATGATCTGAGGCTTTTCCAAATCTGAAGGGAGCTTGACTTCTCTACACCAGTTTTGAGGTTGGGAGAGGGATGGCTCACTGAGTGAATCAGCAATTCCAGAGCTCCTGGGCTCTGAAGGTAGGAGCCAAACCGCTGCTCTGTTGTGGCATGTATCTATACTGCATCCATTGCATGGCTGAGAAGGGTCACTCTCAAGCAAGCCAGGCTCTCTGCTCCCATGTGCACACACCAAACCTGGAAATGTGGTGGGGAAGTCACCCCATGGATGTCTCCTGTCCTGCTCTCACTTGTGCCAGAGACAGAGATCTCAAGAGTGGCAGCAGGGGGCACCCTAGAGTGGCAGTGGGTGGGCAGAGATGATGGAGAGGCTATCCCTGGAGCATACTGCCCATCACCATTACTCCAAGCTTCCTGGAGAAGAGCCAAGGCAACAGCATGGCCCTTGATTATGCTCAGAGCCTTGTAGGACAGAGCAGCACAGCCAGGGGTCTGCATTGCTGTCCTGCCTTCCCCATTCATCCACCATGCTGAGCATGAATATGGTTACCGTTTTGGCTGAGCACCCTGTGATGTGGTTCTACATTTAACATGATCCCTGCAGTGCCAGAGTAGGGCTGTTGGGTCTATTACTCTGCTGGCTGACCTGGGGCAAGGTAACAGCCTCCCAGGCCTTTGACAGCACAGATAGAGAACCTGCCATTTCACTTATCCTCTCCCTAAACACCCACTGAAGTAAGGAGATTTACACTACCATAGCTCTAGTAGAGGAACCAGGCCTCAAACTGGTTCCTTGGGCAGGCAGGTCTCTTTGCTAGCTTTCATAGTTGTATCCCTCCAAGCCTCCAGCCACAATGGTAGGGTGATGTCACTGCAGAAACCGCTAAGACAGACAGTAGGGCCTGATCCTTCCAACATTATGCAATTGGTGTCAGTGGAGTTATTCCTGATTTATGTTGGCATAAGCAAGAAGTGAAAAAGTGTCCCTGCTGGACCTGGCTCTCGACTGCCTTTGTTTCCACCAGTGCAGAGTGGGCGTCACATGCTACAAGATGAGGACAGGTGTGTGCCATAATCTGTGCTGGAGACATGACAACACAAAGAGCAAGGAAGAGGAAACAGGGTCTTTGGAGAGCAGCAGGCACCAAGCAATACCAGCTCTGCTCAGGTTTTAGGGCTACCTGCACATTCCTGAGCTGGCTCCAGGGGAGCCCCCAGTGGGGCTGATGGACTCCCTCCATCTCACTGAGTGCTCTCCATCCATGTTGTCACCTCCACTACCTCTGTCCATGAGCATCCCTCCAGATAACTATCCTCCATCTCCTCCTCTTTCTGCTCTGTGGGCTCACATCAAACCCCCAAGCCTTGAGATTACTGGTAGTTGCAGCCACAATGCCCCCACAACCCCAGCTTCACAGTCAGCCTGTTCTGGCCAGCACCTCTGGCTCTGCAAACCAGCTGCCCCACTGCTAGCCAGCCCTTCATAGTCCGCAATCATCTCCCCTAGCCAAAGCCCACCCCCAGTCTCTGGCTACTGCCACCCAGCCCTTTGTCCAGTGCACCAGTGTTAGCAGAGTTCCTACTTGTTCATATCTTACCCTGAGACATAATGAGATTTAGAATCTCACAGTACAGGTCCTTTGCCCCATACTGACTAGCAGCAGCACTGACAGTGAGAGACAATCACACACATTTATACATACCCACACACAGTCAGCAAGATGATATCACAGATGTGCACATGCTTACACAGACACACAGGTAGTGAGATGGCACTGCATATGCACACACGTGTGTACACAAGCAGTGAGATGGCATCACACACATGCACATACCCATGTTCAGAGGCAGCAAGATAGCATCACACACACACACACATACACATGAGGCATGAGCTTGCAAAGGGCATTCAGGAGCATGGTGCAGATTAATAAAAACAATCAATAACCAGCCCCGGGTTGGGAGGAAACCACCAATCCCAACCGGAGGAGGCCAAATCTGTGGCTGGTGAGGGAGAGGGAGGGAGGAGGAAAAAGTGATTGAAATCCAATATCCATAAAGGATGAGGGGAAGCAGCACTTGCTGGGGCAGGGAACCAGTCTCCTCCAAGCAAGGAGAGTGAAGGGGAGCCACAAGAAATGCAACAGGGGAGGGAGTAGGACAAAGTGGCTCTTCAGCAATACCAGGATTAGATCTCAAACCTTTTGCAGTCAAGACAGTCTATTAATGGTGAGAAGCTTTGGATCAGGTATTGAACCCCCATGCCACAAGCACAGAACAGAGGATGGATCCCCAGGAGGCCTGATTCTGAAGGACACTGAAGCGGAAAGAGGAGGGGGCGGGGATGTTCAGAGTGCTCCTGCTGTACCCCTGCACTCAATTCCCCACCTCTGCTCCATCTTGGGTCCCTGTCCCTGGGCATGCAGTTCTCTCCCAAGCACTGCCCCTTTGGCTCTAGGGCCAAAACAGTTGAAAAATCAACTGAGGGAGCAACAGGAGGGAAAACAGGGCTATCTGTTGAATTAAATTTGTGGCCTTCTTGCCTGGTCCTGTCTGAAGGTTCAGTGGTTTCATGCTGCTTTGGGGACACTTGGGGAGTGAGAAGAAAATTTGAGACAGGAGCACATGGTGTTCAGAATTATGGCCTGGAGCCTGGGACTGAATTCCACCTGCCCTTGTGCCCGTGCACCCTCATCAGCTCCCGGGGGCAGTCAAGTCACCACCTGAGGGGAGTACACTGATTAACAGGTCGAGCTGCTTATCTGGTCAGCCCATCTGCCCTTGCTGTCACTTGGCTGGGCTTCTGTAATATCTGTGGCCTTAGTATTCAAAACTACTGGAGAGACTTGTATAACTGGAGTGACTCCTCTGACCCAGAGAACGGACACTCCAGAGTCACACCAGATAGGGACACTGTTCTCTCTGCATAGTTCATCCCCTGGAGCTGCCCCCAGGGGCATCCAGCTGCTGCATCCTAGACAGTGCTTTACAGAGCAAAAGAGAAGAAATGATGGTGCCTTCTCCCTTTATACCTTCAGTCATGATCTGCTGATCTTGGCAGACACCCCTCACCCTCTCCAAGCCCAGTAACTGACTGGCCCTGGGCACCTGGCATAGAGTGGTGGGTGGAGGAGCTGCTGAGGGCTGTGTGACCAAGGGCTGTTAGAGGGGCCCCATGGTGCAGCTTGGTTCAGAGGTCTGTGCAGGTATCACCGAAAGGCATAGCCAGACCCTCCATAGCTTAGAAGTCCAGAGATGGGAACGAGGGAGGGTGGTTGGGCATCGCTGGAAGTGGGGGGCAGCAGCTAACCCCCACAGAGAAAGTTTTGTTTCCCAAGGGAGCAGGGCCAGGGCAGGAGGGAGCCCCCTCGAGGGAATAGCAGTTCTGGTTGGTAAAGGAAAGGCAGTCCCATCCGACTGCTGCATCAAGGCTCCTTCCGGGTTCTGATTGTTCCCCACCCCCTGAATTTCCCCTTGGGTCCTGTCTCCCCCTCACTTCATAGCAACAATAGGGTCCTCATTTAGCAACTTCCCCCATCCAAATGGCGCAAGCAAGACCCACCCTTCCCGCTCAGCACTTACCGGCTTCAGCTTCAGTTTCAGACTCATTCTGGCTGTGTTTAAAGTAAGGCTGTGTGTGTGTGTGTATGTGTGTGTGTGTGTGTGTGTGTGTGTGTGTGTGTGTGAGCATGTGTGTGAGCGAGGGAGTGAGACACAGGCAAGGGAGAGGATGGAGGGTGGGGGTGGGGAGGAGAGGATCTGAATTCTCCAGCTCAGACCTTGCAGCTCTGATATCAATCCCCTATGATCATACAAGACCCTCAATTATCTCCAGC
>NW_017729031.1:113577116-113587066 GCF_001723915.1 Gavialis gangeticus | reverse complement strand
TGTGTGGAGTGTGTGTGTGTGAGCATGTGTGTGAGCGAGGGAGTGAGACACAGGCAAGGGAGAGGATGGAGGGTGGGGGTGGGGAGGAGAGGATCTGAATTCTCCAGCTCAGACCTTGCAGCTCTGATATCAATCCCCTATGATCATACAAGACCCTCAATTATCTCCAGCCTGCTGCCAGGGGCCAGTGTATGCCACACAGCTTGCTAGACAGCACAGATTCAGCCTCCTGGAGGCACTTGGCAGCCTGGAACTACACCTCTAGAAGAGAAATATTTCCACTGCCCCATGCACATATTGGGTAGCTGCCTTCAGCCACCTTGCTCCAGAGTAGCACTGCTCTGGTGCCTCCTGCACCCATCATGAGCAGGCTCCCATCTACCTGTGTTCAAAGCTGCTGAAAGGTGTTTAGGATATCACACAGCAGTAATGGGGCATGATTGTTCTGTGCCCTACAGAGAAGAGAGCAGGGGGAGATGCTGCCCAGCACAGCTGGAGCTAAAGGGCTCACAGCTGCCCTGAACTGCGCTGAATAATGTACAGGTGAGAGTGTTGCCACCCCAGTCTGCACTCCCAGAAGGTGCCAGGAAATGCTCTCCTGCGGTAGCAAAGTGAGATATCTGAGAAAAACAAACCACAATACCAGCACAGCCCTAAGCCATAATTCTTCTCTGCCTTACACCCAGCAGCCACTTGCACCTGGGCAGGGTGAACCTAAAGTCCCTGATGCTCCAAAATGTAAGACCAGAGTGGGGGATTAGCCCCACCATGTCGGCTGCAGGCAGGAATTGGACAAGCTTGGTTCTCAGCTCATGCAGCTTCCTGCTAAGCCTCCTTTGCAGGAGACACTGCCATTTCAGTTCTGCCAGCAGACCAGAGGCAGGGATCCAGGGGATGGTGCCGTCCCAAGGTGGTAGAGCAGGGGATTTAAGTCTACAAGCCAATCACAGACATGGCCTGGGACACAGGTAGGGTGGCCATCATAGAGGACAGTGTGTTTGCTATCTGTCCTTTATTGATACGAAACCGGACACCTTTATGTTCTCTATTTTTCTCCTGAAGGGAAAAATAGAGGACATAAAGGCATCGGGTTTCATATCAACAGAAGACAGAGACCAGAGTAGCAGAAAATGGTAATGTCCTTTATGAAGGCCACCCTAGACACAGGCCATGTCTGCTGAGGTCTCTTATGGCTGTGAGCCCTGTGGGGTAGGAGACCACACTGTGCACAGCAGAACAGGGCCCATACTCCACTGCCCATGGGCTCCCACCTTCTGCAGCCAACACTGCCCATTACCACCTTGCAACTGTCCTGAACCTTCCTGTGTTCACCTGTCCCCAAAACCCTCCCTCAAATTCCTTCTCCTTTGACCTCAGGCATTGAAACACTCTACCCTGGGCCCACTATCCACCCCCTCTGTACCCCATCTTGCTGGTTTCCAGTGCTTTCATGCTGGCAGTTTGGTTCAGCCACTGGGTCACTCAAGGGTACCAGCTGTGAGATAATTCCTAGCCCTCCATTTAGGCTCAGTAGTGCATTTCATACCAGCCACCTGACTGCCATCTGACAACAACACCCAGCTCAGAGGAGAGGGAATTAGAGCCTTTTCTACCTAGGGAGGTCCAAACCACAAAGAACCGGTCTGTTTATATAGGGATAGCTCTGGCTATGTGCACACTCTTCTTCCAGGGTAAGTGTGGCTTGGTATGGAACTGAGCTTGCTGCTCTGGAGTCAAAGACTCTGTGCTCCATTCTCCAATCCCCTCAGCATACCTCATCCTTCTCCCCACTAAGTGCAGACAAACCCTGGCATGGATGCTCCCCACTCCTCACAATACCTCCAGAGACTGAAGGCACATTAGGACCAACCTCAGGGTGACGCCAATTCACTTGTTGCACTTATGGGCAAAGCCAGCAGTGACTGATGCTGGCAGGGTGGGGGTGAGGTGAGGTCCTGGCTCTCCAGGCTGGCACCGAGCCCCCTTCACATGATCCAGAGAGCTCTGTGTCAGGTTCTCCTGGCTGGTGAGTCATTATTTATAGAGCGTAATAACTGGATTTCATGGCCCTCTTTGGCTTGCCTGTGAATTATTTAGCAGCTGTAAGTGAGGAGTGGGGGCTCTGCCAGGGGCGCGTCTCCTGGCTGCAGAGCAGGGGGGTGCTTAGACCCCTGCCTACTTGTGCTGTGCAGAAAGGATCCTGTCCAGCAAGCACTTACAACAAAGCAGTTCAGCAGCATTTGGCACTACAGTATAACATGGGTGGGAAGAGCAGGAGGAAGAGATGTTTGGCTTCCTGGCCAGCATGGGGTTCCCATGAGCACTCAGAAAGGGGCATCAACAGGGGAGAGGATCTATACTTTGCACCTGGGGTCTGCATCAGCAACAGGCCCAGTGGGGACTGCCCCCAAAGGCAGACATGGTCACAAATGGCATGAGTATGGCCAGGGCTCAGCACCATGGTTCTCCACAGGGCTGGGAGATCAGGATTCTTTTAGGGGGGAGTTTGCTCAGCTCCTAGACAGGCCTAGCGGTGACAATCAGAAATGTAAGTCAGGGTCTTTTCTTGCTTCTGAGGTGGGAATAGAATTCAGTGGTTAGACCAGAGTTCTGGAATCCAGGGTTCTTTGGGAAGGAAAGGGGGATAGGCCTTAAACATAGCACAAGAGGGGGGTGGGGGGAGGTCCAGAGTCAGAGGATCCAGTCACCTCCCAGCTGCCCTGGAGAGTTAGGCAAGGGGGAACTGACAAGCTCTAGGCTTGGTACAGTGAGGAGGGCACAGACTCCATACACTCCATCCGCCTGCAGCAATGGCCTGTCAGCTTCAATTCCATCCCTCCCAGCCAGCTAATGACCTCCTATCGACAGGCAAATGGTGCTGATCAAGCGTCAACCCTGTCGCCTAGCAGCCAGCCTCTGTATCATGGCTGGTTGCCCCCACCCATGCCCTGCAGCTTGGGTGCACGTGGCATCCAGGAAGAATAGGCAGGGGGGGTGAAGGAAGGGAGAGCACAGTCCCCATACCATTTCCAAAGGTGCAATGGAGGGAGCTGTAGGAGCCTCTTTTCCCAGTTGGCAGCAGATCCTGCTGCCAATGTAGCTGAGGCCTTAGAGACTGAACACCAGACTGGGACCCAGGACTCCAGCATGCATTACCCAATGCTTGGGGGTGGAATGGGGCCCGGTGGTTATATCCTGTGGCTGGAAGCCAGTACTTCTGAGTCCTGTTCCTGCCTCTGGGAGAAATGGGATTTACTGGGTAAAACAGAGGCCCAGTATCAGGTCTGCCATCCTAGGAGTCTGAGCATGGGACTGGGAGCCAGGACTCATAGGCTTTTTAACATGTGCAAGCGCCCGCCACTGTGCTGCGCCTTGGAGGTGCTTTAATTCAAAAGTTCACCACTGCCATTTTCTGCATGCTGACATGCATTTTGCCACTTACATAACTGTATGTGGTGCAGCGTAGTGCGTGTCAGCTCACACGTGGAGCAGACTTGATTAATCAAGTCTGTTCCAAAGCAGCAGATCTCTGGTGTGTAGCAGGACAGTGTTGCACCCAATTCTTATAAATAAACTAAACAGTTGCAATGTAGATTATTACACAGTCCAGTGGGTAGAAAATTGCTTATGGGACACACCCAGAGAGTGCTGGTGGATGGGTCGGTTTCTACTTGCAGAAATGTGGGCAGTGGAGTTCCCCAACGCTCTGTCTTGGGACCGGTACTGTTCAATATGTTATCTAATGACTTGGATGAGGGAGTAGAAAGCACCCTGTCCAAGTTTTCAGATGACACCAAACTATGGGGGGAGGTAAACAAACTTGAGGGCAGGGAGTGAATCCAGGTGGATATGGACAGGCTGAGGAAGAATAGGATGCAGTTTAACAAAGATAAGTGCCACGTGTTGCACCTAGGGAGGAAGAATCATCAACACTCCTATAGCCTGGGAGGTACCATTCTAAGTAGCACAACTGCGGAAAGGTATCTTGGAGTCATAGTCAACTCCAAAATGAACATGAGTCACCAGTGTGATGAAGTAATAAGTAAAGCTAACCGCACTCTTTCTTGCATAAGTTGGTGCATCACAAACAGGTCTAGGGAGGTGATACTTCCCCTCTGTGTGGCATTGGTCAGGCCGCAGCTGGAGTACTGCATCCAGTTTTGGGTGCTGCACTTCAGGAGGGATGTAGATAACCTGGAAAGGGTTCAGAGGAGGGCCACCCGTCTGGTTAAAGGCCTACAGAAAAAACCCTACAAGGACCGATTGAGGGACCTGAATCTCTTCAGCCTCCACAAGAGAAGGCTGAGAGGTGATCTTGTGGCTGTCTACAAACTCATTGTGGGGGACAGCAGAAAATAGGGAACACAATGTTTCCCAGGGCGCCCATCGGGGTAACTAGAAACAATGGCCACAAACTGAAGGAGAGCAAATTTAGATTGGACATTAGGAAAAAATTCTTTACAGTGAAGGTTGCCAAAATATGGAATATGCTTCTAAGGGAGATGGTGCTGTCCCTTTCCTTGGAGATATTTAAGAGGAGATTGGACAAATGCCTGCCTGGGGTTATCTGACCCCAGCACTCTTTCCTGCCCAGGGCAGGAGGTCAGACTCGATGATCTAATAGGTCTCTTCCGACCCTAAAATCTATGAAAAAGGTACATGTATAAATGCCCCATGAGTCCAAATCCTGGCTTAGTCAGCATCTCCTGGAATAACTTTAGGCAAGGCCCTAGCTCATCCTTTGCCACAGTGTCTCTGTCTGTAAAGTGGATTAATACTGCTGATGGACTTTATTAGGATCTATCTGCATGGGTGAGCACTGGTGATACAGTAGGTGCCTTTCAGAAGGGCTGGTCTCTGCCTCAAGGAACTTGGGGCAAAGAATGCAAAGTGTGGCAAGGCCCTTGGGTGAAATGCTCTTTTGTGATGCCAGGACCATGGTCAACAATAAACAGCAGCCTGCTGGGACACAGCCATGAGCCACAGTTATTCCCATGCTCCCTCCCCTGCCCCAGAGCTACCCCTGCTTTCACTCTCCCCTGTCCCAGTTTGCCCCAGCATTTCTTACACACTTGTTCCTCAGCTCAGTTACAAGCACAGTTTCCTCAGGGAAAGCTTTTAAAACTTTTACTCTTCCATGCCAGCTTCTGAACCTGCATTTGTCCCACAGCAGCCTGTAGCTCTTGGAGAGGAAGGGGGCCTGAAGACTGGGAATCAACAGCTGTGGCATACCTCACACCCATTAGCCACACACTGACTAATGTCACTGAAATGGTTATTCCAATCTGTGATTAGTCCCTATTTGGGAACAGCTGGGCTATTAACCTTAGTCCTGCAGCAGGGAGTTCCACAGGTAAACAGGATCCAGAAGGCTTCCTTAGACTTGCCCTAACTGTACTGCCTTTAGATCTGGGCTCTGTTGCTTGATCTGTGAAGGACACCTCCCTCAGTCCTCTCTGTGCCTCAGTTTCCTCAGCTCTAAAACCAGAAGAAAAATACCTGCTGTGTCAATTGGGGGCAAGAAGGGTAAGGGAGCTGATGGGCAGAAGGGCCACTCAGAGCCTGGAATGGGAAAGACAAATATTATGGAGGTACAATCAAGAGCCCCATTACTTGAGGCCAGACACTGCTGACCTCTGTTTGGGTGGTCGCCTCTAGCACACATTATTGCATGGCTCTGTAGCACACCACTGAAGCTTCCCCTTCAGAAACTAGCACCAGTCAGCTGATGGATTTTTGCCTCCCAAAGAGGATGGGCCTCCTTACAGGACAGCATAACATTTCCTGTATTCAGGGCAAAGTGGGACTTGGTTATTGATTTGAGCAGGATTGGGATTTAGATTGAATTCCCTTCCCACTAGCTGTTTCTCCTCCCTATGGCTCTGATCTAGAGTGGGAATGGCTGTCATGAGGGGTGAAGGGCTGTCAGCTTTGAGATGCAATAGCAAAATCTACCATCCCCTCTCCTGTCCTCAGGGAAGCCCAGTGGAGCTGCTACCCCACATGGTAGTGATATGCCCCCTGCTGGAGGATCCCAAAGCAGAAGTCCCTGCCTAACGTTTCAGAACCAGGTGAGAGTTGTGTTGGGATTTGGGAAGGTTCCACTTCCTGTTCTTTTGCCCGGATCCCCTTTCCCTTATGTTCCAGGCTAGAGCTCTGACGATCCTTCCCTCACAGTCCCCAAAGATCTAGCTCAAGTTTTCCACCAGCCCCAGTGC
The DNA here is from genome assembly GCF_001723915.1 of Gavialis gangeticus. NCBI lineage: Eukaryota > Metazoa > Chordata > Crocodylia > Gavialidae > Gavialis > Gavialis gangeticus. Next base: position 113,580,848 of record NW_017729031.1, on the reverse strand, counting down.
AAGGTGAGACAGGATGCTTTGGCTTGTCTTGGGCCATGCCAGGTCCTGCTCTCTCTTACCTAGAAATAAGCAAGGAGAACAAGCTGGGATCTCCTGCAAGCAAATGTTCAATATCCACTGTGTCACCAACCCAGGGACCCTTATGACACAGAACCTGCCCAGCATCTTACAGGAGCATGAACCTCATAGATCAGGGGTGGGCAATTATTTCGAGCAGAGGGCTGCTTACTGAGTTTTGGCAAGCCATCGAGGGCCTCATGACAGGCAGGCAGGGGCAGATAAATATTAATTTTCTAAATTTTTTAGAGTCCCTGCAGGCTAGATAGAATGGCCTGGTGGGCTGCATCCAGCCCGTGGGCCGCATTTTGCCCGCCCCTGCCACAGACTTTCTTGAGACCAGACCCAGGGCACAATCCTGTAAGCATGTGTAAGCCAGAGGGTGAGAAGAGGCTGCAGGGATCTCCTTCCATTCCTGTGCATGCACACCAATGATCTAAGGGCCTGACTGCCACCTCCCACCCAGGGTCAGGTTTCCTGTGTGCTTCCTGCCCTGGGCAGCAGACCAGGGTGCCCTAGGAAAAACCTCCAGAACTGTTCTGCCCTTTGTGGGCTAGATAGCTCCAGCCCCCTCTCTGCTTCTTCCTGGTACCTCTTCAACACCCAGCCCTGCAGTTCTTATCTTCTGCACTCCATGAAAGCCTGCAGGAGGGTCGGGTCCAGAGGAGCACAGGACAAGGGGTTGTCCGTGCCGATCAATCTATGCCTGTGCGCTGGAGCAAGAGCCCTTGCAGATGGGTGCTGAACCTCATGCATGCTTGGGATGTGGTCTCTCAGTTTAGTGTATTTATTTCTGCTCTCTGGAACATAGCGGGGCTCCTGCCTGCCAGGAGCCCCAGGAACAGATGCCTAACTCTTACCCTGCTGGCCCCCAGCCACCCCATGTTTCCCACCCAAGGAGCCCAGAAAATGGAAAGCCTTCTGGCATCCCACTTAGTGAGGGGACACTGCCACCTGGTGGCATCTGCAGGAACACTCAGCAGCTTTGCTGTCATGGATTGCCTCCAGCTCACAAAGCCCAGAGGGGAGGCCCCCATAGCACTGTATACACGAACTTGGCCTCCAATGGGTGGCTGAGGATGAGGGTGTCTTTTATAGTGACATCAGTGAACAGTTATGGAAACACAGAAAAGTAGAGCTGGAAGGTCCCTTAGGAGGTTACCTTCTCCAACCGCTGGTTCAAGACAGGATCAGCTCTGAAGCCAACCTAGTTAAGTGCTTCTCTAACCTGTTCTTAAATACTTCAGGCACCACCCTCAAAAAAACCTACCAAGCATCATGCACAAAACATCAAAATCACCCTTTAACTTGCCAAAAGTAAAGCAGGGGAACAAGGGCACTGTCTATATCCTACCACTGCAAGGACAAGAAGTCATGCAAAAAGGGTGGCATGTTTCCTGCTCCCCTTGGAGACTGGCAGAAGAACACCCTGGGCAGCAAGACTGCTCTGACGCACTGTAATTATAGCACGCTGCAGAAGACTTGATTAATCAAGTCTGCTGGAGCACAGTAAGTACTGTGCTCCAGCAGACTCCAGCGTCTTGTGTCTCAGCGTCCCTGAATTGAAAAATAGTGCAGGGATGCTTTAACTAAAGCTCATCTGATGAGCTTTAGTTAAAGCGTCACCACCACCATTTTTCAGCATTGGGACGCTGATACATGAGATGCTCCAGGCCCTTTAATTAGCATGGTTCTCAAAGCCACTCTAATGAACCTGTTCAGCCTCCACAAGAGAAGGCTGAGGGGGGATCTAGTGGCCTGTTACAAACTAGTCAGAGGGGACCAGCAGGCACTGGGGAAGTCCCCATTCCCCCGAGCACTACCAGGAGTGACCAGGAATAATGGTCACAAGCTGGCAGAGGGTAGATTTAGGCTAGATATCAGGAGGTGCTACTTCACAGTCAGGGCGGCCGTGGATCTGGAACCAACTTCCAAGAGAAGTGGTGCTGGCTCCTACCCTGGGGGTCTTTAAGAGAAGGCTAGATGTACACCTTGCTGGGGTTGTTTGACCCTAGTACTCTTTCCTGCCATGGCAGGGGGTCAGACTAGATGATCTGCTCAGGTCCCTTCTGACCCTACAAACTATGAAACTATGAAAACATCCCCCCCGCACACTCCCAGAGCACGTGTATAAAAGCCCTCTGAGTCTTGGCACATCTGACAGCTCGCAAAAATCAATCAATCCAAGATAATTCATAGGAACATCTATGAAGCACATATAATACAGACACTCACACACTCTTCCCCATTCACTTTGGATTCCTGTTAGCAAATGAAAGAGGCTTTTCATCTTAGAAAAGCTACTTCTCACTGCAGTGATGGAAAGGCTTTGGTGCATGGAAAGGGCTGTGATGTCATGAGTAATCAACAAGACACAGATCTGCATTTGGTGCAAATCAGACAAAGCCTCAGTGACACTGTTGTTTCACCCCAGCTGAGGTTTAGCAAAGAGGAAAATGAGGATGTGAGATGCCAGAATTTGTTTCCATGAGACTATGTGACCCTCAGAGGGAAACAGTGTGATATGCTCAAAATACCTTTCACTGAATCCAATTTCTGAACAAGAATTTTCCAAAAATTTTCAGTTCTCCCCCAAAATGATATTTCTTTTTTTTTTTTTTACCCAATTCCTTCTGAAAACAAATGAAAAAGCTAAGACACACCAGTATTCCCGCTCCAGGGAACAAATCACCACTCCCACATGAGATGATTTCTGATCATCTCTGCCAATTAGTGCAACCAGCAATTCCCTTTCTCCCATCCCCAGCCCGCTTCATGGATTAGCCTAACCATCCTCCCAACTCTGGGGGGAGGGAGGGCACAGCCCCAGGTCTGTAGAGAGTCCTCTTTCCATTTTCCCACCCTACACCTACCTGCGTGACTTTCTCGGTGACGTTCTGGGTGCGCTCCGTCACCTTGTGGGGTGCGATGATTTCAATCTCTGTGGTGGAGCCCGAGCGATGCTTCTCCAGGTTGAACTCCACAAAGTTGAGGGTGAACTGGGGGATCTGGCTGATGGTGCGGTACTTCATGAGGTCAGAGTCTGAGGTGAAGTTCTGGGGGCTGGGCTTGACATGGGAGGCCTCTGAAACGCAGGAAGAAGGAGAGGAACTATCAGGAGGACGTCATAAACAGCGAGGAACCATTCATTGCCCGAGCGTCTGTGGATAAGGGAGCACAGGACAAGCTTCCTGAGAGAAGGTGCCACTCCTGTGCCTGGGGAGACAGCTCTGTTATGGGGCTATGCTGTGTATCTGTATGCCAAGGTCCTCCAAACAGGCAGGTGCTCTTTGGAGCCCAGGCTGAGCACTGGAAAGGATCTGATTGTCAGAAAGAGGATCCATGTTTAAAAATAAAGGCTCTTTCAGGTATCTCAAGCCAGACACTACAAGGTGGAGGGGCTTGACTCCCTGCCTGTCTCTGAGGGCTGTGGTGAAACAACCTGAATGCCAAGAGCTACTCACCAGGTGCTAGGGCAGGTCAGTGTGGCCAGCACTAGCATCCAGCACTGGATACAGAATATGGATGAAACAAAAGGTGTCTAAGGGCATGTCTACCTCACTTCTGTACTGCTGCAGAGAGCCCCTTGGAGAGGCATGGCCCCACCTGCCTGCTCCTGGGCCACCTGTGTCAAACACAGATATGAGGCAATGATGCCACTCTAAGGGCCCTCAC
>NW_017729031.1:113564568-113572116 GCF_001723915.1 Gavialis gangeticus | reverse complement strand
AACAAAAGGTGTCTAAGGGCATGTCTACCTCACTTCTGTACTGCTGCAGAGAGCCCCTTGGAGAGGCATGGCCCCACCTGCCTGCTCCTGGGCCACCTGTGTCAAACACAGATATGAGGCAATGATGCCACTCTAAGGGCACTCACTATCACCATTCCCAAGTGTGCTGGTGACATGGAGCTCAAGAGCATTGGCTTTGGCAAGGGGGAGCAGCCGTGACAAGTGGGAGGACCAGGGAACTTCTGGGGGCACTTCCAAGAGCTCAGCAGGAGCGGCATGGACATACTTTCAAACTTGAAATCAGAGGCAGGTCCTGCCTGGCTTTGTAGGTCTCAGGCAAAACATCCAAATAGTTGTTGGGCTTTATGGTTTACTGCTCCCTGGGCTGGACCAGCTGTTCATCCTGCTTCTCACTAGCAGAAGAGGGTGGAGCTTTGTCTTGTACGTCAGAGGCAGCAAGCCTGGAGTTGGATGATCTGCCTACAAAGGCCTCATTTATCCCAGCTAATCTGTCTCCTGTAGGCAAAGGCAGGCTTGTTCTGTTTGTGACATTTTCTAGTTTTTTTCTAGTCTAGCTGAAATGTTTCTATCACTGAGGCTCCTAGTCTCTGCCATGCCTAGTATACCTCACTGGCAGGAAATCTGTCTTAGAAGACTCCCAAGTTTTCAGATGTAGCCAGTTAACATTAGTTTTCCCTTACTTCATTCCCTATTCTCCCCAGTGAGACTTATTTATCCCTCTTTCAGAAGTGCCCTGGCTCCCTTGGGGCTCACACACTCTGAATATTTGTGTCTTCTGATCCTGGCCCCATTTTGAGGGAGCCAAGCAGCACAAACTCTTTCCATCTCCTAAATTGATCCTCCAGGGTCTGGATCGGATGATCAAATGATCCAGATGATCAGTGTTGTTTTCGAATCTCACACCTGTGTATCAACCTTATCTCACAAGAATGAGGTACCTGGAAATGAATGCAGAATTGCAGACACACTCACTCCAGACCCTCATAGAGAAGAACTATTCCTTCCCCACTCCAAAACATGAGGCCTCTGCATCTTCAGGCCACAAGAGAACGAGCACTGCAGCTCCCATCTAATTGATTGTCTGTTCTCACTTGGAGGAGCCAGAAGGTCATAACAGCAAAATAAGGGTGAGATTCATTGACCTAACACTACTTTCATGGAGGTCAGTGAAGCAGAGTTTGGCTTGTGATGAGCATGTAGCAAAAGCCCATCCTAAGTGGCCAGATTTTCAGATGTCCTCAATGCACAGTGGCCTCACTGGGTGTCAAGTTCATCTGAAGCCCTAGCAAGAAGTACCAAAATAGAAGATATTGAGAATTAAACCATTTTGCAGTCTGCCCTTATTTAATTGTCTGTGCTTTTTAAGAAACCCAGTTCCAGCAGTGTACACTGAGCCTTTGAAAATCTGTTGAGAATATTGTCCTCAGTTTGTCTCAGCTTCTCTGCTTTTCAATTCCTTAGTTAAATACACTAAATTCTCATCTCCTGGATGCAATTCTTTTCTGAATTCAGGCTCACTGCATTATTTTCTGCCCACATTTCTTGGACTTCCTGCGTGACTGCTCTGGTGTCTATGGACCTTTGTGTTTCTTCCCAAGCTGAGATCATCTGCGTTTTTCACTGACAAGCAGTGTTGATGGTGCTCCCAGATTAAATTGTTCCATCTCTTACCCATCTATGATGCACAGGGATTATTTCTACTATATTCATCATATTCACCAATACAAATGGACTCCCACACACTTTTGCCTGAGGTGGGCAGGTGTTCAGGAAACAATCTGTTTAATATCTGCTGGATTTACAGGGCAAGCAAGATAAGTGTATTCAGACATTCACACACAGAGACACAAACAAATCTATCATCTACAGGCTGAGAGAGAGAAACATTTGGACTTTCCAGAACATGAAAACACACTGAAGTCAGTTTACCCTTTTGAAGGTGCCCCCCTTCTCTTTGCTTCTCTAGGAGAAGACAAGGTAGGGTGAGAAACTCCCCCAGGAAACGTCATAGCAGTCCAGAGGAGGACTCGTCTGCTGGAAGAAGTTCTGCTTCATCCTCCCCCTTGGTAAAGATATAACTGCGTGTGTTTTACCCCTACCTGAGTTTGCCCTCCTCTCCCTGCATTTTCTCTGGAACTCAGACCTCGTGGCCTCAAAGTTGTCCAAGGAGGAGACCCTGCGGAGGCTGTGGAAGCTGCCCTTGGCGCGCAACCGAGCCAAACCCCAGGCCGCGTATGACCCTGGTGGTCTCAGGAAGGGAGGCTCTTGTTTCAGGGACGAGTGATGTGCGGTGGGGATGGCCTCCAGGCTCGGCATCCTCTCCTTTTCCAGGAGGGACTCGGTCTCTGACTGGACACAGTTCTCATTGGGTGGAGTCTTCAAGTCCCTCATAATCAAAGAGTCGCCACCAGGCTTTAAGACAGCCAGGAGAAAGTGTTTCATTAGAAGGAGTCCTTGAATGCTGGGGGATGAGGGAGAAGCTGGGTGAGGACAGAGGAAGGGCAGAGGGCTGGGGAGTGCTGCCATTTTGTGGGTTAAGGTCTGACTTGCAGGACTGAGCACACCCTGTGACATAGCTATAGCATTCTTGGAAGCCTAGGTGTTCCTCCCTGATTCCTGGTGTTACAGTGGGACCCATCAACCCATTCCTGCTCTACTAAGCCTGGGTAAGCATGGGGGGAGATGTTGTGCGAAGGGAGGAAGGGGGAGTTATCCACTATGATCAAGCCAATAGCAAACAGGAAGCAAGCCAGAGCAGGAGCAAAAGAGCAGGTCCTCATAGTGGCTTTACCATGGTATGAGGTTGCTCCTATCCAGGATGTTTCTAGGAATTAATGCACAGACATCTACTGCTGAATGCATTCTGCCCTCTCCTTTTTGCCTGCTACAGGAGTTTTAAATTTAAAGCACAATGTTCTAGGTCCTTGACATGCGGCTAATAGATGCTGCCTGTTCTACACTGCACTTCTAGGCCTTCCTATCCCACAGTGCCTTCTCTTTTTTGGAGGGCATGAGGAGGTAATCTGTATTCGGAGATGCCTGTAAATACAGGCAGGAAAAAGCAACCAAACCCTAGTGTGGAACACATGTTGCATAAAAGCACAGTGCCCATGACCATATATCCCACATGCCTCCCATTGAATCTGTTTATGGGCTCACCAGCTTCCAAGCACCAAAGGATTAAAGAGTTTCCTAACATCAGTTGGAGTAAAAAGCCCAAACTGTACTCTTCAAAATGTCTCCAGATTTGGTTTGCCAGAGACTTGGTGCTATTCATGAAATGGATTTGATTCTTTTGATGGGAAACCATTCTCACCTAACTTCACCTCACCTCACCCAAATACCCCACCAGCCAATATGCTGCCATTAGCTCAGCAATGTATGGGCTCTAGGACCCACCAAACCATTATCTTTGCTGCTGAGCTCCATCTATTCCTCAAGAAACAAAATCCCTCTTCTTGTTTTGGATAGGCCCACTCTTTTATTCTAAGGTTCAAGAACTTTTCTGCCTAAGTGAGGGTGCTCAGTGGATTCCAAATGCTACCACCTCTCACTCCTTACACTGCTGGGTCCCTCTATCCCTTCTGTGTTACTATCACTAGGGTAAGACTCCACTGAAGGCAACAAAAAGTCAGGCTATCCCAGGGTATCACAGCAGGTATCTTCTATGTGGATACAGTGAGGAACATTGCAGCATGCTAGGCACCTTCTACCTGGACATGCCTAGAATCTCTCACATGGTGCCTAAAACCTTGACATAGGCACCTTTAGGTGTCTAAAATCTTGACATACCTAGAACCCTTGACCACACTGTGGCTACCCTGAACCTTCATGTACTTATAACCCCTGACAGCATGATTATAACTTTGAGGTCCCTCAACTAAAAACTTTGAAGGGTATAACAGATATCTAAAACATACCGACACCACTGGGCTGTACAGCTGGTATAGTCTATGTGGATATACACTATATACTTGAAAGGACAGCAAAGGTCTTGTACCTGGACACACCCAAAACACTGATTATCACCACAAATGCCTTACACCTGAATATATCTACAATGTTTGGATGTACCTGGAACAACTGGCAGAACATCAGGTATTTGTTATTTGGACATATGTGGAATGTGTGTAGTATCCAAAAAGACTATGAAAGCAGCAATTACTAAAGCGAAGTAGACACTAAAGACCAAGAACATTTCCCCTACCTCACCAGGTTTACTATGCTAATCCATCAAGGACGACAAGCTCTTTGCTGCCATAATACAGGGGAAGAGATGGACAAAAAGCTCATTAGAACTTACTGAGATTCGGTACTTATGGTCATCCGTGGTGGTGGCACATAGATGGGCAGGAAATATTTAAGAAAATGTGTGGTATCAAGGAATGTTTGCACCAGAATCCTGGAGTTATGCCCCCTGATTTTTATAGGCCCCATGCTATGCCCACTGTTATCATCTCCAACCAGCATTACACTCTTTCCAAGGGGCAGTGTGTTTAATGTGTTTATGCAGCTTTCCAGGCTCTTTCCTTACCCAGGTCATTCTAGAATCTTGAATTACAAGCAAGTTAGATTTTAGCCTTATCCAAATCCAGTCTCCTATCCTGTGCACACGGATACATGTGCACTCCCTGCTCCTGGCTGGAAGAAGAGCTTTTCAGCTGTGTGTTACAGGCCATGTGCATTTAGCAGGAAGTGGGAATTCTCTTTTAGCTCTTGGTGTCCAAAGGTTTTGGAGTAAGAGTTCTGGGTTCTGTCCTCAGTGAAGTTCCAAGTGACTAAAAAGGCAACAAGCAAGCAATCCCTGACTGGCCAGTGGCCACTGTATTCGCTCAGCATTTAAAGAGAGAAACCCTTAGATCCAGACACTGCACTACCCACAGCAGCTGCTGAAGGGGGCAGGGTGGGGAAGAGCTGAGGAAGAGCACTGGGTCCTGACCTAGGGAATTGGCTTATATGGTACAAAGTCTATGGTTACCTTTCCATAGTCAATGGCTACTCCATCAAACTCACTGGTGGGCAGAGATTTCCGCTGGACTGTGAGTCGCCGCAGGGACGGGAGACTAAACTTCAACCTCCTACCTTGACCTTGTTAAAAAGAAAAACACAAACAAAACACAAGAGACACAAATGTAACCTATCTGCAAGCAATGATGGGAGCTCTGAGCGAGGTAGATGAAGCAGGAGGGACAGGACAATGGGCACAGCTGAGATGAACTCAGCCAGAGGAAGGCGTTCATGCGGCTTGCCTGGTGGGACTGCTGCCTATGGGCTGGCATAAATACTTGGCCACAAGGGATCCTACTGGTCAGCACTGACTGTTCTAGTGACAGTGGCATGATCAACAGGAGGGGATGGCTGGAAAGTCTGCCTCTGGTTCCTCCCAGTCCCTAGAGCCAACAAATGGTAGCAAGGTTAGGTGCTACCTATCTGGGGCTGACTGGGATGGGCATCCTGAAGGGGAAAGATTTTGCACCCCAGCTGATTTGTTAGCTGGGCCCAGCACTAGCACTGTTCCTGAACCATGCCAGTGGGATGAAATCCTACATGGCATTGACACAAACACAGGCCAGCTGGGATTCCTCAGTGGAGTCAATGTCTCACAGCACAGTGTAAATCCACATGGAGAGGTTCACTGGCAACAGGACCCAGATCTTTGACTACCAGCTCTGTCCCATCTTCATGTGTAGTGTAGATGCCCAAAAGCCTCCTCTCAGCCATGTAGGTGGGCTTTTCAATGCATTTCATGTCCCCCTCTTCCTACTACCACTCTTGCTGCTACCTAAGACTTGTGCAGTTTGACCCTGCTAGTTTATGACACCTTCTCCTATACCTTGCCTGGCAGAGGAATATTTTGGGCTCGATTCTCCCTTGCAAAGAAATATCATCCTTTGTGCTGCATACTTATTGCATGCAAAGTGGGCGATGCACACTTGGGATTTTCAAACCCATCAAAAGGACTTGGATGGAATAGGAACTGAGCATTTGCACCTTCTGAGAAAGCTTTGAAAAAATCAGGCTAGAAGCAGATTTCACATCAAGAGCTGCATTCAAAAAACAGTAATGTTGCAGAGCCAAGCAGTCAAATATAGGAATTGGCAGGGTACATGTGTCTGTGGCCCCAGCCCCACTGGCATTCAGGCAGGGAGGAAGAAGTCCTCAACTTCTGAATATAGAGGGGACAGGAGTTGGAGGTACAGGGGGGCAGTGGAGTAGACTGGGACAAGGAGGCTGGGTCTGAAGGTGCAAGTGGGGGAAGACAATTGACTAATAACTGTAGGAGTGCAAGATTAAGGGATCAGTGGGAAACAGACTGGCTTGGCAAGGAGACAGGGATCAGGTGCTGGATGAAGATGGGATACTGAGACAGGAAACCACAGATAAAAATAGGATGTGGGGGAAGACTGAGATTGAACAAGTAGCTGGGGTAAGACTGAAATGGGAGATTAGTAGGCTGGGGGCACAGTGGGGGAGGAGGTGGGGAGGGAGATACAGGAAGAAAACTGGAGCTGGCTGGGTTATGAGACAGGGACAAAGTCTTGGTGGGGCCATTGATGTCAGATGAGGGGTCTGGAGAAAAAGGCTGGGACAGCAAAGTAATGGGCCTGAGGATCATGGACTGGACTGCATGGCCAGTGGGGCGGGAGAGAGAGATTGGCTAAAAAGCCAGGAGGCAGAAGCTGGGACTTGCCAAGCAAGGAGACTGGAATGGAGCTCAGGGACAGGGTGTGTGATAAGGGTGACGGGGAGCCTTGAAGGGAGACAAGGTAAATGAGGAAAACAAGCATTGGATTGTGCCTGCTACAGTACGCTTCCATGAAAACCACAGGCAAAAGGCTTTATTCTGCTCTCCTGATGGCCAGAGGGTGACAACCTCCGACTGCTAACAGTTGCTCCAATATTTCAAGTGTCAGCAGGGGTCTGTGAATTGGACCTGGAGGTCCCAGCCCTGCAGGTGGCCTTGTTAGGGGTGTAGGGGTAGGAATAGGAAGCTATAGAAATATTTTTCCCCCCTGTGATTTTTTAACTTTAACAACTATCCAACTACAAAGAAACCCCCATACAAGAACCTTGCAAAGGCTGCGGCATCAAGTACTCCAAAGGACAGGAAATGCTAACAGTAAAGCTGCCTGTGCAACTTGTGCGTGAATCAGGGTGCAGACTCATTACACGGTCACATACTATTTTTTCCTCACAAAGCCCCTGCCCTTCAATGCACAAGATACACCATGTCCTGGGATGAACCAGGGGTGTGCAGCAAAGCATACACAGAATCATAGAATCAGTGAGTCAGAAGGGACCTGGACAGATCATTGAGTCTGACCCCCTGCCATGGGCAGGAAGGAGCACTCGGGGTGGCAGGGGTCATAAGACCCCAGCCAGGTGCCTGTCCAGTCTCTTCTTGAAGATTTCCAGGGAAGGTGAGAGCACCACCTCTCTGGGAAGCCTATTCCAGGCTCTGGCCACCCTTACCGTGAAGTAGTTCTTCCTAATATCTAACCTAAACCTATCCTCCCTCAGCTTGTG
>NW_017729031.1:113545488-113564366 GCF_001723915.1 Gavialis gangeticus | reverse complement strand
AAATGTGGCCCTTGATAATTTTTTCAAAGACCTTCCCCAGGATAGAAGTGAGGCTGACTGGCCTGTAGTTGCCAGGCTCTTCCTTCCTCCCCTTCTTGAAAATAGGGACCACATTGGCCCTTTTCCAGTCCTCAGGGACTTGGCCTGAGCACCAGGAGTCCTCAAACAGCCTGGCCAATGGCTCCACAATGACACCAGCCAGTTCCCTCAGCACCCGCGGATGAAGGTCATCCGGGCCCACCGACTTGGACACATCTAAGCCCTCCAGGTAATCCTGAACTAGGTCTGAACTAACAGCTGGGGGACTCGCATCCTCCCTGGGCCTCTCTACGCTATCACCCGAGAGCACCCCATTGTCAGCAGACAGGAACACGGAGGCAAAGAACTTGTTGAAGAGTTCTGCCTTCTCTTGTACTGCGGCAGCGCACCATGTAACAATATATCTGGACCCCAGAGGCAAACCAGCAGCAGCAGAAAGGAGGAGTCCTAAGGAGCAACAGGAAGTCAGGAGGAGGAGACAGGACGAGGAAGGGCGTTACAGAGGCTGGGAGAGAACAGCAGGCCCTGTAACAGCTATGTAAGAAACTGCTATAATAAAGACCCTGTTTATATTAAGTAGGGAGCTGTTCCTTGATTACCCAGACAGGCTCACATGAAACACACTGTCTGGAGGAGCCCTGCCCCCTTTTGTTAAAGCTGGAAGGTATGGACTGAATGAGGCAGGGGGTTGCAGGAAGAGATAAGAGGGTATCAGGTGGAGAGGAAGAACTGGATCCTATGTCAGGCTTTTCCAGACTTCCCACGTGATTCTGGGCAAGTTACTTAAATCAGACTTCTCAGAAGTAAGCACTAATTGTGTGTTCCTCATTTTCCTGATGCCCAACATGAGCCCTATGGGTCTGATTACCAGAAATGCTTGGGCATTCACTGCTGTAGCTGAAGCCAATGGGTGCTGGACCATATGTAGTGCTGTGTGATCCTTAGCCCTCCAGATCCAAGGTGCTTCAGACAGGGCACCCAAACTAATGGGTACTTTTGCCCTCAATCTTTCTGGGCTTCAACTCCCATCTGTGAAATGGAAATAATGCCACTTCTGAATCTCACTGAAGTGTTGTGGAAAGACTTTCATTACAGTTCATCAGGCCTTCAGATGCTCTTGGGATGAGCACTACAGAAAAGCCCAAGACGAAATCAATGAGTCTGTGTGCAGAACAGGGTTTGGATAGTGCACAGAGCCCATAAAGTGAACAGTGGAGAAAACAAAAATACAGAACAGCCACTCATTAAATTACCTGGGTACATCCTGTGTGCTCAGTGAATTGGGGTCCTATGGACACATTGCATGCGTTTATGAAAGTTGAGACTATCATGACGCACCCATACAAGAGGCTAGACTAAAGCAGAACATGCAGTTCTGGCATCTCCTACTCCAGAGCACAGGACGTGGCAATCTTAATAAAAGGTATTTTAACATAAGCTTTAGTGCACACACACCATGTACTCTTCAGGGTGTGTACACACAATCTTCATACCTGCATAAAATCTAGTCACACAGATTGAAAATGTTAAATAATTATTAATCTATGAGCATCTATATTAATATTCTAAATACAGTACAATTCAGCTACACTGATCATGGTTAGAAGGTACAAAATAGGTATGCTCCAACATTAATTTAAAATGTACTGATACATATATTTGAATATTAATACCCCAAAATAAACACAGACATGCATTTATAGACATTGATTTACATTACTTCATATATATTTAAAAATGTACACATATGTTAGAAATAAATATCATATATGTGTATACTTTTTGGTATAAAATTTGCTTGCTTATTAATTGTGCTAGCGTAAAAATCTCTTATCTATATACGTTTATGTTACTAATACACACCTATTAATACAGCAGTCTACATAGTTTGAGTGTATACACTTTTTAATGGTAAAGCATTTAAATTTCATGTTAAAGTATAGATACTACATTTATTGTAAACATTCCCAAAGTAGCTGAATTGTGCAACATTAATGGTAGGTCACTACATTTTTAAATGTATTGTTCATCCAAATGCATACAGGTATGCATATATTTCATACATACGCACACTACAGATTGCATAAAACCCTCCCAATTGATCTGTTATTGCATCTAATGTTACATCTAACATTAATCAGTATTATGCACATTTATTCATACCATATACATTCATATATTTAAAATGCCTCATGCTACATGTATCATATAATGTATATTGTTCAATGCATCTACATAGGTGTATATTTGTATTAAGATGTATGTTGGTTATTTGTATTGTTGAATAGCACTTAGGAAGCAGTGACTGGGCTTTTAAAAGTTTCCTCTCTCTCTCTCCACCCTTCCTAAATTCAGGCTAGGCACTGGACTACATGACCTATAGACGTCCCTTCACCCCTACTTCTCTATGATTCTATGAATTTCACCCAGTTCATGCAAGCCCCTGAAACACTTGCACTACATCCACATTCTCAAAAACAAATGAAGTGTGACAGTGTTTGTAGGAACATGGCCTTAGACTGCAAACTGTTCATGGTGCAGCAAGGCTGAGATGTTTAGCTAAGCGGCAAGGAAATACAAAGAGCCATAAGACTACAGGGTTCCAGTGTACATCTCTGCGACACCACCACATGCATCACTTCTTCTGGGACCAGTGCAAGAACACAGCAAAGCCGACTTTCTGAAACAAGCCCTATGTTCTTGTCACCTCCAAGGAATTCCAGCCCCATCAACAAGGGCACATTTAGAGGCTATCCATGTCCCCCAGCTTTGAAGCAGGTTGCAATTCCTCCCCTGGTACCCCTCCTCCTCCCCTTTGCAATTGTTTGAGTGGAGATAGTCTCCACATTCAGGTCAGTTCTTGGATTTCATAAGCACCTAAGATTTGCCATATGGGGTCAGTGTACAGGTCCATCCAGCCCAGTATTCTGTCTCTTAGTGGCAGAGAGTAAATGCCAAAATGAAGAGCATTTATGCAGAGCTTGTCTCCACTAATCTACCCCCCCTGCCCCTTTCCCCCTGCTGCTTCCAGCATTCAGAGGACAAGAAAGTCCTAGTTGGGAAGCTGCACCCCTATCATGTTTCATACCCACAGATGGATATTTCCTACATGAATCTGTCCAACCCTCTTTGGAGCTGGTTAAATGACCAGCCTTTATAGCACCCTGCAACAATGAGTTCCAGCACCTAATTACACACAGTGTGGAAAAAAACTTCTTTGCTTTGTTTTCCATCTGCTCCCTAATCACTTCCTTGTATGACCCCTAGTTCTAATATGGTGAAAGAAGATAAACAGTAAATCCCTATGGATGTTCTCCATGCTATTCATGCTTTTAGATTTCTTGTCGAAGATCTCTTATTTCATCCTGCTGGTGACCAGGGGAATTTAGAAGTGAACCTGGTCTTTTGTTCACTGAGACACACAGAGGGCACTGAGACATTCAGGCCCCTGCTCTAACCCATGGTGCTTTATATAACATTCACCTGTTGGGTCAGGGGCCAGGGGATTGAGCCTGCCTGCAGGAGTCTGAGGAGCCTGCCTGCAGCTGAGGAGCTGCCCCTCTCCTCCAGCCTCATTCCCAACTCTCAGCTCAGGGGCTGTCTGCAGGAAGGGAGGGGAAAAGGGGAGGGGGAGCGAGCTGCTGGCTGGAGTTTGCCTGGCCTGAAGTGGGGCAGGGAAAGCTGGGAGGTGGGGAGGCTCCGATCCGCCCACTCCCCCCTCCAGCTCAAGCTGGCCAATCCCCAGCCCACAGCTCGCTTTCCCTCCCCATTCTCTCCTGCTGACAGCCCTGATTGTGCCTCAAATTAATCCTAGGGAACACACATTCCCTAAGGAGCTCCAAAGTGAAGCACCTTCATTTGATGAGGGTTAATTTGTCACATGACTAGCCACTTTAAAAGCAGTTTGCAGCTATTCACATATGTCACAGCACAGCTATAGAGTGCCTTCAGGGGGCTGATTGCACGAGAAATGTAACTTCTGTCTATGGTCAGGGTATATGGGCTGGCAAGGACAGGCATGAGAGTCTCTCTCACCCACATCACAGGGGAAGAGACCAAATGTGGAAAAGGACTCAGGCTGCCAGTTGTAGAGAGTCCTTGTCAGCTTCTCCCATGGGAGAGTGCTTTTTGCCTTGTCCTTCCTGGGTTGGAGGAGCAGGGAGGGTGGCTGAAGAAGGAATCCAGTTTAAACCTTCATACTCTCTGCTTCCTTCAGTCACAGCTCAGAATGTGGGATTGTGTTTGCTCTGGGTTTTTTTTGTCTCATTGCTCTTCTGGCTTTCATCAAACTCCAGAGCTTCAAGCCAGCCCACTTAGTATGACTGGGCCGCTCAGATCATCACCTCACAGGCATTTCTATTTGGACTTTCACATGAGCCGATAAACAACAAGGGCCAGATTTTCCAGGACCTGATTCCCACTCCTAATAAAGACAAGGCAATCCAAAAACCTCAGCACCTAAACTCAGTACAGGGAATGGGACAGGTGAATACTGTTATGGTGAAGATTGCTCAAGACAGCCATGGGATCCAGACAACCACAGGCCTTATAAAATTATTGGGTGTGGCCCTTTGGGCTCAACAGAAGGAGAACAGTACCCTTTATGAGTGAAATGAGTTGTACATAATGGGGACCACAGTCCTAGGACTAAGCCAGGCAGCAGGTAAGAGCTACGTTCGGGAGATTAAAAGGGGCTTCCCTGACTGCAAGCTCACCAGCTGGGATAATAGTTGCAGACTGTATGGGAGGGAGCAAGAGGCACTTGTGAGTATGACCATGAGGCCAAACAGAGAGAGAAAACTTCTGGGGCACAGAACTCATGGAAGTAGCAGATCTGGGAATATCTGAGCAAGGGAATTCCCTGCTGTTGTCGGCTTCTGCTTGGTTCAAGAAAATGGGACTTTGTGCACATTCCTTATAAATAAACAATTTTACACAGAGAATAAACCCTACATGTCCACAAAGAAACATTGGTATGAAGTTCCAAATTTTGCCTAAATGCTTAGGCCAAAGGGTCAACAATATCAAACTAACAAACTGCATTAGCTGAACCAAGATGCTTCCTAGCAGATGTACAAGTGACAGTAACAAACAGTTGCAGTTATAACAGCTCCAACACCTTGATCTATGATTTTCTGAAACATTCCTTTTTTAGGAGAAAGGTTTCCAGGCATGGAAAGGTAAGTGAACTTTTAAAGGAAAGCTAAAGGAGAATGTGAGTCATTTTGAATTCGGAGGAGCAAAGAAAAACACGAAACTAAACTCCAACCTCCTAAAAATATATCATACATTTTTCCAACCAACAGTCACAACTCAGAAACAGAAAGATTTTGAAGTCTGCAATGCTCTGAAGGTCACAATAGATCATATGTGGAACCAAACTGATGACAAAGTTGGAAGATGTGGAAAAATTATTTCTGGGTATGGGCATCTCTAAAGCAGTTATTCTGTAACATCTCTGGCACATCCAGGGTGCACAATGCTATCCTAATGACATGAAAAACTCACTATTCTGAAACCAGGCTGAGAAATATTTATGCTCTTAAGTGATGATAGAAAAAAAACCACAGAGTTGCTTTCTTCCAACACTGGACAAGGAGCTCTAATAGAATAAAGTGAAAAGCAAAACTGCCCTCTGCTTCATTGTAAACCTTCTTCCTGGAAGCATCTGAGGTCTCCCTTGCCTAGCTGTGGGCAACATAGACAGGAAGACAAGTGTTCTTCTCTTACCCACAGCACATTGCCCAGTGTATCGTGGGTGCACAGCCCTGGCCTCAATTCTTCACTGTTCTGTGCTGGATGTTGCCACTCACACCAAAGAGGAGTGGGTATACATGTTACCACTTTGGTAACACCTGGTAACATTTCACACCCACTTTGTACTGGTGTAAATAACTATCTGAGCTGCAAGGCAGGGGAGAATCAGGCCCTACACAAACAGCACAAAGCTTTCACAGCACACCCAGGTCTCTAATCCTTTTCATTACTGACAATGGGATGTACAACTCTTGCAGTTGCACTTTCAGTGGCATCAATTGGGGCAGCATCTGCTGCCATCACTCCTAGCCTGTTGCTGTTGGCTCAGGGCAGTGGTTCTCAGTGGTTTCAGGGTCAGGTCAGCCCTCCACAACTTTTCTGAATGTGATAGCACCCCTCATTGAGAACCACTGCCATGCTTAACTTAGCTTAGTAGTTCTCAACCAGGTGCTCCTGCACAGGGTAAAACTGCCTCACATCCAAACTGGGAATGGCAGTGGCATGCATGATGGGCGGGAAAGCCAGCCTGTGCTGCAGCCCCTTCTGACCGGATCCTGCACCTCCTGGGCACAGAGGTACATGGAATAGGTGGAAGCTTCCTGTGTCCCTTTTTTCCGTGAGGATTGAGAATGGGGGCGCACTTGGGGAAGGGCTGCTGCCTGAGCCAGCTTCTGTCAGCTTTGGGGTTATCAAAGAAACCTAATGCAGGAGGAGTATGCACACGTCTCAGCCCTGCATATGGGACAGTTTTACCTGGCTGCAGCAGCAGCACCTCTATCGCAGCACCCCAGGGGGTGTGTCAGGGCACCCTGGGGTGCCCTACCACCCCTGCTGAGGAACACTACCCTATGTACTCCCCCCTCCTTGGACGTGTCCTATACATGCACTGAGGGTACAGGGATCACAGCCCACGGTGGAAGGGCCACATGGAGTTATAGGGGATTGACTCTCTATAGCTGGGTGGGGTAAGGGTACATGGGAAATATACTGGACCTGAGGTTTTGTAGGAGACTAGTCAGTTCTGAGCCATTGATCCCAAATCTTAGCCTTCCAAAGAGCAGCTGTGGCCCCATAGCTTTGGGGAGGAGGGAAGACAAACTGTGCCTGCAGGAGTAGTGGTAGGCCAGCTAGCCAGCAACCAGACCAAAAGAGCATGTGGCGTTTCCCTCATTGGTAGGTCCCAAGGACAATGGGCCTTATTCACTGCATGATGGAAAAAGAATGGCCCTAATGATGCAAGCACAGCTTTGAATGGAGCTGCAGGACACAGGAAGACTTTGGGCCCCTGTCTGTGCTCCAAACTAATACAGGCCTGCCACTGAGTCTCAGTGCAACGTGGTTTGCTTAAATCCCCGCCTAGCATCACTGCTCCTGGAAGGGACGTGTGGCTACACCACACTATCTGCACAGAACAATGCTCTGTGTGTGGAGCAGCATTTGTATGGGATGAAGAACTAGTTCCCTCCCTGGAGGGCGTTTCAAACACTCACTTAAGCTGATACCACTGCAATCAAGATAAACCTGGACTGCTCACAACACAAGCTGATGAGGGTTCAGGCTGATTCCACCTGTGCACAAGTACATACAACAAGCCAATAGATGGGGAAAGGACACAGAATACAGTTCACTGCCTGGAAATATATTTAAAGGGAAGCATCACATCATCTAGTCTCCATAATAACTTG
The DNA here is from genome assembly GCF_001723915.1 of Gavialis gangeticus. Classification (NCBI taxonomy): domain Eukaryota; kingdom Metazoa; phylum Chordata; order Crocodylia; family Gavialidae; genus Gavialis; species Gavialis gangeticus. The sequence continues at coordinate 113,556,885 of NW_017729031.1, read as the reverse complement.
ACTAGCAGTGCTAGATTTTAAATATATTCTGTACAACTGAGGACAAGATCCACAGAGCAGACAATCCACAAGACAGGAAGTATTTCAGAATATAGAGAAGATGGACAGTGCTTCCTCAGAAATCCTCAGAGCATTATTCCCAGTCCTGGCACTAAGCTGCTGTTTGATCCTGTGCAAGCCACTTTCCTTCTCTGAGTTTCTGTTGTTCCCTTCCTGGTCCAGTCAGACTGCAAGCTCCTTGGGGCAAGCACTATGACTGTGTGTCTATACAATTCTCTGATCTTGGAAGAGAAATCCAAGCGTCACTCTAACACAAGCAGTGCTATGAATCTGCCTTGGAACTTATGGGTAGAATTTGGTCCTCTTGGCTCTGGGCTCCTGAGAAATGTGTTTCCTACCAGGGGTTGAAATAAGGACAAACCCCCAAGGAGTGCATCCTGGTGGGCTGCAAAGCTGTGTCACCCCTGACCTCAGGTCTGAACCATGGAGAGGCAGTGTCATGGGAAGGGATACAGGGGAGAGGTCAGACTCTGTATGTCGTCACCATCGAGGTCTGAGAAACCAAGGGCAAGGGAAAGACCTGACCGCATGGTTGATCCAGCCCCGGAAGGAGCAGGCTGGGGAAGATGTTGATCTCCAGACACCCTCCTGGTGCTAAATGAGTCAGCAATGCTTGTCTGTGGTGTTCATGAGACCCCCAGAGACTTACTTCCTCAGAATACTGACTCTGACAGTGACCACAGACTAAAATACCTGCTAGCATCTCTGCTGTGTCCTGTCATGGAGTGTGGGGAGGGGACCCCTTCCTGATCTCGAGTGATCTGCTGAGATCCTGAGGCATGAGATCAGCTTCTTCCCTAGCATCCTGCCTAAGGTCATACTGACTGGTAGACAGGAGCTGTATTGAGAGTACCTTCCCATCCTCCTGCCCTGCTTCTCCACATTTTGGATGCTCTCACTCCAGGGTGAGTCATTCCAAACCAGCCCACAATGAGAAAGCAAGGGGGTGTTAGGACAACAGGTCAGCCAGTTGACTGGGGACTGGGGCTCTGACCCTCCTCTCTAAGCTACGTGTATGAAGGCATGTAGGAAGCAGACTCTGTGTTTGGAACCGCAAACAGAACCAGCTAGGCAGGCCACAGGTGAGCCATGGGCGGACAGCAGAGGTGCAGATTGGTGGGAAAATAATGGCTACTGCCCCCAGCTTCCAGTAGTACACTGGAAATGAGAAGGCTGAGCTGGGTTCAAGGGGCTGAGCAGCCTATGGAGGGAGAAGCATGCAGGAGAGTTGGGGGCACAGGTACTATATGCTGAATATATATCCTGCTTCTAGCAAAGTCCAGGAGTGGGTAGGGATTATAGAGGGTTACATAGTACATACATATAGCAGGGGTATGCACAAAGGAGGAGCAGGTATAGACAAGTTAGAGAGCAAGTTAAAGAGAAAACACAGCTTGGGAGGGCTGGGGCTGCACACAAGGCACAAGATTTGGTGCTAGATATATGTGTGGGGGCTAATTGGGTATGAGCAGCAGGGACTCTATGTGTTCCTATACATTTGCAGGGAGGCTGCTCCAATGCACTGTAATTACAGCGTGTTGGAGCAGACTTGATTAATCGAGTCTGCTGGAGCATGGTAATTACTGCACTCCAGCAGACTCCAGTGTCACATGTATCAGGGTCCCTGCACTGAAAAACGGCAGCAAGGTGCTTTAAATCAAAGCTGGTTCAATGTGCTTTAGTTCAAAGTACCCCACTGCCATTTTTTAGTGCAGGCATGCTGATACATGTGCTCTTCAGGGCACTTGCAATTGCAGAAGACTGGAAACAGTGATCCAGGTGGGCCCAGGTTATAGTCCTGTGCTCCTAAGGGCTGGGCATAGTGTGTGCGGAAGAGAGGAAGAGACGTGTGATGTCAAAGACAAAGCCTGGCAACCTGGGCTTGGCTGAGCTGTACAGGAGATCTAAGTTATAAGTGAAGCTGGAGGGCAGGGCCTGGGCATCTGAGTTCTGGCTGTGGAGCATGCTGAGGAAAAGACTAGTGTGGGGAGGGCCAGCTGAGGGCAAGATGTGTAGGGGGTCCATTTCCCCTGGATGATGGTTCTACCCCAGGACCCCCAGCATTATAACTCAGCTGTCTTTAGGCCACAGGGTGTGGACTCCATCATTCCCTGTGCAGAAATGCTTCCTCCTCTTACCCTCACTGCACAGTACTGGCTCTCCATGGATCTGGGCATAGCAGTAGCAAAGTCTCTGAGAACTTCCTTCGGTTATGGACTGCTTCCCTGAACCTTCAGCAAGATAGCCACCCGAAGTCAGGGGTAAGGGCCCTGTACCAAGCCACCAGGCTGCCTGTCCCCCAATGGCAGGCACCTCTGAGTTCCAGAGAAAATTCCAGGATTGGATTTGCCAAGCAGAGCTGACAGCCCACGGCGCACTGACTCAGGGTCCCAGGGCAACACTTACCTGAGCGCCAGCTCTGGGACAGCCGATGGTGGAAGCTCCGGCTGGCACTCTTGGCCATGAGCTCCGCCAGATCTTCGAAGTTGAGGATGAACATAATGACAGACCCCTCCTCGTTCTTCACTGGAACCACGTCCACCAGGCACCGCAAGCACGATGCTGCCATGGGAAAGAGAGAAGAGGTCAGACTGTGCCCGGGGGAGGGCACCTACAGGCCCTGTGAGCCCTGTGCTTGGGTCTACCACATGCTCAAGAGCATGAGACCCCTGGGGAGATTTGGGGTGACATCCCATATGGTGCAGCTAGTGAGAAACATTCTGGGCTCTAGGAAGGTGGCTGTGATGCTAGCAGTGCCTCTCTGTCTTCCTCCAGTGGCTGAAACATGGAGAGAGGTTTGTGAGTCTGCCCCTGGCTCTAAGGCAGCAGATTCCAAGCAGCAGACGTCCCAGAGTCAGTCCTGAAGATGGTCCAGGACTTCCATCTCTGAGACAGTTAAAACAAGCTCCTACCTAGGGGCGACCCCACAGGCTGCTGTGACAGAAGGGCAATGACTGTGACACCCTAGTCACAAGGCTAGCTCTGGACTGGTATGGGGTACAGTGACCTGACTTTGAGTACTCAGTGCCCAGAGAGTAATATACCTGCTGTTGGCTGGGAAGGGTGACTGAGGGATAGAGACCTGGGATCAGGGACCTGGAGGGGCATGGTCATTGTCCTGCTTGCCTACCTGTTATCTACAGTGTTGCTCTATTTCTGCTGCATGAGGCTTGCCCCACTCAAACCAAAGCAGGCAATGTGCATGACAGACTACTCCCTGCCAATGCTCAGGGGATTGGCAAGGGCTAGATGAGGGGCTACAGTTTTCAGCCAGGCCAGGGGATTCTCAGTGACTTGGGCACTCAGAACTAGGTTGGCCCTTTGTCCCAAGCACCACTCTGGCCTTTGTCCCACTCTCCAAACTGAAACCTCCTGAGGTCTCCAAGAGTCTGGGATTCCTCCTCTTTCCCAGTACCAGGCGGAAAGGGAGGAGCAGAGGCAGTCATTCTGGAGATCACTGGTTCGGTACCTGGAGTGAGTTCACATGGCAGTTATAAGGGGCATCACTGGCAAGGGCCTCTGGCTTTCAGCCTAGAGCAGGAGCATTCTGTGGGGACTGCAGTGGCTCCCCAGAGACCCCACCGGATGCAGTTTCCTGCTGCATGACCAGTGTGCCCCCCACTGTGCAAATTGACCCCATCCCCCAATGCTGCTAACATTGTGCTCGTGATTTCCCACTGCCCGCACCGCTGCAGTGTGAGCAGAACCCTTCCTCCTCTCCCCAGTTCTGCCACATGAATCTTCCTGTTGCCACCATCATGTGGGCATTCCCCCCTGCCCCATCATGTGAGCCCCTGCTGCTGCCATGACTATGCATGTGATCCCCCACCTGCTGCTGCTGCTACTCAAGTAGCCCAAGCCCCACACCCAAGCCCCTGAACTGGTGGTGTTGCACAGGCAGCAAGCTCACTGAGCCTCCTGCCACACTGCCCTGCCCAGAAACCCTGGCCACTGCCACTGCAGCAGCTGGAGCAATGGAATCAGCAGTAGCCACAGAGGAACCCAGGGGCTGCACCTTAACCTCTCATGGGCTTAATGCAGCCCACTGGCTGCCAACTTGACAGTTCTGCCTTAGAACTACATATGTGCATTGCTGTGCTTGAACCAAGAGCCTGGGCTCCTTGGCCAGGCCTGTAATGGACTCAAATTGATTGTGGGTCAGGCACCTGTGGCACTCACCAGTCACATCTACCCTCCAAGTTGTCTTTGTCCCCCTGTGCACTGTACACCACTGGGGGGGAAGCCATCCGGTCACAAGGTAATATCCCCTGGGGCTGGGGATTCTTGGCAAGCCCCTTGGGCACCCAGCCATTAATCCCTGAGGTTTGTTCCTTTGAGTAATTAATTGTGACCTGATAGCAATGGGATCAGAGCAGCGGGACCGCACATGAAGAGACTTGCTTTCCACCCGTGGCTCACTGTACCTCTGGGGGCTCCTGCGGTCTTGTGCTGGCTCAGTATGCCCAACAGAGCAAATGCAGAGGCAAGAATGCCCAAGTCATCTGGATCCCATGACACATGGATGTGAATGACTGAGAGGATTTGGGTCCAGGTGGGCCTCAGCACAGTGTCCACTAGCATTATCAACCACCCCTGCAGCTTTGCCCCACAGGCCCCACAACTTCACCACTCCCTGCAGCTCCCCTGCACTGAGCAGTCCCAGAGACCCCTACACCTGCCCCTCTTCCCACCCCGTGTCACTCACCAGCTTCCCAAAGAACCTCCCAACACATTCTCTTCTTTCCATCCATTAACCCTTCCCAGACCCCCACTCCACACCCTTCCCAAGGGACACCACATCCTCTTACAGAACAGAGCTCCTGGTTCAATAAGGTCAGTCCCTGTTATCACAGACATCTCATTACAGAATCCCTTAATTCAACTGATCTAGCTCCATCCAAAGAGCAAGCATGGGCCTTGCCCCCAAGGCCACTGTAGGGACACTTTAGGGAGGCTGCTCCCAGACCTCTCTCCTCTGGTGGGTAGAGTCCTCCTTCTCATTCCCAGCCTAAATCCATTTGTGGCCAGCTCAAACCCCTTTGTTACTGTGCGAGCATTGTCCTTTACCTTAAATAGCTCTTCTCTCTCTCTGGTGTTTGCCTCAATGTATTTATAGAGAGTTATCACATCCCCTCTCAGCTAACACTCTACTGGGATAAACAAGCCAAGTGCCTTTCTGCTCCTCTCCTAGCACAGGCTCTCTAGTCCTTGCTTAGTCCAGCAGCTCTGCACCTGGACCAGCTGGAGCTCTTCTCTCTTGAACCCAGGTGACCAGAACTGTACACTGGATTCCAGATGAGCTCTCAACAGTGCCTTGTGCATTATTACAGCTGGAATGTATCACTTGATATATCCTAGCATAGCATTTGCCTTTTTCACAGCTGCATCACACTGAGTGTTCTCATTATGACTGGCTAATGCCCTCAGGTCTTTCTCCTCTTATGCTTTTTCTAATTCATGAGGTCCCAGCTTCCAGTACTTTGCATTAAGCTCCCTGCTATTTCTATTACTACAATCCTCAAGGACATCCTTCTCTCCCTCTATGATGTTCTGATCTTCCCCTGTACTGACAATGCCTCTCAATGTGTTTGATCACAAAAGTTCATTATTATATACCTACAGTTTGTGCCATGGTCACTGATAAAAATATTAAATAACAACTGTCCCAAGACAGAGCCTTGAGGCACTTCACCACACACCTCCATCCAGCCTGATAATTCCCTTTTCAGCATAATCAGCTGTCATCTCCCTTGCACCCAGTTCCTTACCTCCCTGACAACTGTGGTGTTCATCTTGTACATTTCTGCTCTCCCTGCACTCACCTGCCACTCCTCAGTCTCTAGTTCCAGCATTTCCTAGAGTCTGGCAATATGCCCACTCCTCAAGCTTTTGTAAGCTTTGAACAGTGGTAACCTCACTAGCCTCTATGCCCAGGGCCTCACTTCTTCCCCCCCACCTCCCAAACCATCATCCCCTCTAGTCAGCAGCCTCAGGTTAGCAGAGTAAACAGAAGTACCCTCTGAGCTCCCCCAAATCATGACACATGCTGGCCTCCTTGCATGGTTATGAGTAGAGACTAAGTAGATATAAGCAGCTACTCTCCAGTGGGTGCAGACAAAGCCTTTTACTGTGTTGGTGGCCCAAGAGAGGACAACTCTTCCAGGATGGTGCAGCAAAAGGGGGATAGTGAGTGGCTGAAATAGTGCTCAGTCTTGCCTCGGTTCAACACCCCAACAGCATCCTGGCCACACACCAGCCAAGTAGGCAATTTTTGCAAGCACTCAGCAATGAGCAGGATCAATGTCTACAACAAAGTCAATTGGGCCAAGACACTCTGGAGAGATGAATGCATCAGATATTTTTAGAGGGGCTGGGATGGATTATGAGCTGATTTTACAATGGTAAGTCTGACCAGAACTGGTCATTCTCTTCTCCTAGAGCCACAGTTCTTCCCACCCTAGCTCTTGTCCCAAGCACAATAATGTACTCTGGACCTCTCTCATTAAAGAACAGGAGCATAATTCACACCAGTCCATGTGCCTTCACAGACTACTGGCCTTGTCAAGCAAACCTGGTATTGCTCTTTGATGAGGTTATAACTCTGGCTGATGAAAAGCATCTAGACGGACATCATGCCCTGAGGCATCTGCAAGGAGCTGGATTCAATCCTGCCTGACACTGTGATTAAGGAGCTAATACTAAACAGACTTCATGGGGGGAAAAGCCAGTCAGGATTTCTGTGATAAGCCATGCTCTTGGGAAAGCAGGGCACTCCAGCCAAGCCAGGATATTTTTCAGGATGTACAGGTTTCTGCCAGAGGTTTGAGGTCCAAGGACAGAGGGGGCATCTTTAAAGTGACCAGAGACAGAGGAATCCAAGGCCTGGCCTCGTCAAACTCAAGAGAGATGGATTGCCATAATTCCATCTCACAGTCAAAAAGTTTGTGTGGCCAGATCAGCAGCAATAGCAAGGTCCTGGCCCTCTGGACCTTTTCTTCACAGGCACTAGGACCCTGGAACCCTTCCCAATGTAAGGCCAAGTGAAGTTTGATCCACTCCCAGACTGACCTCCACCTTTCCTACTACCATTTATCTTCATAACCTGTTACACAAAACAACCTCCTTCAGTCCGTTCCCCACCCCCTTGCAGTCTCTCACCCTTTGTAGACATCCAGAAACCACCCAGCCGAGTCTCATTACTGGACAGGGAAACTGGGCCCCCTGCTGAAAAGCACCAGCAGGAAAGGTAGCTGGTCCCACCCAGGTGAAACTGGCCCACCTCCAGTTAGAGAGCCAACCAGCCTGTGACAAAGATGCTCTTATTCCAGTGAAGGATGGAAACAAGTTTTGAAACTTTGCGCACTTGAACAGTCAGCTATACCATATTGGCACACATGAAACAAATTAAAGACTGGCTGGTTGATAGATCATCATAGTCAAGTGGGAGCTGTACAAAAGGTCCCACTGAGATCTGTTCTCCACACTACAATGATTTTTGTCAGTGCTTGAGAAAACGAATATGTGCTACAGAACTCAGAACATGGGAGAGTCAAGGACTTGGAAATCTGGCTATAAAATGTGCCTCTTAAGGAAGTCTCTAAATAAACTCAGAGGGTTATTTTTTTCAGGACAGTAATTTTATATTAATTTATTTTTAACTGCCAGTTGAAGTGTTGGTAATTAATAACTCTGGAAGAAATATGAAGCTCAGGTGTAGTCATCTAACCTCATTACACACTGCTTATAAATCGGCTAATGGCTAATTGCCATGCAAGTACTATGGCAACTCTGGGCACTGGTTTAAATGGGATCCTAGGCTGAAATCTTCCCAGCTGAACAAAAGAGTGCTCTGTCAATTGGAAGAGTTTGGCATTCAGGTGTTATGAGCTTGTTCCTTCTCAAGAGCAAGAGGACCTGGCTTGCACATTTACACAGGGGAAGGAGGAGGTGTGGGCTGTCCTCTTTTCCTTCTATGCTCATCTGTGTGTGTGGGAAGGGCACTTCCTGCGGGGTGGCTGTTCCCTTCTGCATAAATGAGGTAGGAGGGGGCAGGGCCTTGCACCCCTCTCCCACACAATGGCTGTCAGGGGAGTAATCCTGCCATGAGAAGTGGAATGGGCAGGAAGGGCGTGGCTGAATGGGAGGTCTCTTGTTTCTTGGTTCAGTCTATTTCTGAAGTGGTCCACCCTGAACTGCATTTTGCCTGCGGCTCATAAGTGATAGTATGCTCCAGCCCCTAGTCAGTGACTGTCATTAGCATTTACCATCCTGTGCAAACATCTCAAAGCCCAACACAAGCCTGCAGACACCCCTGCAATGGAACTAATCTGCATTCACCTCAGACCCTGACTCAGGCTGTTCAAGACCTCCAGGGCAGCTGTAAAGACAGACCTAAGATCCACCTGTTGAAATAATGAGTCTAAAGTAACCAGTATAAATCACTGTGGCTGGCCATCAATGAATGTGTTCAGGTTCCATCCAGGAGTCTGGACACACATAAAAGTGTCAGTACATTTTATGCATGGGGAAATTGAGGTACAATGGGTGTAATGGCTTGTAAATGTCCCAGGAAAGTCCATTTCAGAGCCTGAAGTAGAAAGGAGATCTCCAGATCTTTCTGTCTGTCAGCTACTAGATGAAAATGTAGTAATTGCTCTAGTTTATAGCCCCCAGGGTTAGCAGCATTTACAGGGTTTAATCCTAGAGGGCTGCAATATTTGAATGCATAAATCAGCCAGACTCTTTTCCAACCCAGGCTAATAAGGAGCTGCATGCAACAGAGCTTCATTTTTCTACCTAACCAGACAGTGGCTGTATGATCAGGATTTAACAAGCCAGGGGCTCTGGGGAGAACAAATTCCTTTGCTGAAGGAACACACACAGGTTTAATAACAGTGGCATTTGACAGGATGCATTCATCTGACTCCCAGACTGGGTAACTGCACTGCCTGTGTCATGGGCAAATGGCCTGCTTGTAAACACAATGGCAGCATTCAACAGAGTCTGAGCAACAAAGTGACCCAGATTTGGCTGATTTAAGTGTTATTTAGGAAACAGCCCTGATCACAGATGTGAGGCCTTGTATCATGTCGTGTTATTTTCACTCTAGTTCAAAGCAGCAGGGAGCCTTCCAAAAATGCCTATCAAAGAATTTGGTATCACAGCAGAGAGACCAATACTGCTGCTTTGCCAGGTAATGCAGAAGCAGGCACGTAGCAGGCAGTCCTCGACTTAAGATGTTTCGAGCTGCAACAAATGGCACTTACGACGTTTATAAACTGACACCCTGTTTCGACTTTCTGATGTCAGTTTAGACTTTATGATGCTTGATCCGATGCAATGCCACACCAGCAAACAAGTTCATTGCGTCACCCATCTCCTTGGAGAACATCTGTCCAAACTTCCTTGGACACTTTCTTTAAGAAAGAAGACAAGACTTCAGAAAAACCTGCAGCTAAGGCTTCTGAGAAGACTCCAGCCAAGAACCCTTCAAAAAGTCCAACAAAGTCACTTCAAAGAAGTCCTTCCAAATCTATACGATTGCTATTTACAATATAAATACATTCATGTAGCTATATTACTCATATATAATTGAATGAGTACAAAATACTGGGTTATTTTTGGTGAAAATAGGGTATCAGGCCTTGGTTCAGGAACCAATCCACCCATTTATAACATTGTTCCTAAGGGAAAATTGGTTCTGAGTTATGATGTTTTAACTTAAGACGCGGTTTTCAGGAACCAATTGTGTCGTAAGTCTGAGAACTGCATGTACCTGACAAATATGTTAGTTTATGTGTACTAATTTACAAATATTAAGCACGTGCTAGGGTCACATGAAATGTCAATGGAATTGCATGTCAATACGTAATCTGCTAAACACAAAAGGTAATTATATGCCAAGGCACTGTGAAGATGTTTCATAATTAGCTGCTAAGCAATGACAGGCTGAAACAACAGGAAGCTATGGCTAGGGACAACATGAAAGTGCACTGACAGAGCATACTTCTCTCTGAGATGGCACTTGATGCACTTAAAGCAATCCTAGATCTGATTGCTCCTGAGCAGAGCACACAATTAAGTTCTCCTTTAGAACAGAAGGAACTATGCAGTAAATCCTGGTGCTGGATGAGCCCTGAAAGGTGTCATGGCTAATTAGGGTAAATGTACAAACTATGTTTTTTTACCACTGAGTCAGAACTATGCCCCAGTATGGTGCTGTCTGCTAGACAAGTTACTTTTTGGATAAGCTGTCAAACACAGGGCCTGAGCGCTTAGGCTCATTAATACGGGTGAGATAACATTGCCGTTTATTTTCTAGGGGTCCTGTGTCCCTTTCTACACAATACAGGGTGGGGTTTGTTAAGCACAATAATGTGCTGGCCAAAGTCGACAAAAATAAATTACACTTTACTTCTCTAAAAACAAAGAGATACAGGACTCTTCATCACTTCCTGGAGAGCTAAAGCTGCTGTACAGCACACTGTTAAGTAGCTACCCTGTTAAGCAGTTCCCACCCCAAGCTGCATTTTGATTTGTGTTATACAGGCACAATCCATAAAGCTCCTGGAGACCCTCTAAGAGGAGAGCTGCTGTATTAGTGTAGACTGTTAGCATGATGAGAGAGGGATGCGCTAGGCACACATTACAGCATTCTGCAGGCACTTTTCATCATGTCCCTGCCCTGGAATGGAAAATCCCACTGTCCTGCTAGCTCCAGTAGGAGAGTTGTCCTGTCTGTGCCATTTGTGAGTTGGCAGAGCATGAAAAAATCTGCAGCAATCTTTTCCTAGACTTAAGATGGAATTGGGGTGGGGCAGGGAGGAGAGATACAGAAGTTGTCTGCTTCTAGCTCTCATCTGGACAAGGCTCTGTGGAAAATAACCCAAACATTCTCCAAAGCAATTGGTTCCTGGGTTCCTTATCTTGCTCCTGTGCTTTGTGATTAACAGGCCAGCAGTTTGCAAATAAGGAGGATTAGCACATCAGCAGGCACTAGGACTTGCTGATGTTCCTATCTGGAGCTCCATTCTCTGGCAGAGTCAGTGCTCCCGAAGACTTTCCTCTGAGCTGCTGGGGAAGGGAAGGGAAGGGAGGGGACAGAGGGAACAGTTGTCTTTGTGTGTACAATTTTAAATGGCTCAGGCTCCTGTAATCAGGAGCAGATGGCCTGTATTGCAGAACTTCAAAATCAGTCCTGACGTCAGTTACGCGCTCACACAAAGGAAGGGGGAAGAAATAGACACAGTCAAATCCCTTTAAAGACCCAGACAGCTGGGAGATATACACACACACACACTATATATACACCCCCCCCCCCCCCCCCACACCCACCAA
>NW_017729031.1:113540274-113545367 GCF_001723915.1 Gavialis gangeticus | reverse complement strand
CACATACTGTGGAGTGCTAGCAGTGGGCGCTTCTGCACTGAGCCACCGACCTCACTGCACCCAACCACCTACCAGGCTCTGGGTACCTCCCTGGGGGTGCTTCATGTCTGGCTGACCCCCTTCCTGGAGCATACCTGTGAACTTGGGGTCACTGATGCTACTACCCAGGAGTCTTGGTCTGTCTATGGCCCTGTGCCCCCTGGGATACACAGGCCTTGTAGACTTTGACGGTGCTTGACCACAGGGACCATAGTAAGCAAACTGACAGACAGGTAATAGAACAATGCAAGAAAACACCTTATAGCAGAGTTTAGGAATAGACTAAGATGGCATTCTGCCACACTTCTCCCTCCTCCCTCCCCCCCCCCCCTTTAAAAGCTTGGGCACGTGGCTTCTCAGAGCTGTGGGCCCAGGTGTGCTTTGTCTGGGAGGGTTCTCTTTCATACCCAAAGAGAAATCAGCCAACACATGAGACAAACATAACAACAATACACATAGAATATCAAAGCACATTGGGCAGTTCCCATGCCAGAGCACTCGGGTAGGCCTGAGTCCATCTGACCCACTACCCAGAATCTCCTTGTAACAGAGGGTCCGCTCTCCCATTGCGGCTTTCCTTGGCATGTCCCTCCAATCAGAAACAAGACCACATGACATGGTGCCCAAGCACATGCCATGAGATATAGGCAAAGAGCCCACTCGAATTTGAACAGTGTAATCATCAGTTACTGATGAGTCCTCACAAATAACAAAAGCGTGCAAAGAGGATTGAGCTCCTTTCCCCCCATCCCCCAACTAAGAAGAAGTTGCATTTCCAATGCACGTTGTTTGTCTCCAGGAGTTCAAATAGCTGCACTAATGATTTGCTGTCATCCAATAGCATATTTTACCTTGAGAGCTCAAGGAGCTTTACAAAGTGGGGGAAAATATAATTATCATTATGATCGCTACTATTCCCCTGCAACTTGCAAAATGGAGAATATTATTATTGTCATTTTATATCAGAGGGGATTTCAAGAGAGACTTCTCCAAGATCATGGGAAACTGCAGGCTACAGTCAGGCAAAGGACCCAGAAATCCTCTACCCTCCATTCTCATCACTTAAGTCACATTCCTTCCCAGAAACGGGAACAGAACTGGGGGTCTTGACTCCAATGCTCTCTGACTAAACCACCGGACATACCCTCTCTTGGAGCTGGGAAGCTAGGAAGCTGGGAGAAGAACCCAGGAGTTCATTGCATTGCTTATAGAGGGTGAGTAATTTAGGCTCACCTGCTTGGTGCATCATGTAGTTTTAGAGGCATCAGATCAGGCTGCTGCCTGATTAGATGAGGCCTGAGGAATTCCCATGGCACGTGGCATCAGAGCATTCCTAGTATATGGGCTCTCTTCCCAGATGCTGTTTGGATCACGAGGCCTGTATAGAGTTACTCAGACTTGGCTGAACCATGCAAGAAGGATTGGTTCACTTCAGCGCGATGTGTAACAGCTGTTTGCTGTGTGCCTAGTAGGGACTTGGAAGCAGCTCCTGGAATTGAATCTGGGACCTCAGGAGACAGAAGACGGAGTAAAGACTGATGAGAGCAAAGCAGCTTTGTGGGGAACAGCTGCTGAGAAAGGAGGGGCACTGGGGCCCAGTGCTACTGCTTGCTTTCTCTTTCCCTTCCTTTGTCCCTCAGTCCAGCCTTTAATGTTAGGGATGAGCTTTCCAAAGCTGCCCCCATTTAGGCGCTCATTCATCTGCACTATCCAGGGCTCCAGTGAAAATCCTAGCAGGGATTTGGAGGCACAAGGCTACCAGTCTCTGCAGTGGCAGGACATTGACTGTGCATGCATCCTCTCGCTTTACCTGTGGAAAGTTAGGGTGTTCTTGCTGTTATCAGGCACTGTGCTGGGTAGTTTTGGATAAGGGCCACTCATGCAGTTCTAAGAACAGACCAATACTTCTATAGCAGTGGTTCTCAACCTTTTTAGACTTGAGGAACTTTTAAGAAGGCTTGAGGCACCCCTTAATAGGCTCAAGGTTCCCCTCAGAAAATGCCAGCTCTTAGTTTTTGTTCATTTCTTGACTACAGAAAAATACTACAGCAATTCTTCTGTTGCACAGAGCTCAGAAAGACCACAACACGTCAAAGTGTTTTTAACACTATGGATTCCTATTTGACTTCTCTGGGTTTATCTTGTGAATTATCTTTGTACACCTAACAGTGCTAACAGGCGGTGGCACCCTGCAGCAGCCTTGAAAGGATCTCAAGGCACCCCGGTGGAACCACGGATCCCTGGCTGAGAATCACTGCTGTGGAAGATGGCTTTGAACAGCGGAGGCTAACCTTTTCAGCAAGTGTGCCACAAATTAGCCCCACACCTTCCCCTAGCGGCACTCCAAACCCCTTTCCCTGCCCAAGATGCTGCTCTGCTTTCTGCATCTTTCCTTGTGCTCCCTGCCTGAGCCGTGCCTCTGCTTTCTGCTTCCTGTCCTATCTGTCACTGTGCTGGCTGTCTTCTCCCTGGTCTGCCACGTGCTATACAGAGGCTGCCTCTGCCACTTGTGGCAGGCCAGCTGCCCCTGGCTTAGATAAAGATGATCCTGCCTTCAGCAAGGGGTTGGATTAGATAAACAGTTGGCAACCTTTTCAGGCTGAGGGCTGGAATTGCTCAGGTCAGGCCAGAGGCAGGTGGACCCAGCCACCACCATTGCCACTTCTCTCTACCACAGTATCACAGGGAGCGCTCCAGCACCTCCCCCCCACCCCCCATTTCTTCTTGCAGCAGCACAGGGAAAAATCCCACAGCCACCACTTCTGCCTATGGCAGAACAGGGAGAGTGCCTATAGCCAAAGCCCCCCCTCCCACTGCTGAGGCCCCATGGCTGCAGGCCAGATCAAATAGCTCCAAGGGCCGGATCCAAACCATAGGCTGTAGGTGGCCAATCGTTGGAGTAGATAACGTGCTGAGGTCCCTTTCAGCCTTATTTTTCTATGATCCAAAGGCTCAAAGTCCCAACCCTTGTGGAGCGGCCAGAGCAGGCTGGCAGGGGCACTGTTCTTGCAGTAGGAGAATCTATGCTTTGCTCCTGCTGTCTGCAGTCTGAGGGGCCAAGCAGAGCAGCAAGAAGAGCTCTGGTCACACATATGTATGTGTTTGCATACAAGTGCATGCCAGTGTGCATGTATACACATGGGTAAGTACGTGCTGATGCATGTGCATGTGGGTGTGCAGGGGGGTGTATTTGCCCAAAGCAGGAAGCAATCTTAAGACAGCTGCCAAATGTGAGATGCTTTCTCTCTGTACTTTAAAAAGCAGCAAACCCACCAGAAAGAGGCTTCACCCAGGACAGGAGCAAGGACACAAGCCATCCTCTAATTGTTTATGATTTGCCTGAGGCAAAACTGAGAGAGCTGGCAGAGGAGATGCACCCTGCAGAGAGTGGTTTCTTAGGTGATGCTGTGGCTGGGATTAATTAGGATGGGAAGCCCATCTGAAGGAGGTGATGGGACTTTCTCTTCCTTAGGAGTATAATGCCATTTTACCCTCTTTGCAACCATGCTGTGCATCTCCCCAACCCAGCACTTTGGAATGCTGCCTCTCATTGCAAGGCACTCTCGCCCCTGCCCCGTTGTGGACAGCAGCTGTCTGCCAAGCCCATGTTGCAGGAAGGTAGATGGGAACATGGGGAACAGAGCACTGGCAGGCCACCTGCTCCAGGTGAGGTTAAGGGACCTTAGCAAAGCTGTTACATGGGAGCAATAGGCTGGGACTGAAGGCAGTCACCAGAGCTATGTGTCGGTAGATATGGGTGTCAGCAGAGCTCTGCATGTGCTAGAAGCCAGGCCTGGAATGGCAGGGAGCACTATAGGGCAGAGTTGAGGTCCTATGCAGGATGGTGTATGGGGAATCCGGGGTTGGAATAAAAGGAGCTTGGTATGTGAGGTGCTTCTGCTGGTCTGTACATGGCAAGCAGGTATAGCTCAATTTTGCACAGCTGCACCTCCAGCCTCAAAGCACTTGCTAGAGCAACGGTATCATAAGATCTTGGCCCCAGCTTTGTTCCTTGCTTTAATCTCTCCCTGTCTAGGAAACCCACACTGGGCCTTGTCTGCCCCGCCAGGTCCTTCCCCTCACCCTGTCAGATAGGGCTGTCCAACTTCTAAGTGGCCAGGAGCCACGTGCCCTGGTGGACAGCCACAGGCCCTCAGGCTGCAAGTCCCCTGCTGCACCGCATGTGGAGGTAGCCCTTCCCCCTTCACTTTACTCTCCCATACCAGGAATGGCAGCAGGTAGGAGTCTAGAGGCTGCACATTAACCTCTCATAGATGCCAGTTGAACACACATGCCCTAAGCTCATTGGACGCACCACTGGCAGTCAGCCTGGAGTTTACCTTTTTCCCCACTCACCTGCTCCCTCCCCAGTTTGCTTCCCTATTAAGACCACTCTGACCCAAGGCTCTGGTGCTTCCTGGCCTAAGCTCAGGCTCAGTCCTTCAGCCTCATCATCTTTCATCCAGCAACTGTCTTTGATGCTACTGACCACTTTCTTCTTGGAGCCTTGTCCTCCTAGTTCTCCCATGGCTCTGTCCTTTCCTAGTTCTTCCCCACCTCTTCAGATGCTCCTTTGGTGTGTCTGTCATCACACCAGGTGATGGAGTTGTGCCCCCCGCTGTTGCCAGGCAGGCAGGGGGTATGTGACTGGAGTGGGGCTCCTGGGGTCAGGGCAGCATCAAGGGCAAGGGCTAGAGTGGGGCTCCTGGGGTAAGCTCTGCCCCTGCCTCTGATTCTGCTTGTGGTGTGGGTTCCCTGTGTGTAAGAGGGAAGGGTGACACTTACCCATCTCAGGTGTGGGCTTAACAGATGTTTGCAAAGAGCTTGAAGATCCCTGGCTTGAAGGGACAGGCCAATTGTAGATCTGCACCCAGGGCAGGCAAGGGAATGTACCTGCCGCAAGAAACTCAGGGACCAGTATTAGCCTACTCTAACTGATACTTGCTTTCAGATGTCACAGCTGCATCTAGGCCCATTTTCATGAGCAGGCTCTTTTACTATATCCTCATTTCCAAGTAATATTAGGGTTGGGGTGTGTGTGTGTGGGGGGGGGG
>NW_017729031.1:113518098-113540127 GCF_001723915.1 Gavialis gangeticus | reverse complement strand
CCCTGTTGGGGGTGTGTGTGTGTGGGGGGGGGGGCAGGGGCACAGGTTTTGGCTGTTTCTTTAATTGTGGATTCAGCTGGTAGGCTTGAATGGAAGGTTTCCCTTCCACTAGGGAGAAACCAAACCTGGTAGGTGATTATAGGCAGTACCACCAACTGCTCTACACCCAGGAAGTCTCACAGGGCTAAAATCCACCAGGAGGTATCAGCCAATGTCCGTATGGAGCCATGGAAAGGCGCATATAAGGCCACAAGGGCTGAGGTGCCACCAAGACACATGACACCCAGCTCAATGGATGCCCCATTTGAATACAGGCCCTGCAGAAAGCATAGATGGTAAGAGATGAGGTTTGGCTGGGTTCCTGGGCATGGGAAGTATGAGGGAAAGGACCTCCTCTGTGATATTGTCCACTGTTAAACTGGTTCCCAGGCTTGGGTCTCTTCAAACTAACTCATCACTACTGGATGCCCAAATGGCATAGAGGCAAGTGATGCCAATCTATACCAAGGGTCAGTAACCTACAGTCCATGGGCCAGATCCGTCCCAGAAAACCAAGGTGACAGCAGCAATTTGATAGCAGAAGGGTTTGGTGGTGACAGAAGTGCACTGGTAGCAAGGGAAGTGGAGGCAGAAGATAGGTCATGTGTTGTTACAGTGAGTGGGTCAGAAACTTGGTGGTGGTGGGGACTGTTGTTGACAGAACAAGTACTTGCAGTGGCCTGCCTTTGCCCCAACCACCATTATTTTGACCCACCACTGCTAAAAGGTTGCCAACCCTGATCTACCCCCATGGCTGGTACCCCATCATCTCAAACCCGGACCTGGTTGTAAAGATGTGCTCCAACCACTGAGCATGACTAATGCAACTCCTCACACCTAGGAATGAAGTTGAATGACCTGACAGGCTCTTAGTTATGAATTCATTGATCTGGGAGACAAGATACCACAGGCTTCACTGTGCCACAGACTAAATGCACACACCATCTCTACTGAGCCTTTCCCCCCTCCATTCTTCACCCAGACACAAGGCCCCTCACTTATACTCACC
Organism: Gavialis gangeticus; assembly: GCF_001723915.1. Classification (NCBI taxonomy): domain Eukaryota; kingdom Metazoa; phylum Chordata; order Crocodylia; family Gavialidae; genus Gavialis; species Gavialis gangeticus. The sequence continues at coordinate 113,539,079 of NW_017729031.1, read as the reverse complement.
ACAAACAAAGAAAACACACACAAAAAAAGCCTCCTGCGAATTGATCAAGCTCTTCCTGGAGGAGAAAGGTGGAATTTTCCAGCAAGTGACAGCTATTTCCAAACACTAGTCAGCCTAGTGCTGGAAGTAGCTACATAGAGGAGCAGAGATGGCAGGGATATGAAATCTGATGACCGACCACTCCCACCTTGGTGGGGGGTGAAAGTCAGGGCAGGGTCCACTCCTCACAATTCAACACAGGTTTCTATGGTGATGGATAAAGGTGCATCCCTGACCATGACACCCCAATACTGATATCCCCCTATGCCCATATACGCCAGCACAGATTTGAGTTCTCCTCTAAGCTCCTATCAACAAGGAACAAATCAAACCCAGGAAGAATTTTGCCTCTTGAGAAACAAGTGCCAGCAACTCCACGAAGTTCACTAAGTGCTATGCCATGACTACTCATTTAACAGGCCAGGGGCTCAGACACCTTTGTGACAGACAGTACAAAAAAAACTCCTCAGACAGACAACCCTTAGACAAGAAACTGTCGCACTGTCACTGGCAAGCATCGCCCAAACATGACCCAGCTGCAAATAGCTCAGAACAATGTGAGCTGCCCCTGCCCATATGCGTACAAACATACATGCTCACATACGTGCATGCACACATACACGCACACACATGCACACAGAGCAGGCAGGTTCTCAGACCCTTGAGGACCAGGGTGACTTTCCAGCTAAGGGCACGACCTGCTTGGGTCCAGATGCCTGACTTGCAGTTGTGATACATGCATTTTGCTGCCTCTTGTGCTTGTCAGTGCTACGGGGGGAGACTTGAGAAAGACAAATGGGAGTTTTCAAGGACTTTGCACAAAATATGATTAGGCAGCTTGAGTACATCTGTGAGCCTAAGTCATGGAGCAAGGCAAGACGCTAATGGGCTCTGGAGAGATTTATGGACAAGAAATCAAGTGGGCTGTAATAGAGCTCCAGCAGGGAGGAACCAAGTACTGCTGGGCCCAAGTGGTATCTATATCCAATGTGAACATAGCCTTATCTGCTAGATCAATACTTTAAGCCACACTAAAAGGTCCACTGCTCAGAGCCCCACCTTGAATGGTGCCTTGTACTTGCTGAGGCGCTGGCAATCATGTATTGTGAAGCAGCAACATCTTGTAACTGGCAGAGTGCACAAATGGGTATGTGGAGGCATCACTCAGAGGACTGAGCTAGCTCTCAAGTATGGAAAAAAGCTTCCCTGTGGCCCCTTCTCAGAAAGGAACTGTCTCAACTAGGGGAGCACTTGCTTCACCAGGTGCTATTGCTCCTGGGGTAATTCAGAGAAGAGGGAAGGGTTCCCAGCTTCTTCAGAACTTGAACTACACAGCATAGGCATGCAGCTCCTCTTGCTTCTCCAGGACTAACAAAGTTATGGAAAATAGACTGTTCCTGTTCACTAACATCTTTCCATTAGGGACCACACACACCTCAAGGGCAGGAAATTGTTAATTCTACCTACCAGGGCACTGGTACATGAATATTAGCCTCACTGGAGGTACTTGGTAGCAAACTCAAGAGTCTTGACACCAACACCATGCTTTAAACCAGATGTTCCCGAAGTTTTGTTTTCAGGGGACCATTTAATGGGTAAGTCTATTACAGGAGACAGCACAACAAGATGAACTGCCTTTATGTTCATTAAATGTAACGCAACATGCCTCACCTACACTGCGTGGTCTTGAGGAGTGTCTAGCAGTGCTGGTAGCCACTGGGAGAGGGAAGGCTGCCCTCCCTACTGGCTTGCTAAGCCCATTACAAAGGACATCCATTATCCTTAATGACAGAGTGCAGAGCTGCTACCGAGGATTGCCAGTCTATTCCTATGGAACAATCACTGTCTGCAGCTGCATCCTTCAGCTGGTACTATTAAGAATTGCTGCCATGAAAAGGTACATTTGCTAACTGCCCACAAGCTTCTTGCATGCTGCAAGCAGCCCACGGGCTCCTGCTCCAAGGAATACACCCTTGCCGAGACAGAGAAAAAACCCAGGAGTCCTGTCCAGGCACCCACTGCCACAGTCTAATTACTAGACCACACCCCTACCAACTCCCTGTCGTGTCTCCCATGACCAAGAGGAGACAGGCCTGGTCTGTATATAATATAAAGGGGGATTCTTTACAGAGGCTGCTGGATACAGGTGGACTGTAGCTCTCTCTGGTATTTTCTCTCAGTCTGTGCTGCCCAATGTTCCATACAGCCCTGTCTGGAGTCTCAGCCGGCTGCATCCAATTCCCAGGTTTCATTCGTCTACCTGCTATGCCCCACTTGCTGCTGAGCTCTGCCTGTTACATTACCTTGATGCTGTGCTCTGATCACCCCGAGGAAGTTACTACAGCCTTGCCAGCATATCATATTGTTCTGATTACAAGTCAGCCCTGCATGTAAGTTGACCTTACATTTTCTGGTTCAATTTTAAGGGGAAAAAAAATACAGAGAAAAAAATCTGTAAGTTGATAACAATGGATAAAGTGTCCTTGCAAAATGTCACAGGAGAATCAAATCACCAAGAAAAGGACCCAAAGGTTAAATGCACTAAAAATACTGAAATAAAAAAACTGTCCTGGAAAATGTTGCGATATGTACAAAGATACAGAAAGTACAGAAGTCCACACTGTAGATGGTCCAATTGCAGGTTGATTCCACATATAAATTGAGTGAGATTATTATAGATTTTTGGAGGGAGAAAACGTAACTTTATAATCTGAACACCATGGTAGTCAATAGAAATGTGAGGTTAGCTCCTGCTCTTATTGAGGGTACCCTGGTCATTCTTGGGGCACAGTGCACACCTCCTTGTTCTCTCTGACAGTTGAACCACAAAATAGGTGCCAAGTAGCACCCCCAGTACTCAAGCTGGGACAGCTGATGTAAATCAGCCTCTTTCCATTAATGGCCATGGTGAGAGTGTGGCCCTTTGAGCCTTGCCTGCTAACTCAGTGCACCTTCCCTGGCCTAGATTCCACATGGGGCCCACACAAGTCATGATAGGGGTTGGGCTGGACATTTCCGACCAAGGGCAGCTTTTGTGAGGAAACAGTGATTCACTGCACCTGAAACTTTCTATTCAGGTACGATGCAGTATTAACTGGGAAAGGTTCCTCAGCTTGAGGATGGAACATCTGGCCTGATGGAGGGAGAGAGAAGCCCCCACAGTGATCTGTGGATAGAAAGGTTGCTCCCTTCACATGTGGAAGACCCTGGGTTCCTGCTCCTATATTTCATTACTTTTGCAAAGCAGAAAAGCTTCAACATGAGACAGACCCAGTCTAGAACAGCCTAACCTCTGGCAGCTAGATGATGCATGTCAAGTGTAGAAGAATAGCAAAGCAGGGATTTGAACCTTGGGTTTCTGCACCTCAGGCTGCAGGGGCCTATACCTTGCTTTCTGGTTTGCTTGAAAAATTGTACAAGGTATCAAGATGATTTCTGAGGTCCTGAACAGCTAAAATGAGGCTGGCACAAGAGCACCTTAGGGTGTCTTTCCCTATTCATGCTGCTGCAAAGAGGTTGTGTACACAGGGGGCATATGTCTAACCATAGCATTTAGGTCCCAGGATAGGGTTGGGCCTAGGTTGGGTGGCAAGCAGAAATGGCACTGAGCTCCTGTCTTTGGCTGGCAGGAGGAAACCACATGGAAAAATCCACTGTTGTGGCTAAGAGGCATCAGTGGCCTCGTATCTGGACCAAGATTGGAAAGAATTTACGAAGAGCAAAATAATCATCAGTGAACAAGGGAGTACATAAAGGTGATTTATAGTGTTACAGGGAGATGTCCCAGAGAGGAAACGGTGTGTGTAAGAGTACAATGCTGTGCAGTTGAATGGAGCAAGGCACAGGGCTGGAAGGACAGAGGTGCAGGGAGACAGACCAAGGTGAAGTTAGCCCCAGGCATGTAGTTTTGTGGGCAACAAGGGCCTGGGAGAAGAACTGATGTAATGGAAGAGAGGGGGAGCTGGGGCAGGAAGCAGGCGAGGAGTGAAGCCAGAGGTAGCAAGTGGGTTTGGTCAGGGGCCAAGCCCACACTTGAATGTTTCTTTAAAGCTGCATCTTGGGTCTGGAAGGCTACAGCCCATGGCTATCTGAAGCCCCAAGGCACTCCTGACACTTCCTGCTTCCTCCTGGGCTTAGAATAACACCAGGGCAGCCCCTGCAAGGTTCTCTGGCATCTCACTGCCAGCTAGAACCTGGAGCACAGAGTTTTCAGGTTGGCTTTTGTTTGCGCTGAACCAATATTACCATTTTTGCCTTCCCAAAGTCCAGCCAGCGAATCTGATGTGCACTAGGCAGATTAGGTAAGCAGAAGATGCCTTCGACAATGGAGAGAGAGGCCCCCAAGATACCCCACAGCAGAAGGCAAAATGCCTGGCTTTAGCGCACAGCCTTCTTTCCTGGAAAGCCCTGACTATCACTTTTATCACCTGCCAGGTCTGACTTTGCTCCCACTGTCTTTTCCTAGCTCCTGCAGGTCTCTGTCTGCTCTACATAATGCCTCATTAGCACCTCAGAGAAAGCTCTACTTGCTGCAGTAAGCATATCCTTCATCTTAGTCCCCCTGGTGCTCTGAAATCCTGTGTTTGGGAGCCTGCCGTATTGCTCTGTGTAACATGGACAGAGATCAGAACTGACTGATGAAGGGAACTATCTTCATCTGTGTGTCTGCTCATACTATTTACCCACCCATCTATTGGCTCAATCTCTCTCTGAAACCTTGCTCTATTTTCTCTTCCCATCTATCAAGCCACCTAATCTTTTCTGACTAGCTCTATCCATTCATCTGATCTTTATTCATCAGTTCGTATTCCTCCATTCATGCGCACATCCATCCACAGAATCCAACCTACCCCATCTAGTCATTTATGAGGTGCCCATAGGTGGGATTTATTTAGCTGACTAGCTGAGAAAAATGCACTTTTGAGCCCTGGTTTCTGGGTTGGTCACCAAGTACTGAAAATCTGGCTCTCAGCTCTAAGCCCTTTAAACAAACTTGCCCCTAAAGAGCTGGTGGGAGCTTGGCCATTTTCTGAAATGATGCACAGCAAAACTGGATATCAGGTTCTCAGTACTGAGCATAACACTTCTTTTCCTCACAGGAATGTGGTGAAGAGAAATCCATGGAAACGTGAAATACTACTGTCTTTTCGTGCATACTACAGTCTGTGGCGGGCCAGTAGGGGGTGCTCCTGTGTTGAGCCACCCACCTCCCTGCGCCTGACCACCTTCCAGGCTCTGAATGCCTCCCTGGGGCGCCTTGTGTCTGGCCGACCCCTCTCCTGGAGCACACTCGCTAGTCTGGGGGTAATGTGCCGTCATCACCCCAAGAGTGGACTGTCTCGGCCCTGTGTCCTCGGGGAAACACAGGCCTAATAGTCCTACGGGTACTTGACCCAATACAGGCACTTGGGGCACTTCCCCAAGTCCAGGGGCAAAAAGGAAAGTCTCCCTTAGTCCGCAGACCTAAGGGGTCTCTTAGGCATAATTTAGACCCACCCCTCAATAAGTCTCCCACACCAGTCAAAAAGGAGAACTTTATTGATTACAGGGGGTAGGGTAAACTAGGGTACAGGATAGAGCAATATCTAGAAATCCTAAAGAGCAAACAGTCTGGCTGTGGTAGCCTTTTGATTACGCATCTGTGATACTTCCAGCTAAATATCTAATCAGATTGAGTAGCTTACTCACAAGCATCTTCCAAAGGCAGGTGAAGTTTCCCTTTGGAGGCAGGCGGTTCCTAGCTCGTGAGTTTGGGGGGAGAGAGCCAGTTTCAGATGTTAAGGCTTCTCTGTATCCCCTGCCTGGCTGCTGCGTCACCTCATGGCCAAAGAGACCGCCTCCTTTTTTGTCCTAACTTATATAGCCCCTGTGACCTCATTCACCTGGGCCAGCGAAGGTCAGCCCCAGTTGGCTGTCAGCCAACCCATCTAAAATGCATCACCTGTTACCGGGCAGATCCCAGCTCCCCAGGTAGAAACCCCTTACCCAGGTAAGTGATGCCAGTCACGTAAGCAGAGGGAGCAGGTTTCCCCCTCCCTCAGGAATGCAGCCAGCTCAAGTTCCCTAAAGAGACAGGCTGAGGATGTGGTCCCCTGTGTGCTAGGCCCATCCTAATTGAATGATCACAGCACAGAGATTTAAATCAGTGTCACAGGGCAGAGATTTTTGGGGAGAAACCAAGGTGGCATTCTGCCACACAGCCCCCCAAATAAGACATGCACTTTGTTTTTGAGAAGGCAGAATGAGGAAGAGAAGATTTTTCCAGAGATATGCCAAAAAGAGCAATGATACAACCTAATCTTCAGCTCACTCACCCTTGCTTTTCCTGCTCAGACAAAAGCTACAGTTTTAACTCTTTCACAGCTGAGCTGTTAGCTGCTTTTGGTTGCTCTGCCAAAAGCTGAAACTAATTGATGCTGAAAACTGGATTCCACGGACAGATCAAGGATTGTAAAAAGAGCTAAAAACACTTTACAGGACTGTGAAATAGGAGGAGAGAAACCAGAGGTACCTAAACTGCTATTTTTGCTGCCATTTCTTAACTACAAAGAATAGCTTAATTAGTGGGTTGTTAACACTTGTTGTGTGCAGAGTAATTATCAGGAATCAAATAGAGCATGATCAGCCATGAAGTCAATTGACTCTCTCAGCACTGGCTGAATAGAAATTCACCTGCTGCTATTTTGGGGGAAAAAAAAAATCAGCTTCCCAGCTTAAGACATGCACCTCAATTTTGGAATGCTAATTTTTTGGGGGGAAGTGTGCATAGTATGCGTGTAAATATGGCATATCGTTATCGACGGAAGTAGAAATGATACAGAAGTAGGGTTGGAAAGGATTTCAGGTGATCATCTAGGCCAAGTCAGGATCATCGGTCTACACCATCCTAGGCAAACGTTTGTCAAATCTATTCCTAAAACTTCATGAATAAACCCTCAGATACACTTACCAGACATAATGCCCAAAACACAACACCTGTTTACTTGCCACAGGTAAAGCAGGGAGACAAGGCCACTATCGTAATAGATAGGTCTTTTGTGGCAAGAGGGCTCTGTACCTGGGAAGAGATACCTTACACAGGAAACAGAGTGGTGTCTTTAAATATGCAACAGGTTTCTTGCTTGGTTCAGTATAAGTACTATATTCTGTATTTCAGTACAGATGCAAATTGTTAACCTAAAAGGTGCTCTCTCTCTCTCTCTCTCACTTGCTCACTCTCTCTCACATACAAACACAACCACCCATCCCCTTCTCTGAAACTTTGGCTTTGCTCTTTGTTAGCCAATTGTCTTCATCTGAAATAAAGTCACCTAGCCTAAGAAATACAGAATGTGGAGCGAGCGTCATATGCACACAAACACACAGTATGGTTGCCAGAGCAATTCCAACTAAAAACATTGCTCCCTAGCACTTGAACTAAAAGGAGTAGCTTCTGCATAGGTAGTACACTGGCACAAAAACTACAGCTGGCCGCTAGGGGGAGACAAGATCACATGCTGCAAATTTATTGCAATTGCCCTTTATGGGGAAAACATGACAGAACAGACACCTCAAGGAGAAAAGGTTATGAACAAGCAGCAGAAGAGGGAAAAGATGAGCAGCATCCAAGAGGACAGAGTTTTAGTTAAAGCAGATGCTATTTCTTTTAAACTGAGCCCATTTGGAAGCTAAGCTGCATCCTCGGGCTAGTCCCAAGTCAGGTAGGAGCCATCCTGTGTTCAGTTCTTCCACTTCTTGTGCCAGTGGAAAGTGAGATGTGCAGGGGCAGTGGGAAAATGAAAAATGCAGCTTTTATCTCAGGGCCCAAAGGATTAAAGCCTTACAGTGAGGTCTGAGCCCATCTTTGTTTTTGTCCTAAACTGATTTGCCCCCCCCCCCTTGGACAAAAGCCAGCAGAAAGCCAATCTGTTCCTGCCTGTATAGGTTTTAATTGCATTTCCACTGTTTTGCTAAGTGTAGTGTAATCACAGCTTTTTATACAACCCCCCTTCCCCCCACACCCTGCTGTCTGACACATGTGCTGTGTGCAAAAGGTGTTACATTTCTCTTGATTGAACTAAAATGCGCCTCCTGTTTTGATCACAGAGAGTCACAACCAGCAACAATCTAGAATCATAATTTGGACCTGTTACACACACAGTAGCAACAGAAAGCTGGATTCTGCTTTCCCACTTTGGAGTTACTCCAGTTTTGCATCATTGTTGGAGAACAGCAACAGTCTGAGAGGCACTGGTGTCTACAGAAAACAGTTTGCTTTAATCATTCCTTCTTCAAACTCATGCACACAGAATGCTACTCCTGCCTCAGGGCTGAAGCCAACCCCTATACAAAATGCCCTCTCTCAGTAGATTGTTCCTAAAGTCCTTGTTACACTGATCTTTGTATCATCACTAAAACACCTAGTCCTGGCCGTTGCTCTGTTCATCTGATCCAGTATGGAAGTTTCTGGAGGTAGCACAAAGATGCAGTCATTTCCTGTACTAAAACACCTTGCTAGGGCTATTAGAGGGAATCCCACATACCTTGAGCACAGTATCCAACCTACAGACATTACGGGGATGACTGAAGTGCTTGTCTGGGAGCTGCGAATACTGCCCTAGCTCTCCAGAGTGCCCTTCCCCACCTTTCAAGGGAGCCCCCTTTCAAGAATAAACTGAACCAAAATTAAGTTAATTTGGATCTAAATTAAACTGGAAAACCCAACCTATCACTTGCTGGGTAGGGTATGTCTGAGGGCAGTTTCCACAAGATGATCTTCAGAACAAGTCTGAACTGATAGCAAAGCAGGGAAAACAGGCTGAGCCTTGCTCCTGTCATGGCCAAAGATAGCCCAGCCTTGGGGAAGCAGAGAAAATGCTGTGTGGCGTGAGTTTGGCAGCCCTAGTGAAATTATCATGTGCCCCGTTCTCCCTGGTCAGGCCAAGCCACACCTCCTAGTCAGGGTAGCTGCTGCCCAGGCTACACAGCCTGTTCAATAATGCTTATTTTTCCTCTATTGACCTTGGGAATGATATTCATATTGGAAAAGGATCTGACCTTGCTCTGGGGACCAGAACTCTGTTTATCCCCTGGCCTGATTAGCAGCTATCTAGGGCCTCTTCCATGCTAACCTGCCCCAATAGTTCTCCAAAAGGACTATGCTAGGGGTGACTGAAGCCTTTGGTCCCCATGACTGACTGGGCCTTAGGTCAAACTTGGCTTTCAGCTGGGCTAGGGAATACAATAATGTGTCCAAAAGTGTCCTGGCACCTGCTGACTTGCTTGGCAAATTGCAAGATATGGCTGCCAGCTGAGAGCTGCTTTCAGCCACTGTCAGCCTGGGCTGGATTTAACCCTTTAGTCCAGGGCTACAGGTCCTTATCACCATAAAAATTCCAGCTGGCTCTGGGAATCTCATTCTTGCTTTCCTACTGTAGCCAAGTAGGAGGCTCATATTTTTCCAAACCCTCTTGTCCCTTGACCTTGATAAAAGCAAGCATTTAATAACATAAAAAAATGCCATCCTAATAGGAGCTTTCCCTCCCCCAGCCTGTTTATCCTCAGCAGCAGTTAGTATGGTTAATGTATTTGCCTGTATCATCAGTATTAAACTAATCAACAGGACATGGAGTTTTCCAGGAGTTGGACACAAAACAGCATTGTTATGAATATTAAAAAAGCAAGCTATTAATCTGCCCCTGGGAGCTATTATTGAATCCTTCCCTCCTGGCTTGCTGTGGGATTTAATCTTCAGGGTCTCATAGTAGAGTAGTTAAATCTGTATCAGCATTATATAATGGAGCATAGGAAAGAGGAGCTGGCAAGGGCATGGAGGTGAAAAGGATGCCAACATACACTGGGGTGCCAAATTGGCAGGACGTCTCTAGGCTGGGTCTTTCAGAGCTCAGTACCTACTATCCAGGCCAGGTTTTCACAAGCACCAAATAAGCACATGATATACTGAGTACTTGTGGAAATCTGGGCTATTGCAATACTTAAATGGGAGATAAAGTCTTTGGAAAAATTTGCCTCAACTTGCCACTGGAGGGGACAGGTCTGAGACCTCCCACAATGAAGGATCACTTGCAGTGGCAGAAGACTAAAGCTACTCTGGCTAGCCAATTCTCAGGGATTCACACTGTAAAGTACTATTGCAGCCTCCTGGATGGGGACCTGTTACCTGCCCTGCTCAGTCACTCACAAGAGAAGCACAAAGATTTATGGGGGTCACCAGTCATGTTCAAATCATTAATGGGTAGAAGAGTCATACTCTGCCCATACAGGCTCATAAGCACTTCTTTTCATCTCTATTTTACAGATACAGAAATAGAGTCAGGGCTGGGACTAGAACATAAGTCCCTACTCCTGGGCTGGAGGCCCATTTAATCATGTAATTTCAGGGCTTAGGGAGTCACCTTGGACTCCATGTCATTTAGGAGTTGAGTGCTGACCATTCAAGGGCCAAAGGTCAAGAGGTCTTAGTTCACAGCCGAGCCCTACCTGCAGATCTAGGAATAGTCACCTTCCTACTAATTTACAGGATCACCTTCATCACTTGACAACCTCCAAGGGTTGTAGGTGGAATGTTCCTCCATGCAAGTTCCTTCCATTATCCTATAGAGGTGAGGACAATGTTATTCCTTGCTGAATATATAGGACAGGGGTTGTCAACCAGGGGTATGTATACCCCTGGGGGTACTTGGGAAGACCCCAGGAGGTATGTGGCAGCAGCGTGGAGAAGTGGGGGGCAACTTCCAGTTTTGCCACCAGCGCTTCTGGTTTTGCTGCTGCATGTAGGTTCCCCCAACCCCCCACTTGTTGACCAGCTGGCCAACTCCCTGCTCCTCAACTGGCTGCTGGGGGTACACCAACCAAAAAAGGCTGAAAACCCCCGCTTTAGGACATATCTTGCTGATAAATCTTTACTCATCCCAGATCCAGCCTACCAGGAGTCCTGCAGTCTGGATCTGGACTTGACAGGATGAGTGGTGGCAGCAGCAAGCCAAGTTGTGCTGTGTTGGCACAGCTGTTGCTTACCCCCTTCCCTTGGGCATAGGCTGTTTCCACAGAGCACCTGACCAAGGTTCCCAAGGTAACATGGATTGCTCTTTCATCTTGTGCCTGCTTTACAAACACCACAGCAGAAGAGTAGAGGTCTGCATTCAGGCCTGACCCATGGGAGACTGAATGGCATAGGCTCCCCCTTGCTTTTGCAGCTCCTGTTCAGTTTGTCCCTACTCCTTGCTTTCTCAAGGAAGGACTCTTGCCTGCTGCCCAGATATGTCTGCAGGGCTTGAGTGGAGGGTGCTCAGCACTGCACTGGATCAGGGCCTTGTGCCAGAGGTCTGCACATCAGGGGCATTTTGGGTGCTGAGTTGTCATGTCAGTCAGCTCGAGCTGTAAGCACTGAGCCCTTACAAAACTGGCCCCAAACATCCCCCCTTATCCTCTTTGTTTCTGGCATGAGTCATGCACGCATAAAAAGGGGCCATGGATCTCCTTCACTTAGGCTTCCCTTGCCTTTGTCTGTTGACTCTTGTCCAGGCTGACAGCTCCTCCTGGTGGTAGCAGTGCTTCTCGCTCTCACGTTAAGGAACATGAGGGAGCTGGTGAAACCTGGCACTTCCCTTATGATGGAGATTCTGATATTCCCACGCTTATTTCTGCCCCAAATTAGGGCAAAAAGTCAAAACTTGGAAGCTTACCGTGAAACAACAAATCCAATCTCGTTTAAAAGATTCTGATATGACATGGCCAAGCAGTACAGCTAGGTAATTTTTAATAGGACAAAGGTCATGCATTTAAGGACCAATTACAAGAATTTCTGCTATGAGCTGGGGATGTATCAGTTGCAAACAACAGCGGAGGAGGAAGGCCTGGACATGTTGGTTGACCCCACATTGACTATGAGCTACCACTGTGACATGGTTACGAAGAAGTCAAATGCTATCCTAGGATGTACCAGGAGAGACAGAGAGTAGGAGACAGAGAGATGTCAGTGCCATCCCAGCCTTCCTCTGGGATACCGTGTAAAATTCCAGTCATCCGTGTTCTAGAACAGGGGTGGGTAAAGCCTGGCCCCATGGGCCAGGTCAAGCCTGTGGTGGACTCCATTTCCCAGCATCCCCTTCCCCCATCCCTGCGGCTGGTTTCTATGGAGACCAACAGCAGTGGGGCTGTGACAGTGTTGGGCCAGGGTTTCCATGGAGACTGGACCCAACAGTGCTGGCAGGGCATGCGGCTGGGTGGGAAGCTGCTCTGGGACCAGGATCTTGCGGCAGTGACAGTGTGGTCCAGAACCAGGGCAAAACTGCTATCTGCTGCCTGCATGCCCTGGGCACAGGCAAGCAGGCAGCAGGTTGTGACTGTGCCCCAGCTCTGGACCACGCTGTCACCACCGCAAGATCTCAACCCCGACCTTGGAGCAGCTCCACACCCAGCCACATGCCCTGCCAGTGCTGCTAGGGCCGGTCTCCATGGAAACCCTGGGCCTGTGCTGTCATGGCCCCACAGCTGCTGGGGTCTCCAAGGCACAAACTGAATACAAATTGGCAACTGAAATCAAGGACAACAAAAAGTCCTTCTTTAGGTATGTAGGAAGTCAGAGAAAAAAAAAATAAGGGAAGCAAAAGGCCCCGATGAACAAAATGGGACAGCTGATAACCGACACTCAGGACAAAACCAAACTCCTGAATGAATACTTCACATTGGTATACCACCAGTCCAAGGGTGCTGGCCTGCTTGACAGGATCAAGGTGGGGGTGACCATAGCTGGCACAGATCTTGTGGGGGAGCACCTACAAAGGTTAAATATCTACAAGTCAGCAGGACCAGATGAACTACACCCAAAAGTGCTAAAAGAACTGGCCAACATCATCATGCGACCTATGGCAAAGTTATCTGAAGATTCATGCTGCTCAAGAGAGGTCCCAGACGACTGGAAGAAAAACATTTCTTTAAGAAAGGGAGAAAGGAGGACCCAGGGAATTACAGGCCAATCAGTTTGACCACAATCCCTGGTAAAATCCTGGAGAAAATTATTAAAGAATCCATTACAGACAGGCTAACAGAAGGAAGTATTCTAAAGGACAGCCAAAATGGCTTTTTTGTGGGCAGGTCATGCCTGACCAACCTCATTTCCTTCTATGATCAGGTAACTCACTACCTGGATGGGGGAAATGAGGTTGATGTCATATATTTGGACTTCAAAAAGGCCATCAACCTAGTTTCCCACAATGTCTTCATGATAAATTCGGAAAATGCAGCCTCGACTACTTTACAGTTTGGGGGCTAGGTAACTGGCTCTGAGGTAGGACCCAGAGAGTATTGACTGATGAAACTGAGTCAACATGGTGGAAGGCAACCAGTAGCATCCTTGAGGGTTCAGTACTCAGACCAGTGCTTTTTAACATGTTCATCAACTATTTGGATTTGGGTATTAAAAGCGAACTGGCAAAGTTCACTGATGACACCAAACTATGGGGGAGTGTGGTTACGCTTAAGGACAGGCTGGCAATACAGGCTGACCTGGACAGGCTTGTGAGGTAGGCAGACCTCAACCTGATGATGTTTAGTATGGAGAAATGTAAAGTGCTCCACCTAGGGAGAAATAATCTGCAACACAGTCAAGCTTGGCAGTGCTATGCTTGCAGCACCACAACTGAATGACACCTGGGTGTCATGACAGACCACAAAATGAACATGAACCACCAGTGCAATGCTGTAGCTGGCAGAGATAATCAAACACTGGCATGCATCTACCGAGGCATCTCAAGCAAGGCTAAGGATGCCATCCTCCCTACTTGGCCTTGGTGAGACTGCAGCTGGAGTACTGCATCCAGTTCTGGGTGCTGCACTTTAACAAGGATGTGGTAAAGCTTGAGAGAGTCCAAAGGAGGACCACGTGCATGATTAGAGGGTTGGAGAGCAGTTCATGCGAGGAGAGGCTGAAAGACATGGGAACTGTTTGGCCTGGAGAAGAGAAGACTCAGAAGGGACTTGGTGGCTGCCTATAAGTATAACAGAAGTGTACATCAGGGCCTGGGGGAGCATCTGTTCACCAAGGCCCCCCAGGGCAAGCTGAGAAACTATGGGCACAAACTGACTGAAGACTGCTTCAGACTGGTAAAGAAGTTTTGCCTTATGTCAAGTTGAGTGCTGAGGGTCTGGAACAGGCTCCCCCCAGAGGTGGTACAGTCACCCACCCTGGCAATCTTTAAAAAGCTTCTTGACATCCACCTTGCTGGGGTCTTTCCTGCCCAAGTGCAGGAGGGCTGGACCCAATGACCTGTAAAGTTCCTTCCAGCCCCTAAAATCTATGAAACTGGCCATGACTAATTTCAGACTGGAATTGAGAAGGTGGTTCCTAACCAGCAGAGCGGAGTCCTAGAACTGCTTCCCAGAAGCTGAGGGAACAAACCACTGAACTGACTTTAATGTGGAGCAGAACCAGCTGAGGAAAAGGATTGAGTGTGTAAGGGTTGAGCAGATCACACTAGGTCAGGAGTTTACCACAGTGGAAACCAAGGTTGAAGACGGGAATCAGTCCGTGTCCAGAGTATCAAGTCAAGGGCTCAGACAAGGTCATGATCAGTGCAAGCAGTTGCTCAGGACTAGGAGATCCAAGACAAGAACAGAAGCAAGCAGGATGGTCTAAGACAACATCACCTAACTATATTGTTGCCAGGACAAGGCCCTGCAGGAGGTGGGAGGGTGTTACTTGGACCTCCTCAGTTCAACTCCTGTTGGCCTGTTATAGCATCCAAGTCAAAACAATAAAAACCACATGAACCATCTTGATCACTTCCCATCAACAATGCCAGCAGTACCGCTGAGGTATCCATCCTGTGTTTCAATTAGTTCTGTTCAGATATCCCCATGCAGGCTGTTTCAGAAGAACATGCCTGACCCTTGATAGGAGGAACAAGCAGTGCACACCCTGTTCTTGTCTTTCAGCCCATGGGGGAAGGGCTGGGAACCACCTGAAACCCTTACAAATCTCTGCCTGCCTCTCTGTTAAGGCAGTGGTGGAATCAGTTGAGGGTGGATGTGCCAGCCAGGCCGTTTTCCTTAACAAGTCTCAGACTCAGCAAGCACAGGTGCAATCACAGCTTCATGCCTTTTAAAAATATCCTGTTAATACTGAACCAGCAAGAAGCTGGAACCGTGCAGCCCTGGCATAACAGAGCTGTCCCCCTGGGCAAGTGCCTGCAGCTGCGGCTGCTCTGGAGAGTCAGCCAGCCATGGCTGTGGTCCATGTTTTATCTTGGCTGAGGAGGCCGCTACATAGATTCCTAGAGGGCCTTGAAACATGCCCCTCAACCCAGGTGCACGCACACACACCTGCATACACCCCTAGGAAAAGCTGTGCAGGGCCTGATCCTGGTGTGTGGGGCCAAGTAGAAGTAACATTAAGGCCAATCCAGCCCATGGACTGGCACTGTGCCACTCATCTGGTCTGCAACTGGTGATCTCTCATGTCCATTACCTTCTCTTACTTTAGTTCTTTAGCAGGCCCTCTGCTAGATGGGCACTGGTATCCCTCCTGCCATAGGTCAGGCATGTGCTTCTGGAACAACCTGCAAGGGGACATCTGAACCAACCCAAATGAAACATAGGGTGGGCAGCTTAGCAGTGATCACCGATAGGAAATGACTATTTTCACTGGGGTTTCCTTTTGATAAAGAAGGTAAAGGGGTAGGGAATTGCACCTTTAAGAGGTTCTGGCATGAGATGGTTGGAACTAGCTTCCCCTGTTATAACGCTGATCAGTTAGAAGACAGACACTGATTGAAGCAGGTCTCTGTTAAAGTCCTGTCAGATTCCTTCCTCTGAGCACCTGCTGAACACTGAAGGAAATTGCTTGAGTGGAAGAAGAGTGTTCAAAGCCTTAGTGCATTCTGGTTCTGCTGGACTTGTGGAAGACACCTGGACAATTTTTTTTTTTTTTTTAAACAGTGCTTCACTGTACCTGTAAGCAACAGCTGCTAGTGCATATGTAGGGGTTAACCAGAACATAGGCAGTCAGCTGGAGCCTAGGCAGATCACAGTAGGTTAGGGGTTTATGATAGTGGAAGCCTAAGTCAGCTAGGTATCAGTTCAAACCAAGGGTCAAGCTGAGGTTGTGGTTAGGGGAGCAGGAGCACCTAGTCACACTGGTGCTGTGACAAGGCCTTACAGGGGGTGTTTATGGCCTTCCCATTAAGGACTTGTAGCTCCTACTGGTTTACCCAAGTCACTTGATTCTCTACTAGGAGGGACCAGGCTAAGCTGGGGCTGGCATTTGGCTAGTTGCCTGGTGGCACTACAGCCTGGACTTTTGCCTGCAAGTGCTAGAGTTTCACGTTTGAACCCTTGGTGCCCTGACACAAGAGGGCACAGCCTGCAGATAGCTTTACTTCTAGCAGTCAGCAACAGCATTTCCTCAATATGATGATGACTGTCTTCCAGTAAACAGGGTAGTCAGCGAGTCTGGAGATGACCGAGAAGGCCAATCCAAGATCTGTACATTTGACTGCAGACATGGCATGCAGTTCCAGAAGGAAGGAGTAGATCCTGGTTATGTTGACTCCCAGTTCTTTCCCTTTGTCTCTCTCCCCTATCTGCCTCCATAGTAAGGTGAGGTTGGTCAAGTGTTGATGCCCTGCCTATGTCACAGAACCACTGGGGATGACCGAGTGCTCGAGGAGGCCACTACGTAAGTACCGATATTAATATCACATTTCTTCAAGTGGACTTTCAAGGTGTTCTTGACTCTCTTCTTTTGCCCACCTCTACAGCACTGGCAAGTTGGAACTATATGGCCTGTTTTGGGAGCCAGCTGTCAGGCATCCTTATGATGTCTTATCCAATGGAGCTGGTATCATATAAACATGGCTTCAATGCTGGTGGTGTTTGTTTGAGCCAGAATGCTGGCATTCATTTCAGTGTCCCTCCAATTGATACGGAGGGTTTTCTGAAGACATTGCTGACTGTAACATTCCAGGGTTTGTTGCAATTACATATCCTCGTTCGACTCCAGTTCTAATGGTGAAAGGGTCCATTTCCAAGCCTTTGCTTAGAATGGTTGCTGAAGAAGTCTGATAACAGTAACAAATTTTAGTGGGCATCCAAACTTCATCAGGATCTTCCACAGGGCCTCTCTGTTGATTGAAATCAGAGGCTTCTGCCATGTCAGTGAAGATTCTGTAATGATTACATTGCTCGTGGCACTTCTCCTGTAGCTATCTAGCAAGAAAGATCATATCTGTTGTACCTCTGACTGGTTTGAAACCACACTGGAAGTTGCATAGAATCTCCTCGGCCTGGGGAGTGAGCCTGTGGAGGAGAATGCAGGCGAGAACCTTTCCAGCTGTGGACAGGAGTGCAATGCTATGGTAATTGCTGCAATATGATCCATCTCCTTTCTTGAATATGGTTATGATTCTGGGAGCTCTCAAGTCAGTGGGAATCTGTTCATGTTTCCAGATTTTCAGAATAATGGCATGTAGCTGGAGAGAGTGCTTTTTTCTAGCATGCTTATAAATTTCAGCTGGCCTTCCATCAGGACTACATGCTTTGTTATTCTTCATCTACCTGATGTCCTTCAGGGCCTCTTGCTAGGTTGTCTGCAACACAGTCCTTAATGGGATGTTGTGGAATGGCTTTGATGGTATTATCTTTGACATTAGACTCTTGGTCCAGAAGCTCTTGAAAGTGTTACTTCCACTGTGCATAAGTGGAGCTGCCTTTAAGACTGTTGTTCTGTCTTTGGATTTCAGAGGGACAGCTCCTTGTGTTCTTAGCCCATAGATAGCTTTTGTTGCACTGAAGAAACTACGCATATCATGGCTGTCATCAAACTTCTGGCAGTTTCTAACCCTGAAGCACTTAATATCTTTCACAGTTCATTCAAATGGGAGGAGGGTGAAACTATATTACAGGAACTCAGAAGCACTGCTCTCTCCTGACTGAGGGACAGGGGACTTGAAAAAATTGGGAAGGGATAAAAGACATAATCCAGGGAGTAGAGTGCTCAGTAGAGGGAAGAGAGAGAAAGCTGGAGAAGCCCAGCCATTCCAAAAAAAACTCATTGTCCTAGGAAAGTTTTGAGGCAGAGGTGGAAAGGGGGTGGAGGGGGGAAAGAGCTGGATGGACTCTGTCTGGGCCTCATGGAAGGAATAAAAGGAGCCTGGGAAAACTCCAGAGGAACTGCAGGGCAGGAAGAGTCATCAGGCTTGGATTATGGGCAGAGTCCAAGGAATGGAATAAGAACATAAGAAAGGAGCATCTTCCACTCTTTCTAGAGAAGAAATTCTGGAGCATAGGCTGATGCCAACCCTTTTCTATACCTGATGCATCAGCAGGCAAACACCTGTAGGAAACCAGATGCATGTTCAGTCCCCAACCACGGGAGACACCATTTCCTCAGATACCATTTCAGTTGGGTTTAGAATGACAGCATTTTTTGGAAAATGCAACATGCTTAAGTTTGCAGAATAGGCACCTAAGAGTGGACATGATAGTAGTCTTGAAATACTTGAAGTGCTACACCTTTACTCTCTTGCTGCAAATGGTAGGATGTGGGTCAGTGGCTTGAAGTTGCAGCAAAGTATGGTTACACTGGATGCTAGGAAAAAACTTCTTCACTGTTAGAAGAGTGAGGTAGTGGAATAGAGTGTTTGGGGAAGCTATGGACTGTCCATCACTAGAGGCATTCAAGAGGTTGGACAGCCACAGGTCAGGGATGATATAGGCATAGTTTTTCCTATATTCTACTAGACATTTCCCATGCTTCTGGCCTTTTCTGGTTGCTGCTTAGGGCTGGAAGGGAATTCTACCTCCCATCCTTGGCCCTTCTTGCTGCTGCATGTCAGGATTTCAGGGTTTTTTTATGTCTTCCTCAGAAGCATTGAGGGTTGGCTATAGCCAAGGCAGGGAGTGTATCAGTGCTTCTGTTGGGACTTAAAGCCAGAGCCTGGCAAGAGATGACTTGATCCTGAATGGAGGGGCAAGAACATTTGGGGTCAAGAAGGAATTTTACCCCATGGTCAGGTTGGTATGGACTGTGAGGGTTATTACCTTTCTCTGTAGTGAGGAGCATGGCTCTCTACCTGGGAGCTCTTGAGCATTTATTAACAACCTTTTACAGAAGCAGAACATTGGCTGCTGTGGTCTCCCTGCCTTACCTGTACCAGGTTAAGGTGTCATGGTCTTGTGTTGTATCAGGGCTGAATGTAGTTTTACTAAGAGGATGGACTAGATGACTTACTGAGGTCCCTACTTCTCTGTGATTCTTGCTGAAGAGCACCAAGGTTCACATGGACAACTTTTCATCAAGGGCAGGGCCATCCAACTTCTAAGCAGTGGGGGCCACAGCCCCTCTGCTGTAGCATGTGCACAGATGCCTCTCCACCCCTAAACACACACCCTGCTGCACTGCACATGCAGGTGGTACCCCTCCCTCACTGCACTGCATTCCTAGGTGGCTATTGCAACCTATGGGTGGCTACCCCAGCCCCTGGAGTAGAAGGTGGAAACAAAACCTGAAGGAGTGAGGGGGAGCCTAGAGACCCCAGCTGAAACAGCACCCAGAGTGATAGGGGGAGCAACATTCATGTAGGAGTCAGGAGTCCACACATTAACCCCTCACAGGCTCCATGCAACACACAGGCCAACAACTAGACAGCCCTGTTCTGGGGGAAAAATACTACAAAAGTAGGGTCAGATTGGCTTTAGAAAGAACTAACCGAGATGGGCTGAAGCTGACCAAGCTGCTGTGTAATGGGAATCACAGGCCTCTGATGGCAGATACCACAATTGGACAGGCAGAAGCCTTTGAGGTGGAAGCCAGGCCTGCCCCATAAAGGGATATAAAGAATCTTTGGAAAATGAGGTGTGCACGGATATTTGTGCCTTACCTGCCTGCCTGAAGTAGCAACCTCAGAGCAACACAGTGCCAAGATGGACTGAGCTAAGTAAGGGGTCTAGGACTGGACCAAGTTAATTGGAGTCCTGATACACCAGGAGGGAAAGCGCAAAAGTAAGCTGCCCACAGACACTTTCCAAGAGGGTACTGGACTGAACTAGTCCCTTTTATAACAGAATGGTCATAATCAGAGACCAGAGACTTCTATATTGCAGGTGCTAACAAAAAAACTGAGTGTTAATATGCCTGACTAGAAAAGGATGCTTTCAGTCCATAGAAGTAGAAAAGTTTCCTGTCTTTATTTATGGGATGCCAGTGTTAGTTGAAGCTGACCAGAAACCACTTACTCCTGTTGCCAAGTGTAGCTTGGCAAGCTTCCCTCCTGACAATACAGGGAGTATTTTTTCCAAGCTATAGACGTATGACTTGCAATTGAATCCCAAACCAGGAGACTTGGGGGTTGCAAACAATCTCCAAAACATTTGACAAAAGGCCAGCAGCGTACAGTCCAGAGTTAGATTATATATCAGTCTGATTAAAAACAACCCTGTCTGTTCTCAGGTGACATGGGGAGTGCGACACAGAGCTACCAAGTCCATCAGAATGCAGTTGAGGCAACAAGTACAGGGTGGCTGGGACAGTATATTCTTGGTCCCTACTATCAACCTGAAGGATGCTCTCTGTACTAGATGCGATTTGTTTCCTAAGGTATTACAGAAAAAAACCCCCAAAAAACAAAGTCTTAAAAGGTCATTTTGGAATTAAAAAAAATTTAATAGAAGAGCCAAGGTTCCTTTATACTGGACTCAAATGGACAGTGGCATTAAGCTACTGATGCAACTTGTTGCATAAGCCAAAAATACTAAGCCTGTGAGAAGCAGCTAGCATTTGCTTCGGATTCGACTGATTTGGGGGACAGCAATTTGATTCGGTGATTCGAATCACTGTCTGGATTCAATTCATCCGAATCAGCCAGGCCAATCCCATTCCCTGCCCCTCTCCCAGCCCAGCAATGGCTACCCTGCCTGCCACAGCTCCCAGCACTTGGGGGGGGGGG
>NW_017729031.1:113508717-113513098 GCF_001723915.1 Gavialis gangeticus | reverse complement strand
GCTCAGCAGGTGCTGCCAGGCAGGGGGTGATCACCGCTGCCCCCCACTGTGTGGGGGGCTCTGCACTGGCCCTTTAAGAAAGAAAACCTGAAGAAACCCTGGGACTCACTGCTGCTGTGGGTGGGGGGTGATCCCTGCTGCCCCACACCACGTGGGGGGCTCTGCAATAGCCCCTGAAGCTGCAACAGGAACAGTGAGTCCCGGGGCTTTTCTCCACTTTTTTTTCTTAAAGGGCCGGAGCCCTGGTGGGCAGGGCAGCCGTGGTGGGGTTGGGGGAGCAGGGAGGTCAAGGGGGCTTGTGCCCCATGCAGTATGGGGCAGTGGAAATTGCCCCCAGCCTGGCAGCACCCAGTGAGCACTGGGGCTTTTTTGAAGCACCAGGAGCTGGGGCAGCCATGGGGGGGCTGGGGTCCCTCCATGATCCCCTCCCCCAGGTCCCCTCCCCTTGTACTTATCAGCTCCTTGATGCAGTCATCGGGGACTGCTCAAATAAAAGCTCTCCAAATTTTTGCTGAAGATTCAGAGAGCTTTGAAATCGATTCGGACCTTTAAATTGGTCCCCCGATTTGATTTGGATTCAGAAATTTGGCCACCGAATCGGGCCAAATCTCCTCTGAATTGAATTACCACCTGAAGCTTCACACAGTCCTAAAAAATACAGGCCACGTCAAACAAAAGACCTCAGGAAAAGCTGACAGACTAGACATAGCCTGTTTATGTCAACTGCAAATAAAAAAAAAAAGTTACCTGTCTGTTGAAGACTATTATGCTCACTTCCTCAAGCTACTGTCACGAGAAGATACTACAGCTAATCAAGTGATCTTTCATATCAAATCTACGTTCACTAGATAAAGCACAGCCAAGAGTAATCTCTAACAACTTGTCTGTAACGGGAGGGAATGGCATTTAAGCATTTTGCCCAAGATGTATGCTAGATGTGTTTACGTAACTGCTGGCCCCTTTTACCCATCCAGTCCAGTGGGCTGGTAGAAAACACTGATGTAATAAGGCACCTGATAAAGGAGGTACTTCTTATCCATCATTGCTCTGCAATTTAACAGAGTTAATGTCAACAAAACCTGGATTGTAACCTGTTGACATTGTGGTCAAAATGAAACTGAAAGCCAAAAACCCCTCAGTGTTAGAAACTGATGGGGATTTTTTTTTTTTTTTTTTTTTTTTGTGCTCTCTCTTATGGGGCAGCTGTATTGTTGAGAGATATGTTAGACAAGCTTTTGGGCACAGCATACCCTTCTTCTGGGCTGGGAAAAAAACGAAGCAGGTACAGCCCAAGCTAAACACCAAATAAAACAAAGATTTTTGCTTAAAGCTCTTCTGTAAATGAAAATAGTTAAAGTGGAAGAGGGCTGTATCCTTGGAGCAAGTGGAAGATATCAAAGTTATCTTTGCTTGCCCAACATCTCTCTAAGCTATACAGCTGATCCAATAAAAGATAGCCTACTGGACTATCACAGCTACAGCAATGCCTCCAACCCATGAGAAACTGATGTCAGTCACTATAGCCTTACAGAAATACAAAAGAGATTGATAAGGCAAAGCAGAAACAGCTCAGTATATTTTGTGGTCCTTGAAGCTGCCACCGTTTCAATGTCCGTGATGCGGATATATTTATGATGGGAAAGTGTTCCCAAGCAGCAATGGCAGAAGCAGCAGTCAAGTCAGTGTATGAAGTTGCCGCTACACATGGACAAACTGGGGAGAATTAAGTGACACCCATGCATGGTCCCTGAAGTCCCTCCTATCCTGTGGGAGTTGAACAAGAATCACAGGGTGAGGCAAGGAACACTGGGTGACCTCCTAGAGAAGACAGACAGTCACAGTACAGGGAGGTGGGGAAGTCCCAGGACAGGACAACAGCCAGAACAAATGGACTATATAGTGGTGCTGATGTCTCCAAGGAGACCTGCAGGTCCAAACAACAGCCCAATGTGACCCAGTGAACTTGCTAGTTAGCATAATTAACTGGCTAGCTCTAAGCATTTAAAATTCTGCATTTTTTTACAAGGTTGAACACTTGCCTAATGTACTGGTCCAGCAGTTGATTGGGGAGAGGGAGGTTCTGTGCACTGCTGAGCTGATTTCAGGACATGGAGAAGCTCAGACCAGTTACAAGGAGTGTAGCTTAGCCACCTCCCCCTCCCTAAGCCCAGTAGATCACCAGAGACACGCAACACCAATCAGAAACATTTCCTGAGGGCAGACCAAGGCCCTGTGGAGCTGCCCTTTGGGAACCAGTGGTGGGAGAGTACCACCTCTCCATTTCAGCACATCCCACAGTAAGGCCTCTCAGCATTTTCCAAAGTGGTTACTGTCACCCCCCCTCCTCCACCCCAAGCAGTCCAATGACACACAGTGGCTCAGTCACAGCTGAAATGTGATGACAACTTAGTGCCTGTAACAAGGCAGGGGTGGGCAAAATGCAGCCTGCCAGGCTATTCTATCTAGCCTGTGGGGCCTCTAAAACATTTAGAAAATTAATATTTATCTGCCCCTGGCTGCCCATCATGTGGCCCTTGATGTCTTGGCAAAACTGAGTAAGTGGCCCTTTGCCCAAAATAATTGCCTGCCCCTGCAGTAAGGGTATATGTACTGCCCTCTGCAGGACTAAACTGGAGCTGCTCAGCTGGGGGCCCATGGATCCCTTCCAGCTATCAACTAGAGAAGCTTTACTATTACTTCTAGGGATGGGGGCCTGTACTTTGGGACAGGAAGATCTGAGTTTTGTCCCAGCAAAATTCCTCCCTGTGGAGGAAAAGGTCCATGGTTTTAAGTGTCCTGGGAAGTAGTGAAGTAACAACGTCATTGTGCAAGTGGGGAAACTCAGGAACAGAATCAATGTGAGGCTGTGACAAGCATCTGTGCTTGACAAGACCAGACCCCACTCTCTTCATGTAAATCAGCTAAGATGAGAACATCTCACAGCACAGTTTGCATGCAGGCCTCTAGTCTCCCTCTCTGGTATTAACCCAACCCTGCACTTTTGGAGCCGAGCAGTTCGCCTCTCTGCTGGTCACTGTAGGCTGGACCAGAGAGACAGGCCCTCCCCGCCAGCAGAAGATAAGGTAGGGCGACACCTTAGTGACCAACTAGCTCAGAAAGACTAGACAAAGTAGGCTATTGCCTATGGAAGCTCATACCTTTCTGAAGTAGTTAATCTCGAAGCGTGCCTATACATGAGTGTGCAATCTGCTCTGACGTGTTGGAATTCCAGCATGGCAGAGCAGGCTTAATTAATTCAGTCTGCTGGAGCATGGCATATACTGTGCTCCAGTAGCCTTCTTCATCTTGCATCAGTGTCTGTACACTTAAAAATGGTGGTGGAGTGCTTTACCTAAAACTCATTGAATGAGCTTTAGTTCAAGCACCCCTGCCACCATTTCTAAGCACAGGGCACCGATACACAAGACAGTGGTGCTTTAATTAGAGCGGCTCTGAGAGCTGCTCTGATTAAAGCGCTCCCCCTCCTCCCCCTGGAGCATGTGTAAAAGTGCCCTAAGGTGTCATCCTGCCCTACCTTCTCCCTGACTAACACAGCTAACTCTCTCTGTTGCTAACAGGAAGACCTGACCCTTTATAGCCTTGTGTTCCTTGACACCCTGGGGCACAGTCAGATGAGCCCACACGTGCCTCTTGCCATCTCTCAAGCTGCTTTGAGATGTGGCAAGATGCATTCTAGGAACAAAATTTCCTGCTCTGCATATTTGCAGCACAGGCTCAACATTTAGTACCTGGATATCCAAGTATCAACAGCCCCCCCAGGACTGCGCCCAGAGGCAACCAGAGGCTTGGAGACTCCACAGAGACACACCGATAGCCAGCCAGAGCATCTCCATGCCCGCCCCTTGCCCCAGTGCTGCAGCATGCTGCCTGCCCATGCAGGGCAAACAGCGATGCAGGCTGCAGCCACCTGGACCCAGGCTCTCCATCAGGCAAGTAGGGGGCTGGGGGAGGTGGAGGGGCTGTGAGGGTGCAGGGGACTGTGGGGGGGGCAGCTCAGGAGGGAGGGATAGGTCCCCCCCTGCACACACGCACACACACTGCCCCAGCCTCCCCACATGGCCCACAGCTCACCGGCAGCAGTGGCCATCGGGGCACCTGGGGCCTCCTGGCACAGCCCGTGTGGCATGGAGCAGTACGGCTCAGCCTTGGCCACCTGGCACCCAGTGGTGCCTGTGCCATGTCACGTGGGCCCTGCCCAACTTGGCACAGTGCACCTTCAGGCAGCTCTGGGCCACTTGGGCTGTCACCTGGGGCCCTGTGCTGCTTGTGGGGACCGCCTGTCATGCCAGGCTGGGTTCTGCATGCACAGGCTCTGCGTGATGTCAGGCTTGGTCAGTTCTGCGCACAGAGGTCCCAGCCC
>NW_017729031.1:113507345-113508706 GCF_001723915.1 Gavialis gangeticus | reverse complement strand
TTTTGCCCCAAGTGGCACAACTTGCCCCACACCAAGGTGCATGACCAGTCACATGTACCGAGGCAAAAATCCCTGGATCAAATTTGTGCTGTTCCTGGATGAGCTGCTGCAAGCACACATGCCTGCATGTGTGGATGCGCTCCCTAGAGTCTAAGCATCTCATCCACACCTTATGAAGGTGTGAGGGTCACTTTGCTGGGGGGACCAGCACCAGGGACAGGAGTGTTTCTCTAAGACTGAATCTGCCCTGGGAAGTGTTAATAGGAAGAAGTCACTGAATACAGGATGTCTCCCACTGATGGATGCATCAATGTGGTGATTGCTCCCATGAGCTGCCTCTTAAAGGTCAGAGCCATTTCTTTACTTAATGATGATGCTACTAGACAGGGGGAGAGAGAGAGAGAGAAAGAAATAGCACCAGGCCCCTTTACATAAACACTGCAGACTGGGCTCTGTAGCATCTCAGGGCTTCTGTACTGGCAACTCTCCTGCTCTACTAGAAAGCAATGTTGGCTACAGGATAGGGAGGCCAAGGTTGTTCATGTGATTAGTTAGTATCACCATTTTTGTAACACCTGGGACTGCACTCACCAAGGGGCTGTCTAAACCTAGTGCAAAAAGGCAGGCCCTTTCCCCAGCACTTTACAGAACTGTTCACTTCCAGTTTTAAAAACTGGTGTGTCAGATGCTGCACACAACTCTTCTTCCTAATCAGGAGATTAGCTTAAACTTCCTAGGGACAGAAGTTACACAAACTAGCTTAAGTATATAAACCAGTTTCAAAATGGCCAAAACTGGTTTAAGATCAATCTGGCTGAATGTAGTATCAGACTTAATAGATTTTGGTCAAACCAGCTCATGTAGCTTCTGTCCCAGACAACTTCCTGGTTTAAGATAAATCAGAGTCTCCCAGCATCCTAGATGCTTTGCAGCTCTGGGCTGGGTTGTGCTCTCTGCTCCAGAGAGCTGGGCTGGCCCTGCCCCTCTGCTCTCTAGCTGGAGCAGTGCCAGGGGCATGGCCAGATGCTCCTGGCTTGGCATGGCCCCCTGAAGCAAAGGGGACAGGGAGAGGGCTTATTACCCCCTTCCCCCAGGATCCCAGCTGGAATCAGCCTTGCCAGGGGACATCAGCCCCTGTCAAGGCCCTCCCCACCCCCCAACCCTGCCTGCTGCTCCAGCAGCAGAGGCTGGGGCATGGCAAAGGGGCTGGGGAGGAGGTTTATTTCCCCCCTGCCGGTTCTTTAACATCTGCATATCAGAACACTACCTGCAAAGTGAGGGTAACTAACACCTTGTTAAAACATTAATCCAAGAGCCATCAAGACTGCAGGGCTAACAGTCTTGTATATCAATCTTTGACC
>NW_017729031.1:113502043-113502345 GCF_001723915.1 Gavialis gangeticus | reverse complement strand
TTAACATTGTAAATATATCAATAAAACATTGCCCAACTGATCTCCCTCTCTCATTTTAATTGTGGAAGAACATGGATTTTGCTCTATTTTAAAGAATGAATCTGGGATGATGATGATGATGATGATCATCATCATCATCATCATTTTTTAATATCAGAGATTTTGCAGTTTTAAAATAGGAAACACCAGCATTCTTGCTAGTAAGGGAAGTGGCAGGACCCAGGCAGAGGAGCCTGCTCAGGGCTGGCACCTGGGACCCACCTGGAGATAGCTGACCTCTTAGGGCCAGGAGGACATGCTTT
>NW_017729031.1:113489619-113491879 GCF_001723915.1 Gavialis gangeticus | reverse complement strand
CCGCACAAAGGCCAACTATGCAACCACAGCCCATTGGCAGCTGGCCCAGAGGTCCAGATGCCTCTTCTGTGGCCTGCAGTCCCCATTCAGGTTTGGCAGGCACACAGCTTTGGGGCCCACATGCTGTCACATGCGGCAGCAGGTCACAGCCAGGCAGCAGCCCCCCACTGCCAGACTGTTGCAGTCTGCAGGGAACTCTCAGTTAGGGCTGCTTCAGCAGTCCAGCTGGCACAAGGGGCTAGTATCCCCATACCAGTTGGCCAGGCCCCAGAAGCTCCTGTCTTTTTGTCCATTCAAAATTGCCACGGGCTCTAAGGCCTACCCGGTAAACTAGTAGCCCTCACTATATGGGGGCTAATGGATGAATGGAACAACTGATTTTGTGGGACAACCAAGGAAAAAAAAACAAGATAGGAGTGACATGGGAGTCAAAGGGTCAAATAGTGAAAACAAGTGGGAACACCGAGCAGAATCCCCTGGGCCGCACCTACCAGTCCTCAAAGGCATCCAAGGAGCCCATGGACTCTGCTTTGTTCAAGCACATTTCCGGGCAGGAGAGAAGAAAGCTCGAGCTCCCCCTGGCTGCAGATCTGGGAGGAGCTGGACAGGGTTATTTTGCCCCAAGTGGCACAACTTGCCCCACACCAAGGTGCATGACCAGTCACATGTACCGAGGCAAAAATCCCTGGATCAAATTTGTGCTGTTCCTGGATGAGCTGCTGCAAGCACACATGCCTGCATGTGTGGATGCGCTCCCTAGAGTCTAAGCATCTCATCCACACCTTATGAAGGTGTGAGGGTCACTTTGCTGGGGGGACCAGCACCAGGGACAGGAGTGTTTCTCTAAGACTGAATCTGCCCTGGGAAGTGTTAATAGGAAGAAGTCACTGAATACAGGATGTCTCCCACTGATGGATGCATCAATGTGGTGATTGCTCCCATGAGCTGCCTCTTAAAGGTCAGAGCCATTTCTTTACTTAATGATGATGCTACTAGACAGGGGGAGAGAGAGAGAGAGAAAGAAATAGCACCAGGCCCCTTTACATAAACACTGCAGACTGGGCTCTGTAGCATCTCAGGGCTTCTGTACTGGCAACTCTCCTGCTCTACTAGAAAGCAATGTTGGCTACAGGATAGGGAGGCCAAGGTTGTTCATGTGATTAGTTAGTATCACCATTTTTGTAACACCTGGGACTGCACTCACCAAGGGGCTGTCTAAACCTAGTGCAAAAAGGCAGGCCCTTTCCCCAGCACTTTACAGAACTGTTCACTTCCAGTTTTAAAAACTGGTGTGTCAGATGCTGCACACAACTCTTCTTCCTAATCAGGAGATTAGCTTAAACTTCCTAGGGACAGAAGTTACACAAACTAGCTTAAGTATATAAACCAGTTTCAAAATGGCCAAAACTGGTTTAAGATCAATCTGGCTGAATGTAGTATCAGACTTAATAGATTTTGGTCAAACCAGCTCATGTAGCTTCTGTCCCAGACAACTTCCTGGTTTAAGATAAATCAGAGTCTCCCAGCATCCTAGATGCTTTGCAGCTCTGGGCTGGGTTGTGCTCTCTGCTCCAGAGAGCTGGGCTGGCCCTGCCCCTCTGCTCTCTAGCTGGAGCAGTGCCAGGGGCATGGCCAGATGCTCCTGGCTTGGCATGGCCCCCTGAAGCAAAGGGGACAGGGAGAGGGCTTATTACCCCCTTCCCCCAGGATCCCAGCTGGAATCAGCCTTGCCAGGGGACATCAGCCCCTGTCAAGGCCCTCCCCACCCCCCAACCCTGCCTGCTGCTCCAGCAGCAGAGGCTGGGGCATGGCAAAGGGGCTGGGGAGGAGGTTTATTTCCCCCCTGCCGGTTCTTTAACATCTGCATATCAGAACACTACCTGCAAAGTGAGGGTAACTAACACCTTGTTAAAACATTAATCCAAGAGCCATCAAGACTGCAGGGCTAACAGTCTTGTATATCAATCTTTGACCGACCTACCTAGCAAAATGTGTTTTTCTATCCATGTTTCAGGGGTGTAGGTTGTAGCCATGATGGTCTAAGGACATAGGCAGACAAGGCTCTTTGGGAAATTTTTTCCTATCCAGAGACTTAGATGGAGGGACAAGATAGGACCCTTCTTAAAGAGAACACTCCATCCCCTCCTACCTCTGGCACAGACTGAAATAAGCAGTTGATAAGGGAAGGGGGAGGGCAGTGGCAATGCATAGGGGGTGCATGTGTACTGCCCTCCCCCCCCCCCCAGCACCAGTGCACCCC
>NW_017729031.1:113488674-113489471 GCF_001723915.1 Gavialis gangeticus | reverse complement strand
CCCCCCCCAGCACCAGTGCACCCCCCCAACTGGCCACACTCACCGCTTAGGCAATGGGCTGGGGGTGCAGGTGGGAGTGCCAGCTAATTGCCAGAGCTGTTCCCAGAAGCGGCCACAGGCACTCCTGGGACCGGCCACGGGGGGGGACACCCCCCTGGTCAGCAAGATTGGCTGCAGGGGACTCCCTGCCCCCCACCCCCAGCTGGCAGGACTGGTTACCAGGGTGAGGGGGGCACACATGCCCACCCCAACTAAGGCAGCACAAGTTGCCCATGGGGGAGGGGGCATGATTCCCTTCAGCTTCCCCAGGCCATGAGGGAGGGGGAAGAGGCTGGGGAACTGGGGCTGGCAGAACTGGTCCCCTGCCACCCGTGAGCAGAGCCAAGCCCTGCAGGACCAGACTGAGAGGTGGGAGGTGCTGGCAAAAACCTGGTATAATCATCACATGTATGTGCTGAAGATGAGACTAAGGGTTGCAGACAGCTTGAGCTAGTCTGACAAAAGAATGCAGAGAAGTACATTTGCATTATAAAGCAGAAGCTGTAAAAGGTGGGAGACTGGAATGCCCAAGTAAGGACTTGTCTTTTTGGTTTATTACATTCCAGTTAAGTTAGACTAAGTTGCATGTGCTCTCCCTGTGTTTTGGGCTGTATCTTAGCTTAGGCAATGGTTTTTGCCACCTCTGGCACATGACAGAGCAACCAAAGTGCTGTGTTCAATACATGCTTGCTTCAGAGAAAGGACTATTTTTGCTCAAGCTTTTATGAATTTAGTGCCACTACCTTTTTACCTACCCA
>NW_017729031.1:113469975-113488201 GCF_001723915.1 Gavialis gangeticus | reverse complement strand
AGCTGCACAGCTTAGACTAACCTGCAAAGACTGAATTGATTCAGCCTTAGGCTTTTTGACTGTCTGTACTGGTCTTAAAAACTAGGAACACAGGCTGCATTCTCTTGATTTCTCCTCTGACTGTGGAGCCATTTAGGTGCAGTTGGATCATGGTTTCTAGCATTTTTTTTGTAACTAAGGAGCCTAATGTAGCAGGCTCCCACCCAGATGCCCCCTAGGAGTCACACCTGCCTGCTGCGCTCTCTTCCCTCTCTAACACCTCGTTTCCCACCTGCTGTGCTTTCATGTTAAATGTTATGATAAACTTGGGAAAATGCCTTTAGAAGGCAAAGTGGCCTCTTTAGGTGCTTTCCCTATTGGCATTTTCTCAGGGCTTCTCAGCCCTGAGAGTCATCTGGGGGCTCAGTACAATTTACAGGGTGCACCCCCAACGCAGTCCTCCAGGCTGCTCACCTTCAGCATGGTTACTCAGGGCATGCATGATTTTCTCCACAGCACACTTCTTTTCTGTATGGTGCACTGGACCCCTTCTTGTCAGCCCTACCTCAGTTTCCCTAGGGTCCTGGCCCTGCCTCTAGGGTAACCCCTGGGCTCACAGAATTTACAACCCTCAGTTGTATATAGCACAGGACTCAGGGCACCCCTGGTGGCTTCTACTTACCTTTTATTAGCCACCTCATGCCTTATAGCCATCATCCTAATCTTCTATTCACACAGGGGTTTGTCCTTCCCCAGATTCTCCCCTACTTTCAACTATAGCCTGAGTTTCCCTTTCCTAGGGCTCTTCCCAGCTTCTATCCATAGACCACCTATAGCCTGGGGTTTGTCTATCCCCAAGGCTCCCCCCATCACTTCTAGCCAGCTTCCTTCCTTCTGGATTTTGTTCCTGCAGTATAGCACCAGTCCCCTCTGAACATACTTACAGAATCACACCTCACTACCAGGGATTTCTTTTCCAAAACTGCCAGAAACAGCACAGCAAAAAGCTCCAAAGGAACAGCTCTCTTCACCAAATCCTAAAGCCTAAAGCTTCCTTTGCCTCAGGAGCCAGGCTTATAGGGCCCTGGGCTCCACCCTCTTCCAGGCACATGACCCTAGCTCTCTTAATTGGGTCTAAGAATTTCTTTTCAGTCCAGCAGTTCTGCTGCAGGCACCATGCAAATCAGTAGTTTCCAACATCTTTTTGCTGCAACCCTAAATTGGCCATCAACAGGACCTCCTGACCTGGCACTGCAGGGGCTGCTGGGAGCAGAGTGCAGTGGTGACAGCCCAGGGGTGCCACTATTGCCTCCTTTGTGTGCAGCAGCCCTGCCCCACCTGCCTGCTGCTCCCAGTCTGCGTGTGTGTGCATATGGGCTCGTCATGATCCTACTGAAGATCCCCCCTGACACTGATTTGGGTCATGCCCCAAAGTTAGGAACCAATGATGTAAATAGATGCCTAGAGTTCAGTACCCTATCCTATTCCTGCTTGCTAGGAGTAAGTGGCTAGCAGCTTATTTTACTGCCTTGGACTCAACTCTCTTTTGCTACCTGTCTCTTTGCACCTGGCACCAATTCAGCTGGTAGCAATCTTGGCAGCCACATAATGCTGCCTTCATTCCCTCTTAAAGTAACATGGGCTAGAGACCCCCTGTTACATCTAGATACATACTCTGTTATTTCAACCAAGGCCAGGATGCTTATCTATTCTCATGACTCCAGCAGCTGTTTTTTAAAATAAGCTCCAAGCATGGTAAGGCCTGCAGTGGCATTGCCAGAGTTCAGCTAGCAGCACCAACATGCCTGAGTCCTGTGGGTGCTGTACCTCTACCCCCTAGGCATAGATTTTGGGAGGGAATCTGCAATGTTAATAACAGCTGCAACATTTTCTGGAGGAGATAAAGTCAAGGCACTGAAATTTCCCCTGCCTTGGGCTTTTGGTTGACACAAAAGCCTCATGGGTATAACCCTGCTGTGAGTGACCAGGGAAGCAGTGCTTTACACCTTCCCTATAAGGTGCAGGGAAGTGAGACTCAAGCCCATCCATGTACAGGTGAAGTTAGTTATGAATACACACAGCTGGGTCCAGGAGTTGAGCTGTCCTACAGCACCTGAAAACACTGTTAACAGGAGACATCACGGATCAAACAACAGGTTTGCCTATCATGGAGCCTGCCTGGTTCTCTTCAGCCCATTCACACCTGTGGTAAGTGGCTGTAAAATGCTCCTAAATTAGAGTAACTTGGAACTAGTATAAATGACTACATAAGGTACCAAACAGTGGAAAATCATGTGTTTTCTCTCTCTCAACAAAGAAGTACAACCTCCCTGCTGGAATCCAAGGCTCCCTGGCTCTGAGTCCCTAGTAACGCATTGAAAAGGGTTCTGTGCTGTGGGGAACATGAAGAGCAGGGCTAGGAATAAGGACTTTTTCTTTCTTGTGTGTTCTTTCCTGCTCCGCAGCTCAAGGGAGGGATAAGAGAGCTTGACTCAGATGTTGGTAGAAGGCAGCAACCCTAAGCCACAGAAGAAAGAGCCCAGTTTCCCACTGCCTTGTTCCTTGTGCTGGCCTTTACATTGCTGCAGTGTTATAAAATATGATCAGTCAGAGGTAGGTAGGATTGGCATTGGTGCCAGTACCATCAGGGCAAGCAAGAGTCAGATCCCTCTTATAACCCTGCAGTGTGAGACTGTTGCGTATGCTTTGCACCAGTGCAAAAAGCTGCATGTGGGATGGGGCCAAATTAGAGCCTGATTCATTAATTCTAAGATGTATTAAACACTAAACAGCCAGCTGAAAGCCCAGGAGGCAGCAGACAGGCTGAGGTCACAGTGGAGCATCAGACATTAGATATAGACCCAGAGTGACACCATGGAGGGCATATCACTTTTCAGTATTTTATTTTTCACTCCTTCCTGCATCCCATGACTGAATCACAGATTCAGTCACAAATGAAATGAGTTTCCTGGGCTCATCATGGTTGCTAATTTTTGGTGCTGCTGGGCAGAATCCCACACAGACCAGCTGCTTCTGCTCAGGACAGGACTAGAGCTGGGGTAACTCTAGTCTGATGAACATCAGAGAAGTGGGTGGGGGTACAAAACAGCACGAACTGCTGCAATTTAGACCTAAGTTGCTGTAACAGAACTGGATGAGGGCAGCTGATCCACCAGCTGCTTGGTACCTGGATCCAGGTTGAGGTCTCCAGTTTCATAAGCATCAGATTCATGCAGATTAACAAGAAAACCATTCCATGCTAATGGAGCCTGCCAGCTGCTGCTCCCAGGGCAGTGCCAATGTGTCAGCACCACCCAGACCCTGCATCCCCAGTCAGCAAGGAGGAAGTATGCCCTCCTGTGGACCCTCACTCGTCCCAGTGCAAAACAGGCATGAGCTGAATATAAAACCCTGACACTGATTTCCACCTGTTTCATGCTGCTGTAATTTGCTGGCACCAGGTACATGCTGATGACTTTAATGCAGACCCTGGGCTTTTACAGAACCAGTACTGCATGGCACCAAATGGTATCTGGATGAGGAGGTACATCTCAGTCATTAACCAGCATGGGGGAGGGGGGAAGAGTCCACTATCATGGCTGCATATTATACCAGGGAGCTCATCTATCTCCAGCCACAGGTTGCAGCTCAAGTGCAGTAGGGGTGGAGTGAAGATCTTGGCACAGGGTATGATCTATCCTGGGAAGCAAGGCATGGTGACTGCCACACATGAAGGCTCTCCAAGGCTCACCTGGGAAAGTGAGTGCCAGTTTGCCTGTCTCACAGTGGCCCTGATATAACTACAGCAGCTCCTGTTTGCATTAAAACAAGAACACTACAAACTGCATCCACAATCTCCTGAAGCAGGCCTTGAAGAGCAAGGCAACCCCTACTGGTTCCATGAAGGGAAGAGCCTTCCTGGCCCCCTCATTGCTTGAACTCTGTTAAACACCACCCCAAGTGCCAGAACTCTGACAGCAGCATTGGGGATGGATGGCGTTGGCCCATGGCCGCTCCCTCCCTGCAGTGGGAGCATGCTGAAATGACTGATCTTGTAATTAACCTCCTGGCTCTCATACTCTGTCACTGTCAGGCCCAGCTGTCAAGCATCTTGTAAGGAAATTAACTTTTGACTGATCTCCTGGCTTTTGAAGAGGGTGGATTAGGGATGCCGAATCAGCCATGTCAGGCTTCAGTCACTTCAACAGCATTCCCAGGGTCTGCTGCAAGGTGGAGGAGGAAGGACACCCCTACACATCTCTTTCCTGGCCCCACCACATGCTACCCAGAAAGGTATATGCATGCAGCAGAGGTTGGATTACTCAGGCCACTTCTATGACCACACCACACTTACCACTTTTGGCCATGTCTGCATTACATGGTGAGTGCCTTGGGGCACAAGCCTGTCTTACAGAGCCAAGCACACACATAGGAGTGGAGGGCTTAAAAACAGTTCTTGCCCGGCTAGCATGATTGCAGCCTGAACAAAAAGAAGCTGATAGTAGGGTGCTGCCCCCACCATAGATAATGGTGGATGTGTCACTTTTAAGCATTCAGGTTCCCTTTGCTGTTCTATCTAAAGAAAGATCTACATCTACAGACACTGGCATCACAGGAATACCACAGAGACCCTGCAATCGATGCCCTCGTGTGCTAGACACTCAAAGCACTAGAGCCTCTTTGCCCAAGGACTGGGCAGCCTACTTAGGCAAGCATCTGAAATCAGCTGGGGAATAGAACCCAAGTCAGAGACCAGAGACCTGCCCATGGCACCATACTACCTAGTTCTGTATATCACCTTTACCAGCCTTAACCTATCAGCAGAGACCCCATGACTGTGGAGGGGCAGACACACTACAATAACAGAACAAGTGAGTCTGCTCTCAGGAATGGCCTTTCCTTTTTTGTGCCCTTGATGAGGTATTTAGCAGAATTTGCGGATTTGTTGGAATGTTACAGGGTCATGCCATGAACACTTCTGCTATGGTCTTAAATTTGCACCCTCTGGGCTGTTAATCATGTGCCTTAGCACCTGCACCACACCATGCCCATATTATAGGCTAGCTTACTGGAAAGAGGCATTTCCTAAAACTTTAAAAAAAATTCTTATTGTATAATGGATAAAAGAAGCAATTCAACTTTCACTTACATTGTTGAAATCCAGCCAGGTGTTGCAATTGATATTTTAGTGAAAGACAATGTTTGTTTAAAAAAGATATCTGGTATGAACAAGATAGGTTTCATAAACTTTTTGATAGCATCTATTGTTAAAGTTCACAGAACTCCCACAGAGAGAAAGCCTAAGGAAGAAGTTTTAATTGTTCCATCTTGTGGGTCTCTGATAATGCCTACCCTCCTACAGCTCCTAGCACCCAAAGGCCTGAAGATGCTTCCCGAACAAGCAATCCTCAAAACCTCTGGCATGGTATGAGTGTCACTACATGGGGAAAATATGGCATTGAGTAGTGAAGTGACTTTCTTCTGAGATCACCAGGGATCCTTGTTTTCTCTGATAAAATTCAGTCACTGAAGCCAACAGGCTGGTAAGGTAAGAAAGGGGTTACTTTTTACTCACACTATACTCCTTTTAACAGTGCAGGGTGAGGCAGAACACATGGATGGGCATGCATGCCCAAGCCTATTCCCAGCTCCACCATGGACTTGCCTTATGAGCACCACAGATCTTGGTTTTCTCTGAAAGAAAAATCCAAAATTTTCTGATTACCCCCCACCCTGCCAAACCCACATTTTTCTGTAATTAAAACAAACCACCACATAGTGGTGTTTCATATATAGTGGCGTCTCACACACATGCAAACATGTGCACACGCGTGCACACACATACACACACACACACACACACACACTGGTGTTTCATTTTAATTATGAAAAATGTGGATTTCGGGTGGCAGGGTGTTCATCAGAAAATTTTGGGGTTTTTTTTGGATCTGTGGTGCTCACAAGGCAAGTCCATGGTGGAGCTGGGAATAGGCTTGGGCATGCATGCCTGTCCATGTGTTCTGCCTCACTCTGTGCTGTTAAAGGGGGTAGAGTGTAACTAAAAGTAACCCCTTTCTTACTTTACCAGGCTCTTGGCTTCAGTGACTGAATTAAGCATTTCCTGCTTTTTTTCACTCTTCCCCTGTGGAGACAACATAGCAAGTGTGGGAGCCTGCTCTTCTGTGTGTCCTCAGCACAATAGCTTGTAAAGTCACAATTGGTTATGCCACTGAAAATGCCTTGGAAACCACTGAGGGCGTGGGTGAAGAGAAGGGGGTTTCCACCCGTCACACAGGGCTGTGAAGTCCTTGTTACAAACTGCAGCGCTTGGGAGGGAAAGAATCTGGGCTGACCTTTGGATTCCAGGCAGGGCTGTTTGCTCATTTTTACATGGAGCTGAGTAGATATGATCTGGTGTCATTGCAGAAACGAGAGCTCTAGGAGCCCACGCTGTAAAACAGCCATGCCTTTAAGTGTGTTTGCATGAACCCTTATTCCAAAAGACTAGGCTTTATCAACCAGCAGGCAGTAAAGAAAGGAGGTAAGCAGTAATCACCGCCCAGGGGATTGGAACAGCAATGGCATTTCTGGGGTCTTCTGCAATAGCTATAGCAGCAGCAAGGAGTCTGTATTTTAATGTAGGAGAGCCCCAGATCCTGACTGCAGGAAGGATACACTCAGGAGATGTCTTCTTCCTCTACTTTGGTCAGTGAAAGGAGCCAACCCTTAGTCACAGAACAACTCCCACATGAAGTGTCCTGCCTTGCAAGGGACTGAGGTGACTGAGCTGCTTTCCTGTTACCCCTGTGTTTTAAAGTCAGTCCTGAATGAAGGCCCCACAGTTTGTGAATGAGGTGATTTTATCTGTGATGAATGAAGTAATAGTTACCTCAAGGGTTCCTGAGTTTTCAGAGTGGCCCAGATCAGAGCCTCTGGCCTCAGGCAGCTCAGAGTCACAGGGCACATCTGGATGTGACTCTTACAGCCAGGGTTCAAATTACACTTTGACTTCTGGCGGGGGTAGGTGGGGGGTCTGCAAAACAATTGGCTGGGATCGGGGCAGTGTGCATGGGTCCCTACTAGTACCATGGGTTTGGGGCCAGCGCCGGTGGCAGCCGCCACTGCAGCCACCAGGGCTGCTTTGAAAGGCGCAGGGTAGGTGGGCCTGGGGTAGTGTGCTGTGGCGCACGGACTTCAGCTGTTGTGGGGAGGGGGGAATGGAAGGGGTACTGACCAAACCATTGGGGATCTTGTCTCTTATGGGGGGGTAAGCCCCCCTGAGGTCCCCTGTAATTTGAACCCTGCTCACAGCTCTCAGAGGTGGTAGGGCTCAACTGGGGTGGATGGGACCTGCCTCTGCTTTCCATTAGTGCATCCACTCTCAGCCTTGGGAGGGAGCCAAATAGTGTGCCTCTTCAGGAGGCTGTATTGAATGCTCCAATAGGTCTTTTCCAGTTTTACATTTTCCTGGGAAAGATAGTGAACCAGTGTCCTTCCACTGAGGGCCAATTGCCCTCCACTTTAGGTACTGCATCTAAGGGGCAGCCTGAGTTATACATGCTTATACCTTCATTCAGGCTAAGTACAGACATTCAAAAAACCCAAGCCTGAATTGAATCAATCTCTGCAGGTTAGTCAAACCTGCATATATTGAATCAATTTGCAAGTGGATAGACATTCATTTTTGATTCCAGATGTGCAGCCACATGCCTCCAGTGGCTCAGACTAGAAGCTGGGGGTCACTAGAGCGAGCCCTCCCTTCCCTTCCACAGCAGCTACAAGGCTGGAGGGAAGCTGAGCTGGGGGGGCATGGCCAGACACAGGCCAGGGCAGCATTTCAGGTGAAGGGGGAGAGTGGGAGAGAGGGGATATGTCCCTTCCCTCCCACACACTTTGCCTGAGGCTGTTGCCTGGGCAGGCTCTGGCCATGCACCCACTGCTAGAGTGGTGAGCAGGGGGGAAAGATGTGCACACCCAGGCTGGGGTCCTGTGTGGCTGGGAGAGGGGAGGAAGAGGGGTTTAATTCCACTTCTCCCTGAGCCTGCTGGCCTATGGCCCCCACCCTCTCCACTCCAATGGGGAAGTCTGGCAGGGGCTGCTCCGCCCACCACCATGCAGAACAGGCTGTGCTAGCCAGGTTTCCTACCCCCACCACCTTGTCCGCCAGCCCACACTAATCTGGCTAAGGAGCAGAGGGTCTGGGCTAACTGTACTCTGCTCAAGCAGACAGCCCAGCTGAGTCCAGAGCTGCAAAGCATACTGGGATGCTGGGGACTCTGATTTAACTTGAACCAGGAAGGGGTCTGGACAGAAGTTTCATAAACCGGTTTGACCTAAGTCAGTTAAGTCTGATACTACATTCAACCAGGTTTATCTTAAACCAGTTTGGACCATTTTGAAACCGATTTATGTGCACTGGACTTTTGTTCTGTTACAGGTTTAGACCAGTTTCTGATCACTTAAACCAGTTTATGTGTAACTTCTGTCCCTATAGTCCTACATACATACCCACATCTACATGCACAGCCATAAGTGAACATGCAAGCATGCACGCATACCCGTGGGCAAGCATTTGCAGATGTCCGTGTATGTAGATGCACCCATGTGCTTTGAGGCCCACAGTCATTTCTGTGCCCCACTTGTACAGCTGGGATACCCTAGGTGCTGTTGCTCAATGAGTAATCACCAGCAAAGAACACACCTTTTTGAAGCAGTGTTCAAAGGAGCCAGGATCTGTGCTTTGAAGGTGCTGGACATTATTACATCACTGGCAGTTCACAAAAGCAACAAAACAACCCAGCAAGCTGCAGAGCTGGGATCACCGCAGTAATAAACAGCAGGTACAGCCTGAAGATTGGCTATGACATAAAAAAGAGGAAGACGATCGGGTTCTGAGCCTCCGCTGTTTAATTAAGCAGCAGCTCCCTATAAAGCAAGACTTTTCTTTGCCGATAAGACCCATTTATAATGGGCTGAGTGATCGCAGGCTGAGGACTGTGGG
This sequence comes from Gavialis gangeticus, assembly GCF_001723915.1. Taxonomy (NCBI): domain Eukaryota; kingdom Metazoa; phylum Chordata; order Crocodylia; family Gavialidae; genus Gavialis; species Gavialis gangeticus. The sequence continues at coordinate 113,479,221 of NW_017729031.1, read as the reverse complement.
GAGACAATGGAAAAGCTTTTTGCTAGTGGGGCAGGGTTTTAAAAATAGACATGAATGGCTTTCTTGAAGGCTGAAAAAAAATCCAGCTCAGAAAGCAAGTGCTGAACTTGTTGAGCTTCTTCTGGAGCCAGAGGAGGAGCTCAGACAGAAAGGAGGAGGGGGCAGAGCCTCCAGGAGAGATGTTCCAGAAGCCCTGTTTATCATTCGGACTGCAGTAGTGCGTGGGCGGCCTAGCAGTGAAGCAGGGTCCTAAAGAATGTGCAGCACCTGGCGCTGTGCAAGTACAGGACAAAATACGACTCCCGACAGCTGGGTCAGCCTAAGAACAGCCCTGAGCCTGGGCTCAGGGCTTCAGGTCTGTAATGAGATGCCTCTGCCACTGCACAACATTTTTGGAGAGGGTTCTAGCTTCACTGTGTCTGCCAAACAAGAAGTGCAATCAAGGGTTCCCTGCCACCCAAATCCTTCCCCCCAGCCTACATGCTGGCAGCCCTGTCTGCACATTCTCCTGTGTTTTCTTGATGCTTACATTGTGAGCATCATGGGAGTCCTAGCCTGATCAGTATTTGGACACCACAGGGATGTTTCTATTACAGTATCCACAGGAACTAAGCTAGGAAGTGGCGCCCTGGAAAGTACTGAGGGTAGAAGAAAAAGACAGTACACACTCTCAGTGGCACACATTGACTTCCCGTGACCCTTCTGTGAAGACAGCACACTGGTTCATTCCCCTCCCTGCAGACACTCATCCTGCTCCAACATGATCCCATCTCATTCACACAGTGATGGAGGGAGGGGCAGGGAAGAATCTTCCTGTCCCACAGACCGGAGCAGCCCACTCGCTCTGCATTGCCCCATGGAACTGAGAAAATGAGGGAGCTTAGCACATTGCAGAATCAAGCCCTTTGTATGAACATAATAAGCATGTTCATGCCCAGTTCCAGGCTACAAGGAACAGTTTTCTAGCCCCTATGTTCTGTTTCTCTCAGGGTATTCAGACCTTGCAAGACAGAGGAGATCGTCTGTGTTCTTGTCAGCTCACTGTGTTTGAAGTAAGCCCCTTGTGCTCAGGCCCACAGTTCTTACAGGGCAAGCACAGTGTAACACAGACCCTCTCCTCACAGATGCATCTATTTACAGAGAAAGGCAAGTCACTGGGCACCATCTTCTAAAGTTTCTGAAATAGAAAAAGAGCAATTAATGCTCCTGTAGGAAGCTCTTGCCTTCGGGGAAAACCTAATGAGGTCATTGCTGCTGCTGGGCTCAGAGAGACATTAATAATGGGAGGACTCAAGGAGCACAGCCCCCACTTAGAAAGCAGAGTTCAGAGCTGGCATAAGGGCAGTCTTATTTTTTCCAGTAGGACTTTCAACAGACATGAGAACATCCCGTGGGCAACTGGTGCCTCCTGAGTCTGGGGGGGCACCTGCAGAAGCTAGTATCAGTGGTGGAGGCAAAGCTGGTGAGCATCCACAGATGCCAGCAGCGGCAGCAGGGACAGAGCTGGTGAGCACCGGCAGACACCAGCGTTGGCAGCAGGGAGAGAGCTGGTGAACACCCACAGATGCTGGCATTGGCAGCAGGGACAGCCCTGTCGGGGTGGCATGTGCCCCACTATTAGTCTATTAGTCCCCTATGGAACTTCCTGTGTTCAAATAGAAGTGGCATTTGTTGAATACCTGTCTGCCAAAGCAGCTTGCCTGGGGCCTAGCAGGTATACACGGCTGCTTTCCCCAAATCTGCACCAGCAACTATGCACTTGTGTGAAGCATCTGTATGTGTCAGAGAGGGACACCAATAATACTGTCCTTGAGTGGGCAAACCTTCTACTGACAGTGAAGTGCTTTGGCTAATGCAGTTTGCAGCAACTCCCTAAGCAAAATAAGCTGTTGGCAAACATGCCAGGGGACTTGATCAGTCTGCAGAGTTCTAGGAGAAAATCATATTCCTCACTGTTATAACTGCTGGCAAAAACTTGTGTGAGCCTGGCCTAGTAAACAGCAGCAGTAGTCAGGGTCACATAGAATGCTAAACATGGTGTGGGGAGAAGGGGTGTTGCCTACTCCACAGGATACTGGGCAGATAGTCAGGACAACATGGTTCTAGCCCAGTGGATGGGGACCAGGGCTACAAGTCAAGACATCTGGGTTCTGTTCTCTTTCTAACCATAGGAGTCATTTCACTGCTATTGCCCTCCCCACCTGTGCCTATTTAAGTAGTAAAACTTCCAGGTTTGATTTTAGTTTATGCATGCATAAGGCACCCACCATCCCTGTCCCCTGCTTGCTGTCTGGGTCTGTAGGTTCTAACGTAATTGAGATGATTATTTCTATAAACAATGCATTTTTTTTTTATCTAGTAAGTGCCTGATCTTCTTAACCCTCCCGCAGTGGAGCTCCCATTGACATTGCTGGGAGTCCTGCACATACTGCCAGTGTGCAGCATCAAGCACTACATATTTATTTAGCTCCCTCCAGCATTAGAACTAATCACTGGTATTTTCCATCAAAGCCTCATTTTCATCTTAGCATGAATCCATCTGTGCATGCACAAGCACATTCTGCTTGATGAAAATGCTGCTTGGATGCCATCCGCAGCTATGGCAGCACTGGGATGACTGAATGAGAATGAGTCTTAACCACCTGGAATGGAGCATTTGGGCTTTGCATTGAAGCCCATTGAAGCCAATGGGAATTTCACTGAGTTCTCAGCTGTTGGCAGTGACATCACTTCCTGCTGTCTACAGCTTAGCCCAGTGATTCTCAACCAGGATGCCATGGCACCCTGGGGTGCCTTGAGATCCTTTCAAAGGGATGTGGGGTGCCAGGCAATGTTAGCACCATTAGGTGTGGAAACATGATTCACAGGATTAACCCAGAGATTTCAAATAGGAATCCCTAGTGTTAAAAAGATTTTATCCAGTTGTGGTCTTTCTGAGTTCTTTGCAACAGAAGAATTGCTCTGTTCTAACCACTGGACCAGTATTCCTATGCTCCTGGGATTGTAACAGATGTTTGGGTTCGCTAAGTAGGACAGAGGTCAGGGTAGATTTGCAGTTGCTAGACTAATTAAATCAGAGCTATATAGCATAAGCTTTCATGAGCCCAAGCTAGGAAACTCTGTTTGCCCATAGGTGGCTTCTGCCCATGTCCATGAAATGAGTCTAGCCACATCTCTTCTCCTGCAGGCACCAGACTCACCTTATTGGCTTTTCAAATGGCTCTGGGCTAGCCTGCTATGTGGTAATATAACCACCAAGCTTAGCAGAAGAGGAAACTTTCTTGGCCCAGGGAACTCATATTTACATAGTGTATAGACAGGCATAGGAATACTGGTCCAGTGGTTAAAGCAGTACTCATGAGACCCGGGTTCATATACCTGCTCTTTTGTGAACTTCATATGTCACCTCAATGTCCCTGTGCCTCAGTCCACACATGTAAAATGGGGATAACAGTCCTGCCCTGTCCTGCCTTATGGGGGCGTGTGAAGGTAAATACCATTGTCACCCCCAGAAATTCTTGAGTCCAAGAGGAGTTTTTAATGCCCCACCTCCCCAGCTGATACCCAAGTCCTTATCTCCTGAGTGTAGGATCATGGTGATTTTTAGTTCTGTTCCTATATTTTAGACATGGGTAGCTGTGCCCTAGAAGTGTTCCAACACAAACATTCTTAAGTTTTATACAAAAGTCATTTATGACTTAAAAGAACCTGCCTGTCTAGGCCACTTGGAATGCCTGGGCCTGGAGCAAAAATCCCTTGCTCCCCTCACCACCCTGAGGCATTATTGATGACTACACAGAAGTCTGAGGAGTGCTTACATCCTATGATAATGGCCAGATAAGTCACCCTGAAGACAGCTTGAGATGAACAAGGTTTGGTCTCTGAGAATGGAATTACCATCAAAGGTTTGGAAACAGGTACAGTCCATACTTTGGAGGTCAGTCCTGACAGAAGAACTTTCTGCTCAACTCATGTATCTCAAGAAACGCACAAAGGCTCAGGGAACAAGTTGCCATTCCCACACCTTGACTCTTCTCCCCTGTGCAGGTAGAGTCAGCCAGATCCTGACCCCACATGACCTGGGGCAAACCTAGAATGGCACATAGCACCCGATTTTGCTCTGCACCTCATGCAATCAATCACCTCCATGCAAAAATGGGTACAAAATGCTATCATGTCAGAAGAGTGACAGCACTGCAGTGTCAAAAAGAGCACCAGGTGCAAAGCAACAGAGAACCAGGCACACTGGGGCTGCTGGATGCTTAGAGCGGATGTAAGCAGCATTCCCTCTAAGCTGCGTGACATGTGCAGTCATGCAGGCATGCTCATGCTGCACTGCCAGGCATGCCTGTGCAGCTGCACACACCGCACAGCTTAGAGGGAATGCTGGATGTAACCTGCTCACAGAGGTTCCCTTAGCCCAGCATGGCTGGGTAGCTTTAAGATCAGTGCATCTCACTGCTAGGAAGGTGATCTGGGACCAGATGTACAAAATGCACCAGCAAAGGGCCATTGTTGGACAGGCCATGAGGAAGAGTGAGCTAGAGAAGAACAGAAAGAATGCCCCCAGAGCACAGAGTTTGCTTCTGCTGTGTCTGGTGTACATATCACTGGTTCCTCGAACACGTACAACTTCCTCCCACCTCCACTTCCCTGATCCCAAATCCTTTCTGTGCTGGCAAAGGATGTGGAGATCCATCAGTGTAAGGGGAGAATCAAACCTCTGTTCTACCCAGTGCCAGGCCAGTCTAGGTGCTGTTTACACAGTAATCATTCCCATGAAAAACAACTCCTGGGGTGAAACTTCCAGCCAGTTACCCCATGCCAACCCCATACTGACACACACATGGCACTGCAATGCTGAGACAACCCAGGCAGCTGCTGCAATGCGGGGCTCTTACTGTCTTTCCTGTAGTAGAGGATCTCCAGCTTGCACTCCTCAGAGCCCAGCAAGGCCTGTGTCAGCTGTGAAATGGAGTTCTTGGTGGTGTCAGGCCCAGTAAGGAAGTTGCAGGTGCAAGGGCGCTGCATGACCTCCACCCGGGAGTAACCAAACATCTCGCAGAAGCCATCATTGCAATAGATAATGGCGCAGTTCTCCATCTGTGCATTCGCAATGAGGAACTTGCGGTCTGTAGAGAAACATGGGAAGCAAAGGGTTAAAACAAGAGGTGAGCCCTGAAATGCTTCCTGGGATAGGATGGTTAGGTAGGTGTGGCCAGAGCTAGTCCACCTGCACAGCTGGGCCCAAAGGTTTGACAAGGCTCCTCCACTGCAGTTCTCATGTCAGTGGGGATCTCACAGGCAGGAGGACTAGTTCCCAGCCACGGGCTCAGACCCAGAGAACCTGCACTCTGTTTCTATCTCTGTTGCACACCTAGTGTGTGATCTGGAACCAGTTACTTCTTCTTTGTCCCTAAACTTCTCTGCTCTTGGAAGCAAGGGCTGCTTTTTACTAAGTCTTCATGTAACACCTAGTGTTAGGGGGGCTCAGTCTCAGCTGGAACCTCAAGGGACTCCTGGAATACTAGAGATAATAAAACACTAGGCACTCCTTTGTTCAGCATGGTTTTTCCCAGTATCCTAGTGGGACATCATCATAATTGGAATATGACTTGGCCAGAGATTCACGGGGCTGTCATCACCATCTCCCAACAGGGGACCTCACAGTGTTTGACAGACACTAACTTTGCACAATGCCCACAGATATGGTCTCTAGGTATAGATGGGAAAACAAGCCCTGGAGCGGACAGGTGATCAGTCCATGGTTTCACAATAAGGCCAAGTATAGAGGCCCAAAGTTCTGATCCCTGATCAATGTGCAAATTCATGCATGGCTGCCCCTACCAGCAATTTCCCGAACTACCTGCTGTTTCCTCCTTCCCTGATTATCAATGCCGGTGACCCAGACAGATGGAAGTAAAGGGGATCTTTCTCCTCTGCTGGCCACTCCCTCTGCTAATTCATACAGTGCATCAAGTTCACTGCCATTGTCAATCTGGTGAAAGGCAGAAATATTTCCTACACATGCATTTTCCCTTCCCCTCAGGGATCTTGCCTGTGAAAATGGAGAACTTTTAGCCTGGGGCTGGATGCTCGGATCTAGCATCAACGGGCATAGAACTAGTGACTTCAATGGTAGGGTGGTAGGAAAAGGAGAATTCCTGCTCTAGGCCCTATTCTTTGGCCCAAGGTGCCTCCCAGCTCTGCTGCCCGCACCACACTGCCTTGCATTTTCTCTGTTTTCAGTATCCCTGATAATGCCATTTCCAGCCTTTCCCTTTGGGAGACCCAGTCTAAGAGCTCCCCCATAGGATGGAATTAAGAAAGAGGTGATTCAGGCAGAATAGCAGAACCCTCTTTGTGGCAGTGAGATTGGTTTTCCTGTGGGATGGTTCCCCAGGGGAGGCAGTGGAAGCCCTACAGCTTTCGAAGGTACATAAACACAGGACCACAGGGGATCTTTTGGTGCTTTTCAAGGAAGGAGGTGATATAGGGAGGTCTTTCCCATCTTGGGGCTCTCTGAACCTTGGAAGGAAGGGTAGATTTGCATCTTATAGACATGAGATATGCTATATAAGTTCATGGGCTGAAGCTCACTTCATTAGATTCTGTGAAAGGGCTAACTATGTCTCTCAGCTCTCTGAAACTGTCTTTCTGGTTATGGTGGGAGTAAATCCAGAGTATCAGAATCAGTCTGAGGGATCAGCTGCTAGCTTTCCCATTTTATCATTTTATTTTTCTTGGCCTGGGATCCATACTCCAGGCAGCACACTTTCCCCTCAGTCCTTTTTGCAGACTCTTAACCTAGCCAGACTCACTCTTTTCAAAATTTGCTCAAGTCCAGTACCTGCCCTGGTCGACCAGATTCTTCAAATGGGGCACAGCTGTGCTGAAGTGGCTTCGTCACTGAAGGCAACACAGAAGGCTCAGTATAGACCACCTACATTAGCCTTCCCCTCCAGAGGATTTCTTAATGAGCTCTACTGTGTGCTAGGACAAATGCTGGAAAGACAAACATGTCCTACGCTGGGAAACACCAGGAAAGCCAAGCCATCCATGACTCATGGCAGCTTTTGGGCAATACCAAAGACAACAATGTGAAGGGTTGATCTGCCCCAGCACCAAAGGTTTCTCCTGCCTATTCACATTGCTTTTGCTCTCTTGGGAAGCTGCCCTGTAAAGCTCAGGCTGATGATACATAGGATTAGAGCATCTCATCTCCTGTCCTTAATATAATCTAGCAATTTAGAGAGCGCGGTGTGTGGCTGCCATGAAGGGCAGCTGCTCAGATCTGCAGGGAAAGGGACATTTCCCACAGGAATGGGCTGAACCCAGGTCCTGGTTCTGCTCCAGCAAATTCTATGTCATGTAACTGCGAACAAAATATGCCTTTTGGCACTGGGGGCAGGGACATAATTCCCAAGAGGTGGCATCTGCTTTGGCTGAAGCTGGAGCCAGGTCTTAAATGCAGAGGGTCCATTTGGAGTCTAGCTATTAGCACAGTCCCTAATTAATCTTCCGGATTACATAGGAATGGCATCTGCAGCATGTTTATTCCAGTTCTGTCATTGCTTCGTTCCCCACCTAGAGGGAATGTGCATTCACAAACCAAAGTGTCAGACTCATCGAAGGTCTGGAGATGCCTGCTGTAGCCCTGAGAGGAGGGATTTCAGTGTACCCAAGGGACAGACCTGGGGGATTCCCCTCGCCACTTCCCCAAGAGGCCTCTCACTGGTGGATTAGAAAGCACTTTGCAAACATTAATGAATTAAGCTCCAGCTGGGTGAATAATGGCATTTTTCAGGTCCAGGTGAATGAAATGAAAAATCAGGGAGGTGAGGGGAGAGCGGGGAACTGAGTCTGAGACAAATAGAAACATTATTGAAAAAATGAAAGGATGTTTTGTTTTGGATCACCCTGAAATGTTTCATTTGACCCAATTCATTTCTCAGGCAATTTAACCTGATTATAATATCTTTCCCCACCAGAAACTACCATCTGGAAATTGCAAGTCCAATCAGCCATGTTGGAAGCTGTTGAAACAAAATGTTCTGGCATGTTCAGAAATCCCCCCCAACCCCTTTTTTGGGGGGGCAAAACTATTCACTTAATTTAACCTCATTTGGGGACTAGTTTTGATCCCTCCAAAAAACAATTTTCTGGAGTTTTTTTCTATTCACTGAAAAAAATCCACCCAGCTCTAGCTCCAGCACTGTTGGGAGGTAGGAAGTGGTCCTACCTATGGCCATTTCAAAGATAGCTAAACTGAGGGTCAGTGCTGTGCTTGGGACCACACAGGGGGTGAGCAATAGAACTCAGGAGTCTGAGTACAGAGTTACTGCCCTGCTCACTTAGCTGCCCTGTCCTCCCCTGCTGATCCAAATTCAATGCAAACTCAGTCCTCATCCCCTGAACTGCATCTTGCCACTACCACCAAAGCGGCCATGGACACAGCGCAGGGGAGCAACAGCCAGATTGGTAGAGGATTAGTTTTCTAACCAATATTTCAGTGAGTTGGGACTTAGGGCAGAACTGGGGAGGGAAGTGGGCATCTGGGACTGGTGGCCAGAGGGAAAAGAGGATGCTGATTTTAACCAGACAGCGCAACCCGGTTCAGAGGGAAATGGAATTAAAGTCTTGAGGGTGTTTCAGTGACTCACAGCAGGAAGCCTGGCAAATACAGTCCAGAGTGGAGTGGAGAGCCAGAAATAAATGGGTTTCCCTGATAGAAAGTCCCAGAATGTGGGGGAGTGGGGGAGAGATGGGGGGAGCCCAGTGAGGAAAAGAGGCCTGGCCTATCTCTCGCCTTATACCACTGGTAATCAGGGTAGAGCACTGTGATCTACTGGTGCAGAACTGGAACGGATGGGAAGCAGCCCATGCAGAAAGGTTAAACCACTCACCAGAGGCCCTTCAGAGAGAGAGGGATTAGAGCTGAGCAGCTCCTGCCTCCGTCCTCTGCTGAGTCCCTCAAACCTCGCTACCTCCCAGGGAGGGCCAAGGCTTGTTGGGAAGAGATTAAATCCTTCTTCTAAAATGGACAGAGGGGCAAGGTTAAGAGATGAAATCCTACAACCGGGGAAGGAAGTATGACAGGCAACCTTTATGGCTTTCCTGCAGCTGCCACTTTAGCAGTATCTTGGGGCCCTCTATCAGGAGTGGCAGCAGGCAGATTTGCAAGTAGCAACAAGTTCCAGTTTGACTCCCTCCCCCCCACCCCCCAGACCAGCAGGCTGCCAGGGG
>NW_017729031.1:113469239-113469905 GCF_001723915.1 Gavialis gangeticus | reverse complement strand
GTAGCAACAAGTTCCAGTTTGACTCCCTCCCCCCCACCCCCCAGACCAGCAGGCTGCCAGGGGAGGGGGGGGGGCGGGTGCAGGGAGAGGTCTGTTTATTTCCAGGTTAGCTCCTCAGCCAGCACAGGCAGCTCCAGGCTGCAGCTGCCAAGACAGACTGATACACCAGGCAAGTCCCATGAACTCCCCATGGCCAGGATCACGTCACTCACCACCAGGACCGATCCCGGCCCCTTGCCAGCTACAGATCCACTGGGCAGCAGAGAACGACTGAATCACCCTGCCGCAGAGAGCCCACAGCCCCAGCCCTTGGTCAGCCTGCACCTCACACCCCCGGTGCAGAAAAAAAAAAGAGCCCCACTCCAACACCAGCTTTTGCATGGGCCTCACTGAATCAGACGCACATACCCGGGCTGAAAAGAATGATCCCCTGAAACAGTCACCTTGAGAGGGCCCCCTGCCCCTTTCCAGCTGTGACAAGATCTCCGGGTCTTGCACTACGGGACCACACGCCTCCTCTCAAGGGGCTCTTACAAGCAGCTGCAGGCACCGTGCCAGTCGAGGCAACACTTCCCCCCTCCCGGTTTCGCACTGCCTCTCTCTGCCCAGCACGGCTCGGCTCGGCTCGCTCCTCGCTGCGGTTGTCCCGCTGGAGCTGAACCCAGG
>NW_017729031.1:113468838-113469164 GCF_001723915.1 Gavialis gangeticus | reverse complement strand
CGAACCCCGGGGACTGCAGCGGGGGCCCCCCCCCTTGGGGGGTGTGGGGGGGGGGGGGTCCGTCCCCTTCCGTCCAGCGGGGATTGGCGCCTGGGGCCCGCGGGGAAGTTGTGCCAGGAGCCCCCCCCGAGCCGGCGCTCAGCACTCACTCTGCCCCTCGAACTTGCGGATGATGGTGTCCAGGTAGGTGTTCTGCGGGGCCACGTGGCCCCTCCGCACCGGCATGATGCTGCTGCTGCGGGCGCGGCGGCGGGGCGCCCTCAGGCCGGGGAAAGTTGCTCCCGCCGGCGGCGGCGGCCCGGGAGCTGCCGCTCACTGCCGCCGGG
>NW_017729031.1:113465981-113468029 GCF_001723915.1 Gavialis gangeticus | reverse complement strand
GCCGGCGGGGCGCGGAGGGGCAAGGCCGCCCGCCGGCCTCACCTCGGGGCCGGGGGCTCTGACCTTACCTCGGCCCCCCTCCGGGACCCTTCAGCGAGGCCCACAGCCTCTCCCCCCGTCCTTGTCCTGGCTCCAGCCTGACCCCCTTCACCCCACACGGAGCAAGACGGGGGCACCGAGGGCTCTTTATCATTGCACCGTTTCCTAGGCATAAAATTGGTCTAAGAGGATTACAGTCCATTATCATCAGCATTAGTGTTTTGCAGGGATTTTCAATTAATATTCTGGGGCACCTCTCTCTCTCTCTTTCTCTCTTACATGCACACGCAGGCGCGGACACACCAGGCTTTTGCCCCGGTCTCTGCAGGCTAGTTTTGACATGGGCCAGGGGTCTACACGGTGAGAGCAGGGGCTCAGGGAAGGAGTGAGAGTTGGGAGCCCTGGCTGCTTTTATCTCCTTCACCCATGAAATCTGACCTTCCCTCAGCGGAGCAAACTTGTTCCGCCGTTGGAGAGAAAGTGAAAAACTCATTATCTTCTCCAGCCTACTTTCCACACTGCCTCGGCCATGATTTACTGTGATTTATTGAGGATGTGCTGCTCTGTATTACATAGATGCAGCTTAATAGCTCTGGGAGTGAGAAGAGTGTCTGAGAGAGAGAGCTCCTCTGGGCTGTTTCTCCCCAATATGATGGGTGATGATCACTGACTTTCTCTCTGCATTGGTTTCCCCATCTTTATAGCATGAGCAACCTGCACTTGCCCTTTACAGGTCCCCCATCCTCAGGGGAAGATTTCTGGAAGAAACAGAAAATAAGAAGAGCAATATGTTGTATACCTAATAAAAGTAATTCATATATCCCTAGAACACCCAGTGAAGACTGACTGGGTTTATTTGTCCTCAAATTTTAAGCCTATTTTTTTCTGATGATGAGGAGGAGGAGGGAGGTAACAGGTAGAGCAGGGGCAGGCAATTATTTTGGGCGGAGGGCCACTTACTGAGTTTTGGCAAGTCATCAAGAGCCGCATGATAGGCAGCCAGGGGCAGATAAATATTAATTTTCTAAATTTTTTAGAGTCCCCACGGGCTGGATAGAATGGCCTGGTGGGCCACATCTGGCCCCCGGGCTTCATTTTGCCCACCCCTGAGGTAGAGGCACCAGCCAAAGATCAGGGCCCTTGTGGATTAGCAGAAAGGCTGGCTTTCCCTAGGTCCTCCAAACTCCTGCATTAAGTGGACCATCAGACTTCCTTCAGTTACTTCTTAGTCACTGGAGTTAAGGTACAGCCCAACTCTTAGAAATACATCCCAGCGTTAAAGATTTAAAGACTTCTAGCCAGGGAGAATGCATGACAGCCTTTGCTCAGTTGTCCTGGCAGCAAATTACCCTCAGAATTAAACACAGTGCTATATTTCTAGTTTTAATTCATCTGACTTGCACTTCCAGCCTGTAGTTCTTGTCCTGCCTGTCTCTGCTGAATTAAAGATTCCTCTGCTATCAAATTTCTGTTCCCAGGTAGGCAAGGTTCTTTGGGTAAATTTGATATCTTTTATTAGAGCAACCTAAAGAGTTGGAAAAATTCTTTTTAGCATGCTTTCGGGCACAAGCGCCGTTCATTTCCAGGTAGGCACTTACAGCCTATGCTCAAGTCAGCCCTTAACCTTAATTTTAATGAGTTCAGTTGATTGACCTCCTGGACTCTTTCATAATGATGTATATTTGTCAGCTCTTTCATCATCACTCTCATGGCTCTTTTGTGACTCCTCTCCAATTTGTCATCCTCTTTCCTGAAGAATGGATATAAGAATGGGCAGTGATGTTTCACGAGTGTGCATGCAGAGCTCCACACATGTAGCTGAGAGACAGCCCGTGGCCCAAAGAGATAACAGTCCAAGACTCCGATATAGACACTTGAACCCAGGTTAAATGCCACCCAGAGTCAGGGCATGGCTTAAGTATTAAAGTCATGTGTAGATTTTGTCCGAAATTGTAAGTGTCTAGAAGTGGGACCTAGTTTCATAGTTTCTAGGGTCGGAAGGGACCTGA